>NC_082692.2:78235918-78570560 GCF_949987515.2 Delphinus delphis | reverse complement strand
TAGGTTTACAAGTAGAATAGTTTTCCTCACTGTAGGACTTTTCAGAGCCCTTAATATGCTAATATTCATTGTAAATATGGAAAAGAGGAATAGTTTGTAATAATTAAAAAAAACATTTTAACTAGAGAATGCTTTTTTCAAGGAATATTAGACCTACACGTGATGGTGCAGCAAATGCTGTCCTAGGGAATTTAAAGGATAAATTATGTTAAAATACATGGGGTTTTGGAGGAAAGTGCTAGCTAAATTCATGGTTTTTTTTTTTTTTTTTAATAAGTACTTCTCTTCAATATGCTCTTTCAAACAAGTCACCTCCACTAAAATTTATGTTACCTTATGAGCCTGAGTAGTAAAATCAGTTGCCCTCAAGAGAACCTGACAGTGGTAAGGTATGGGAGAAAAAGGGTTTAGGAGAAAATGTTGAAAGAAATAAAAATCAGTGAAACAATTAACGCATCATCGTTGATTTGTCTTCTTTCTAGGTTAAAGAACTGTAGTTCCTTTCTTCCAACAGTGCAGTAAACTTTGTTTCAGACTGACCATCTCTTTTGAGAACTTGCAGGGAATTGTTTCATTCTCGGCTCTGTTAGGAGCACATGGGTCCTGTCTTCTTGACTGAAACTCCATTGTCACTTCCTCAGTGACATTGCTGAGCATACTCCTTTCCCCTTGCTTCATTTTTCTTTGCCCACAGCCCTAACCAATCAACAGCCCTGGAAAAGTTTTCCATTCCGTTTTCTGTCATTGATTCTGGGGTGCCACGTTTTTGTAAGCGCTACAGCCATGCAGGTGACATCCCTAAACATATGTGGTTTCCTACTTCAGCTGGTCTTCTCTTCTCCTTGTTAGCTTTGCCACGATAACTTCAAAGGGATCCTTCTTTCCTGTCCACCCCCGACTTCCCTCGGCACAAAGAAATAAAGCCACTCATGGGTTTATATCTTCAACTTAATTCTCCTCCAGTTCTAGACATACCTGCTCCATCATCTCTCTTTCCCTCTATTCTTCCTCAGAAGGTTAGAGAAAGCCTGAAAACTGCCCCCCCCAATACTAACAATAGCTAAATCATTTAATCCCCACAGCAACCCCTTTAAGTAGGTACTATTATTATGCCTATTTTACAGATGTGTATACTGAGGGCACTGAGAGATGATGTAATTTGCAAAGGTCACACAGTAAGTGTCAGAGCTGAGATTTAGCCTAGTAGTCTGGCTCCAGAATCCTGGCAGTCTATTTTTTCTCTTTATTCCTATCAGCTTAAAACAAAACCAGCTTTATTGCACTATGATTCACATATCATAAAACTCTCCTTTTTATTTTTTTAATTTAATTTATTGAAGTATAGTTGATTTCCAGTGTGTTAATTTCTGCTGTACAGCAAAATGACTCAGTTATACATATATATACATTGTTTTTCATATTCTTTTCCATTATGGGTTATATCACAAGATACTGACTATAGTTCCCTGTGCTCTACAGTAGGACCTTGTTGTCTATCCAAAATTCTCCTTTTTAAAATTAGCAATTTAGTGAGTTTTACTCTAATCACAGAATTGTGCAAGCAATACCAATATCTAACTCCAAAATACCCCCAAAACCTAGTACTCATTAGCAGTAATTCCTCATTCCCCCCTGCCCCTAGCCCCTGCTAATCACTAATCTACTTCCTGCCTCTTGATTTGCCTCTTCTGGACATTTCATGTAAATGGAATCATGCAATCTGTGTCTTTTTAATGACTGGCTTCTTTCACTGAGCATAATGTTTTCAAGATTCAGCCATGTTGTAGCATGCATCAGTATTTTGCTTCTTTTTATTGCTGAATAATATTCTTTTGTACAGATTTACCACATTTTGTTCTTCCATTTGTCAGCTGATACATGTTTGGGTTGCTTCCACTTTTTGGCTGTTACGAATGTGCGGCTCTGAGTATTCGTGTACAAGTTTTTGTGTGGACATAGATGTTCATCTCGAGTACATGCTTAGGAATGGAATTGCTGTGTCATACAATTCTATGTTTAACATTTTGAGGAGCTACCAAGCTGTTTTCCAAAGCAGCTGGACCATTTCATAATCCCATCAAGAATGTATGAGGATTCCATTGTTTCTACACCCCTAAGAACACTTGTCTTTTTTTTAATCATAGACATCCTAGTATATGTGAAGTGATGTCTCAGTGTGTATTTTTCTCGTGACTAATGACGTTGAGCATTTTTTCACATGTTTATTGGCCATTTGTATATCATCTTCGAAGAAATCTCTCTTGAAATCCTTGGCCATTTTAGAATTGGATTATTTGTCTTTTCATTGTTGAGTTGTAAGAGTTCTTTACAGACGTACTTCATGTTATTGTGCTTTACAGATAGGGCATTTTTACAAATTGAAAGTCTGTGGCAACTCTGCATTGAGCAAATCTGTCAGTGCCATTTTTCCAACAGCGTTTACCCACTTCACGCCCCCCTGTCACATTTTTGGTTATTTCTCACAGTATTTCAGACTTTTTCATTATTGTTATGTTTATTAAGGTGATACGTGATCATTGATCTTTGATGATACTACCATAACTCACTGAAGGCTCAATGGTGATTAGCAGTTTTTAGCAATAAAGTATTTTTTTAATTTCTTTTTTTAAACATCTTTATTGGAGTATAATTGCTTTACAATGGTGTGTTAGTTTTTGCTTTATAACAGAGTGAATCAGCTATACATATACATATATCCCCATATCCCTTCCCTCTTGCGTCTCCCTCCCACCCTCCCTATCCCACCCCTCTAGGTGGTCACAAAACACCAAGCTGATCTCCCTGTGCTATGCGGCTGTTTCCCACTAGCTCTCTGTTTTACATTTGTTAGTGTATATACATCCATGCCACTCTCTCACTTCGTCCCAGCTTACCCTTCCCCCTCCCCGTGTCCTCAAGTCCATTCTCTACATCTGCATCTTTATTCCTGTCCTGCCCCTAGGTTCTTCAGAACCTTGTTTTTTTTTGTTTTTTAGATTCCATATATATGTGTTAGCATCCAGTATTTGTTTTTCTCTTTCTGACTTTCTTCACTCTGTATGACAGACTCTAGGTCCATCCACCTCACTACAAATAACTCAATTTCGCTTCTTTTTATGGCTAAGTAATATTCCATTGTATATATGTGCCACATCTTTTTTTTTTCCCTATGTATGGGCCATACTTTCCTGTTTCTTTTCATGTCTCATAATTTGAAATGGAATCTGGACATTTGAAATGATATGATATTATACCTCTGGAAACCATATCTATCTCCCTCCCACCCCCAGAGTTTGTTGCTATACTGTTGTTGTCTGCTTAGTAACTTTCTTGGATGAATTCTATAACACCTGTATTCTTTGTCATGTGTGTCCACTGAGGTCTCTGTTCAGTTACCTTAATAGCCAGCTAATAATCGGACAAAGATATTCTTAAATACATAGGACAAGTAAGTCTCCTCTTCGCCAGCAGACTGTGTGTGTATGTTGGTGTACATCATCAACACTGACAGCTGCTATTTCCATGTTAGCTTTCAATTCCCACTTGTTTAAAACATCACGGTCAACTGAAGGCGAGAGAGCACTCTTAGGTCTTTCGTGGACATGTACAAAGTCTTTCGGATGCCTGTGACTTTCTAGAGCCTCGGGAATATGCTGGAGCTTTCCCAAGCCCCCTATGTTCATCTAATTATCTAGATTTTCCTTTTAAGATTTTTGGCCAGCCTTTTGTTTCCCCCAAGTGGTATTATTGCTTCAGGCACCTGCAATGTTAAACAATTCCTGCTAACTATTTTCAACACACACCCAGGGATAGGGCTTTTACCACTAAGCCAGCTTTGATTCAGGTCAACTGAAAATGAGGCCTGCTTGGGGGCTTTGCAGGGAACTTTCCAGACTGGTCAAATAGTGACCAGTTTCTTGGGATAGGACACTTTGGGGGCTCCAAGCCCATTTTGCCACCCCTACAGTGGGTGCCAGGTTACTACTTTTTAAGCCGTTATTATTGTAAGACTGCTGGTTTTCAGGGCTACTGCAGAAATGAAGACAGGAGGATGCGAAGAGTACCATTTAAAATGCTACAAAGCTTGTTGTTCTTACCAAGATTCTGCTGGGAGGTTTTTGTTTGTTTGTTTGTTTTTTCTTATAAAGTCTCTTCTGGTTGTTGCACGCCTTTGGTTAATTTCCAAAGTCCTGAAGAAGTTTATTTTGACAATTTTTTGCCAGTGTTCTTACTGCTTTTATGGAGGAATGGATTTTCGGAGGTCCTTACTCTGTCATTCTGGAATTTCTTCTTTAGGCAATCCTGTTGTAATTTATGAACACAAATTTTCAAAAATCCTTAAGCACTCTGAAGACCTAGTTATGAATGAAAGTGGAAGTCTATAGGACTGTAAGTCACGTGTGCAAGAAAACTCAAGGAATGATTTAACTTTTTTCCTACAAGTTCAAGACCATCAAGAGGACATTTGTAGCCAGTATGTACTACAAATGATTTAAGAAACATTTTCTGTGAGTTAAATATTCATGACTGGATAATGTTTCTTGTATATGGATGTGTCCTGATTTTTTTGCTGATCAACATTTAGGTTTTTTTCCCAAGCTTTCACTACTACAAATAATGGTATAGGGCATATTATCAGGCACATATCTTTGTGTATATAAGTTATTTGGCCAGATAAATCCAACGAAGTGAACTACTAGCTCAAAAAGTATATGTGTTTAAAGTCTTGACAGCTAGGGTAACATGCATTTTTAAATCTTTAGAGTCTATATTTTATTTCTCACACTAGTATTAGTATTTTTTCTCTATGGTTCATTTTTTGTCCTGTATTTTGAAGAGTTCTAAATATGTACAGGATGTCTGAAACATTGGGAAACAAGGTAAATGATTTTAAGTCATATGTTAACTGTATTTGCAAATATATTTTTCTGTACCCTCCTGACATCTTTTTAGATGAAATACGTCTAAATTTAAAGCATTGAGGCTAATTGTTACTCTGAAAAGTGGATAGTGAAATTTTTGACACCCTATGGATTGGCAAGTGGGTAGTGAACTTTTTTGACACCATATAGATTGGCAAGTAGATGTTTTATTTCATCTTGACTTATAATGTCTCTACCTGGAAACAACCTGAATGGCTAAAAACTTTCTTGGTATTTGAAAAGCTAGTTTTTCAGTTGCTCCTTTTGAATATTTTTCTCTCTCAAGTGAGTTGTAGCAGGATGAGTCACCTTTCTGGATTTGTTCCCCAAACGACTCAGCATCTTAAATTATAACATACGTGCTCTTCTAGCTGGGCGAGATTAGAAACTGATTGAAAGTAATGCAGTAGAAGAAGAAACTGGCTGTTTATAACACTTTTTTTCAAAAGTGTCTTGAGTTGTGATCTGTCCTCTTTCATTACATAAAGGGAGAATGAAAATGATCACTGTCGATAGCCTTTCACTCCTTTGATGTTTACCGGGCTGCCTTTTGACATTTTATTACTCATCCTACCTTCTGATGAGCAAAGCAGTAAAATGTGTTTTAGGCAGACCATGGTGAGGTATTAATTACCTTATTAGGAGAAAGCTGGTTCTTTTGCCTGTACCCACGGGCACTAGGATTCAGGCAGTGAAAGTGGCCCTCCGCTAAATCTCAGTTAAGTTATAGGCCAGATCCCATTACAACAAATCCCAACACAAATTCAACACAACAGAATCTTTATATGACCACAGGATTTCTAAATCTCAGACAAACAGTGGCCTGCTCATTGCAGACAGCAAAACCCTAGCCCTAAATATGCATTAGGAGTTTCTCATAATGGAATTTGACCTGTGGTTATGTTTGGAATCAGAATTATGCTTTGGGAATGGTGATGCTACACACGAATGCTAGGAACAAAGGGCCTCATTTGCTTCTCCCTGAAGTGTGCTATCAGCAAACCAGAGCTACCCTATAATAACATGATGAATTCTCCTAAGTATAGAGGAGATTAGTAAAAGCCGCTCATTAGGATGTGATCCACGGCTCAGGCTCCTATCACAATTGGATGCTGCCAATCTCTCTCCCCAGTGCAGCGCCTGGCATTTATATTGCTTTCAGGAAATACCTGTTGAATGAGGAAGAGACTAGAGACAACTTTGGCTTGTGTTTCCAAAGCCTCTGAGAGGAAAAGGTCCACAGAGGGAAGTCAGCTTTCCAGGCAGGCTGGATTTTAGTTACACTGCAAACAGGTCCAGTCTTTGTTAGCCTGCTGGCTGAGCAGGGTAGCCCCTTAGCATCCTCTGGCCAGCTCCAGAGGTGCAGAGTTGATGGAGGAGGATGGTTCTGTGGAACCTGACCAGGTAATATTTGCAAAGCTGCTTTCAGCCCACCTGCAGAGGACCTTGGGGGTGACGTGGGGGTCTGTAGAATGAAGAACTAGATCTCTTCACCCAAGATATTGAAAAATTCAGTTCTGACTGCTGGCGTCACCTGTGCTGAGATCAGAAAAAATCACCCCATTGGGCTTCCCTGGTGGCGCAGTGGTTGAGAGTCTGCCTGCCGATGCAGGGGACACAGGTTCGTGCCCCGGTCCGGGAGGATCCCACATGCCGCGGAGTGGCTGGGCCCGTGAGCCATGGCCGCTGAGCCTGCGCGTCCGGAGCCTGTGCTCCGCAACGGGAGCGGCCACAACAGTGAGAGGCCTGTGTACCACACACACAAAAAATCACCGCATTACCTCAGCCGTCATACAGATATAAAAATACTACTGTTATTATGAGTACTGCTAATGATGATAGTAGTAAATTCTTATATAGCACTTTTTATGTCCCAGGCACTGTTTGAAGACTTTAAATTCTCATATAATTTATAGACCATGATACCGTGAGCTTAGATCCTCTTTTCCTCACTTTGCAAATAAGGAAACTGAGGTGTAGGGAGGTTAAGTATTTTATCCAAGGTCTCATAGCTATTAAGAGGCAGAGCTAGAATTTGAACCCAGGCAATTTAACTCCATAATTCATACACTTAACCACTTTCCTTCAGTGCATCTCATCTGCAAAATCTCTGTGTTTTCAAAGAGTAGGCCTCTATTAAGTGATTGATTATTCAAGTATATTCACCAGACATTCATCCAGCACCCACCATGGGCCAGGCACTGGGATTATAACAGTGAACCAAAGTAGTCAAGGCGCTGGTACTCTTTTGTGATCAATGGTCATGCAGATGAACACTAGGAAAGAACAAAATTTGGTTCCACAGTGACCTTTGATGAAGGTACCTGCTCCAGACAAAGAAAAAGTAACACTCAGGCTGAGGTCTACAGGGAGGACAGGCAAGGGGAACACACGTGGAACAGCATATGCGAAGGCCAGGGGGTAGGTGGAATCATGGCCTTCTTCTGGAACTGCAGCCCTGGTGGTGGGGGGGGGGGTGGCTGCAGAGTTGGCCAGGGCAGACCACTGAGGACTCCATAGGTCATGGTCAGGAGTCTTATTATCTTATAAGCAATGGAAAGCCATTGAAGAGCCTTCAGCAGCAGAGTGGAATAAATAGATTTGGGTTTTGAAACAGATCTCTCTGGTGTCTTGGGCAGAACAGATGAGAGGGTCCCCAGAAAGGGTACTGGGACATCAGTCAGGGGGCTCATCCTGCAGTCCACACAAACAGTGGAGGCAAGCCTGGTTGGGCTCGGATGGCAGTAGTGCAATGAGGAGGATAGACAGATCTGAGGAATATTTAGGGGATAAAATCAGCAACTTATCATGGCTGGGTAGAGATGACTCCAGCTATCATGGAAACCAAACATCTGAATGAAATGGAACATAGGAGCCTTAGACTCAGATTTCGTTCTGGGGCTCCTGGAGCCATCTAGCCAATAGTAGCTATGTTATTAGCTATATAGCTGGAGAAAGACATCCTGCAGTGACTTGAGTATTTGTTGAACACCTAGTGTGTGCCTAGCCCTTTGTCAGGCAGTAGGTAAACAATGGACAGAACTCCTGTCCTGAAAGGGTTTGATAACAGTGCTTCTCAACCAGGAGCAATTTTGTTCCACCCTCCACCCCAGGGGCTGGGGCAGGGGTGGAGTTTGCCACTGGCATCTGGTGGTTGGCAGCCAGGGAAGCTGCTAAATATCCTACAGCTCACAGGAGGCCCCTGCAGCAAAGAACTCTGGCCCAAATTGTGGAAGTTGCGAACCCTGATTTATACTTTAGATGGGAAGACAGAGGAGCCAGCAGTACGGTATATACAGCAGCGTGATGAGGTCAAGTGCAGGGTGTTAAGGCAGTGCAGGGCGTGAAACCCAGCCTTGTTTGTGTGAGGAAGAGACAGTGGACGCTTCTTTTAGCAAAGTTCGGAGAGGGCAGCGTAAACCCACTGGAACAGTCCTCGAGTTCTGTTTAATGCAAATTAATTTAAGTGAAAGAATTAAGACTGTGAGCTCTGGTGTCCAAGGGTTCAAATGCACACTCTGCTAGCTGCGTGACATTTGACCTCCCTGTGCTTCAGGTTCTTCATCTTAATATTTGGTTCTCCCTTCACAACCTTGTGGTGAGATGAAGGGAGATAATCCTGGTGAAAATTTGAGCACGTCTTGCACATAATAATCACTCAACAAAAGCCCATCGTAAACACCCTTGCCTTCAGTTGCCCGGTTGACACGATTTTTATCTTCTTGAACGATCAGGAGGCAAAAAACTGCTTGGCTCCAGCACCTTCACAGAACCTTCACAGCATCTTCCTCTACCTCCTTTGCTGAGTTTGCCCAGTGTGAGTAGCCTCCTTCTTGTCTGTGACAGGAAAAATGAAGGTGAAGAAAATAACGCCGTCGTTGTCGTTTTCACTGTAGTCTTCAGACTCTTGTGGGAACATCTGATGGAAAAGTTGAGATTTGGCAATGGAACACTCAGCCTTTACTCACTGTTGAGCAATAGATCCAGAGCTCCCTAATGTGAGACTGAGCACGTCTCCAGCCCATAACTGTCTGCTTGCAGAACTGCTGTCCAACACGTTTAATCATCATGTAGTAATCAGCTCAGAAGCTCTTCAGAATTTGCGCCATCCTAGTCTGTTAATGTGCAGAAGCCCGTTGTATTCACGCAACCGTGTTGACTGGAAAGTAAGGCCAATTTTTTTTTAAATGAGTTCTTCCCCGAAGAACTCATTTAAACACTTTTAATTTGACTTCTTGGTACCAAGCAGGCAAAGCATTTGGGGAAATTTCCCACTGGCCTCTTAAGCACCGGGCCGAGTGTAAAATGACGTTGAGGTTGACACATAACCATCTGACCTCAAGGAAAAGGGAGTATTTGATGAGGTTGGAAAATGGTATTACTAGGAATCTGCTGCTTGCTACCGATGGGTGGGGAGTTTCCTTCCCATGATGGAGAAGCGGGTTCAGTTGTCTTCCAGCAAATCAGAGAATGGATCCATCATAGTGGTGTAGCCGCTGTACTCTGGAGCAGGGCTTGGTAAGCTGTGGCCCATGGCCATTTTGGGAAATAAAGATTTTGGGAACACAGCCATGCTTGGTCATGTGCGTATTGTCTATGGCTGATTTCGTGGCAAAGTTGAGTGATTGCAACAGAGACCATATGGCCTACAGAGACCATATGGCCTGCAAAGCCCAAGTTACTTTCTATCTCGCCTTTTACAGAAAAAAAAAGTTTGCCAGCGCCCCCCCCCGCGCCCCCCCCCCCCCCACCGCTCTAGAAGAATGCTTCTGAAACCCTAATGCACCTCAGAATCACACTTGAAGATTCTGATTCAGTAGGTCTGACCATCTGCATTTATAACAAGCTCCCAAGTGATACCAATCCTGATGGACCGTGGACGGTACTCGGAGTAGCAGGTTCTAGAAATTCATTGGCCTCGTGGATATTGTTCTTGTGGGAAGCAGGATGCTTGGTGGTGCAGAGCATAGGGCTCAAGTCTCATTCTTAGCATTTATTACTTCATCATCTTGGTCACGTACCTCATGTCCTTAAGCTTTGGGTCACTGCTCTGTGCAACAGCCAGGTAGTGTCTATGACGCGCTTGGCACAGGGCGTGGCCTATAGTGTGGATTCAGTACTTCTTAGCTGCTGGTACATGGGCACGCCCTGAGGCGTGTTACCTAGGAGTCAGGCACAGTCCCTACTGTGGCCTTCAAATCAACCCTTGAAATCACCTTAGTGGCAGGGGTCTTACGTGCTTTTTTTTGGAGCCCCTGGTTGGCAGGTTTTGTTGTGACTCTTGTTTCGAAGAAATGATTATTGAGAGAATGCTTTGGTTTTGAAACTTAATTAATTTGAAAACCTAATTCTTAAAGTTCAGATCTTACTATTCTATCATGTTTAGAAACCTTTGGTCCCTGTTTACAAACTTAAATACATTCTTTATATTTTAAAATGCATTCATCAATATAAAATGTTCGGCTTCTTTTTAAGTCATCTGACTCGACTCCCTTCTTCCCCAAGGAAAACTCCCTTTCCCTTCCCTTTGAATAATTCTTATAATTCTCACAAATTAAACTTATAATTATGGTAAACATTAAGTTGACTTAAGTATCCTAAAACTTTATGTAAATTTCATTAAGATTTTAGTTTAATATCATAGATCTATATCAATTACTCTGACATTTTGATTTGGAGCTACCTGTTTATTTCAATAGGGCAAATTCTTTCAAATGTTAAAATGATTTAAGTACCAAATATGTGCAGATTCTGTAACACAAAGTATATAAAGGTTACAGGTTTGGTTCTTTTAAATGTTTCTGAATGTCATTATAAATCTTACCAGGGTTAATGCTTACCCACTAAGGAAACATTTATCATCCTAAACAATTTGTGGGGAAACCTTGTCAGTTACCTTGAGATTGCATGATGATGGGAAATTTCAGGTGGGTTGTGGATTGGATTCTTGTTTGTAATGCTGCCGGGAGACCCTGAGTCCCGTTTATAATTGCTGGGTCATCGACTTCATAAATCAATAACTAAGTGGTCAGATAGCTCATAGCCCTCAGATGCAAGTTAAATGTTACAGAAGTGTGGAAGTCTCTTCCAAGCTGCGTGCCCAGCCTCCTGCTTGAATACTGCATTTCTTTGTCTCTTGAGGAATGTAAGTATCTTGCTGCCAACTCCGATGACTCTAGAACTTGTTGGAAAATGGCATCTTTTCAAGAACTTTCTATTTCATAGGGCCATAACTTTTCTGGATATTAAAATGAAAACCTGTTTTGTTTTGCACATCTTGACTGACATGTGGTCACAACTTCTAAGGTCATTCTGCTAGTGGGGTTGGCCTGAGTCATTAAACTCCTTTGATATTAAAGATGATCAGGACACTTAAATATTCTCCACGTGGTGTCTTTGGGTAGCCTAATTATAGGGTATATATTACAGTTAACAGTTGGTTATGCTGCCTAGATTGTGTAGTCCAACTCTTTAAGAAAGAGAAAGGACAGATGTTCAAGGGGAAGATTCAAGTTCAGATTCAGTCAGAGAAGGTCTAAGATACACCTGGCTGTATGATAGATAAACTAGGTTGCTGAGTCTTGCTTGGGAGAGCAGTGCTGTCCACATCCCCCCTCTTTTCATCATCAAAGTTTTCATTGAAGCTTATCATAATTGGTATGAGACAAATGGCTCTAGACGATTAATTTTTGCCTTCATTTCATTATTTGAAAATGTGAGTTGGTCTTGGATTATATTATCATAATTCATTTGAAAGGCCTTCATTTAAAAGATATTATTATCCATCTTTGGCCATTTGATACATGGCTGCTTTGGGTACTTGATTTAGATGCTTCCGCCAGAACAGTCTTTTCTGGGATTGGTTTGAACTTCAGGTGCACACGGCAAAGTTTATTTTTTGTTATTTAAAAAGTTTCCTTCATAGATATAAAATTCTAGGAGCTAAAGCTTTCCAGGAAGAGAGTACTCTTACATACCTTGCCTGACTTTTCACCTAAGGAGGGCCATTCTCAGCCACCTAAAGGCAAGCAGAATTTTGTGTCGAATTCACACCCAGGCATCTCAGACCTTCTCTACTGGATACGGCTTTATTTTGTAGTTAAGGGTAAAAGAACATTTTTGGCTATTTATGCTTGGGGGCCCCAGAAGTTAAACCTGTCGGTGGTGTTATAGATATTAAATGTGATCCTACGCCCTGGAAAGGCATTAAGAAATTAAACCATTACCTTCCTGCTCGTGATTTGGATTAAAATTGTTGTGGTTGAGCCAATCTCTTTATCTCTTCTTGAAATACATTTGCCCACATTTGATAATCTTGAGCAATGAAAGATTCTTTGACATGTTAATTTGCAGAGTTGATAGCTATCCCGTTTTTTGGCATGTTGTAAATTTTCACAGCACACCGAGAGAGACAGGTGACTTTCTTCCTTTCTCAGGGACCCATCCACCTTGCATTTGAGTTGCTTTTTTTTTAAACATCTTTATTGGAGTATAATTGCTTTACAATGGTGTGTTAGTTTCTGTTGTATAACAAAGTGAATCAGCTCTATGTATACATATATCCCCATATCCCCTCCCTCTTGTGCCTCCCTCCCACCCTCCCTATCCCACCCCTCTAGGTGGTCACAAAGCACCGAGCTGATCTCCCTGTGCTATGCGGCTGCTTCCCACTAGCTATCTGTTTTACATTTGATAGTTGCACACTCCCTTCTGGAGCTCTCACTTGGGCCCCATTGTTGTTGTTGTTATTGAAGGACTTGAGAGTCAAGTCAACCTTTAAGATTTTCATTAAAGTTCCAGATGTAGTCATAGTCATTGCTGCTCAGAATATTTGAATGCTCTGTTGCTCTGGGAGCTTTGAAAAACTATTGAAGTGCAGTTGAAAAAAACAAGAGAGATGATTTCCTGAATCTTGAAAAATGTCAACCTCTTCATTTTGACTTGAGTTCATCATTCAAGTTCCCAAGTTTGCATTTGGTGCTTGAAAAGCACAGTGGTGATAATTAGGGTCTGACTCTAGTTCTTCTCTCCCGGACTAGAAGCATTTTCCTGATTAGCTAGGTTCTCTTAAACTCCTACCTGATCTGTTTGCTTCTAGCTCTTCTCAATGCTAAGTGTCAGTGTATCAGTGCCTTCCTTAAAAGTAGTCATAAGGAGTCTTTGTTTCTCTGAGTGAGTTCCCATTTTGAGTTCAACTTTCTTAAGGGCAGTGACTGTTTCCTAGTCCAGTTTTATTCACTCATTTAATCTCTGTTCATTCGATGAGTCAATAAATATTTAAGCACCTACTGTGTACCAAGAGCTATGGGAATCTGGGATTATTGTCATGGATAAATGTGGGCCTTGCTATCTTGTAGTTTTATGTTCTTGAATGGAAGACCAACATGGAACAGGTGATCATACGATCATTTAGTGACAGTTGTGGTGAGTGAATACAACTGTGTATTGTGTTTAATACAGCGTCATTCACTCAGAGGCTGCATGATTGAGAATTGTTGGTAGTAATTGGAGAGGAACTTCTGGATCCACTTAGTTCAACTTAGGTTGCCCTGTAGTGTTGGACCATGTGCTTTTTAGAGCAGCTTATGTGTTTGTTATATATGCCGAAGTCCATTATCTGGAAAGCTTTAAAAATTGGGATTTAAATACTACAAGCAAACAAACAGAAAGACTGGGTCATCCTCATATTCCCCAGTATGTGTGTGTCAAAAGGATATGGGTTCTCTCAGATCCTTCTTATTACTTTCACAACATTAATATGACTGTGTGTGGCATGATCATGTGTCTGCATTAATATGCATGAGCTCTAAGCTCCATTTTTTCCTCCGGTTGCTTTAAGCATTTATTCCTTGTCAATGATTTTATTTTAAATTTCTACTCCATCTCATACCACTGATTCTATGAAAATGCAAAGTTTTGGTCTAACAATTCAAAGTGACAGGTAAAGATAGGTCCAAATCAAAAATATGACCCTAGTAAAGAAAAGTAATGAGGAACAAGATGCATGATGGCAGCCACAAACAAATGACTTGGCCACTTTTATTGTTCACAAGCCCTAATTCCGCTCCTGCCACAGTATTAATAGATCTTTCTCATCATAGGAAATGACAGACACATCGGCCATCAGAAGCACCAGAGAATACGTGATTCCTGGTATAGTTTTCATCAATTGATACTAAAGATTTTATCAGTCCTTTTCACTCTGTCTGTTAATACATAGATGGCAGGGATGTCTCAGGAGGGCTTTTGCGATCTTAGGAGCCTGAGCCACGAAGCGGAACGTTTCTATCTCATCCAAATGAAGAGACATCATTCAAACGTAAAAATAGCCAAGCGCCAGTGTGCAGATTAATATTCCATGATGAGAAGACCTGTGGTCTGTTGGCCTGCCCGCACTCACACGCTTGCCAACACGCACATTCTCTCCAGGTGGAGACCCTCCCCCACTTCTGGACAAGGCTTGAGTCTGAGAAGTGTTTCCAGATGCGTTCAGGTGCTGACACCTTAAAGGATAAGGGTGGGCTCTCAGGATCCTCAGCCAGCTGAGTGTTTCCTGGGCTGCACCCCAGAGTGGCATTTAAGCCTGGCAGCCCTGCAGTCGTCCGGTCCATGCACATCCCCCCATGGATGCCCCGTTATCTCTGTGAAGGGCCACCTCGGAGCAGGTCAGGCACTTGCCAAGCCAGATGAATTTGGCAACAGAAACCCTGTGCTGTTTCCATAAAAGGCTGTTGGTCCTTTATCATCAGTTAATGGCGTCACTTCCTTCCAGGTGTGCAGGCTGCTCCTGGAAGAACGTTGGGTGGGTTGGGCGTGTTGTTAACTAGACCACCTAACGGGGCGGAGGGCATGTAGAGTCAGTCAGTGGCGGGAAGAGCTCTTGCGGGATCAAGGTCACTGTGGAGAACCCAAGGTCACAGGCCTCTCCCTACCTCTGGCTGACTGCCGCCTTGAGGAAATTTAGGGCCAACTTTGATGTAAATTTTTCAAAAGAAGCTGGAGATCCTGCTTGTTATATAAAATCTCCGGATTTTTACAAGTTGCCAGCTAACGGAGACTTCCGGGAGCACTACGCCAGCCAAACACAACACATCTGTGGGCCAGGGGCCCTTTTATGCCAGGGCCTGGCTACTCCAGGTGTGGTCCCCCGAGCAGCGGCCTCAGCATCTCCTGGAAGCTGGAAAGAAATACAGAATTTCAGCTCCACCTCAGTCCCATTGGTCAGAGTCGGCATCTAAACAGGATCCCAGGTGACTTGGATGCATGTTAAAATTGGAGAATGATTGTGTTGGGGGCCTGATGCAGGGTCTCACTCAAAGCAAGAAGAAGCTTTTGAATTATTGGCTAGAAATTAAATGTTTTAAACGGAATTCCATTTTAAAAGCCCAAAGAGAACCTCATCCTTGAGGTATTAACTTGGATATAACTTTTCTGGGGAGACCTCCTCCCTAAAACCAGGTTAAGTGTTCTTTCTACGTGACTCCGTCCCACCTTGTTCTTACTGGTATTTGCCTGTTTATGAAAGAACACCGTGAAGGCAAGAGCCATGTCTTGTTCCCTTTATATATCCAGCACTTGTTAGGGTGCCTGGCACATAGGGACGTTCCACACATGAATGAATGAGTGAAATCTCCTGATCCTAATTCAGTTATTAAAAAATTGCATAGTAGACGTAGAGGATGGACTTGAGGACACGGGGAGGGGGAAGGAGAAGCTGGGACGAAGTGAGAGAGTGGCATGGACATATATACACTACCAAACGTAAAATAGATAGCTAGTGGGAAGCAGCTGCATAGCACAGGGAGATCAGCTCAGTGCTTTGTGACCACCTAGAGGGGTGGGATAGGGAGGGTGGGAGGGAGACGCAAGAGGGAGGAGGTATGGGGATATATGTATATGTATAGCTGATTCACTTTCTTATACAGCAGAAACTAACCCACCATTGTAAAGCAATTATACTCCAATAAAGATGTTAAGAAAAATTGCATAGTAACTTATTTACTGTTTGGGGGGTTTAAGTAGACTTGTCAGAAGGAGGAAAACTTAGCAGCGGTACAATCTTTTTTATGCTTACAGTCTTCTCATCCACTCCTTTGGGGTGTGTCTTCCATTTCACTGTTCATCTTGTTCTCCCTTACATTCCTGGGACCTGTCCCATGACCTGGCATATGTAGTTGCTCAGTGAGGATGTCTTGAGTGGATGAACAAGTAAAAGCAAAGAGCTCAGTAGTGGCTCCTGTACTAAGTAATGCTCCTCTCATCATCATCCCGTATTTACCCATCCGAATTACAGACTCATGGTTTAATTATAAGTTAAAGAAAAAGCTTTCAATATCTGTAATATACATACTATGTATGTATATATATACAGTGCCCACCAGCACTGTTCTGAATTAAGTGGGGTTTCAGTGCCCTTAAATATGTGGAATATATTACTTTATGAAAATAATGGGACAGTCCTTCATGTTTATCTTACCAAGTAGAAGCATCAGGAGTACCTCCCTTTCTGAGAGTTTCAATAGGTTGCCCTTATGAAATCTGAAGTGAATTTAAAAAAAAATAATTAATTAATTAATTTGTGGCTGTGTTGGGTCTTTGTTGCTGCGCTCAGGCTTTCTCTAGTTGTGGTGAGCCGGAACTGCTCTTCGTTGCGGTGTGCGGGCTTCTCATTGCGGTGGCTTCTCTTGTTGTGGAGCCTGTGGGCTCTAGGCCCATAGGCTTCAGTAGTTGTGGCTTGCGGGCTCAGTAGTTGTGGCTCACGGGCTCTCGAGCGCAGGCTCAGTAGTTGTGGCACACGGGCTTCATTGCTCCGCAGCATGTGGGATCTTCCTGGACCAGGGCTCGAACCTGTGTCCCCTGCATTGGCAGGCGGATTCTCAACCACTGTGCCACCAGGGAAGTCCTGAAGTGAATTTTGACTACCCCCATCTGATCACATTCTTTATCCACATCGTATCTAGAATAGCATATTGTGAAGAAGGAAAACACGGCAAAGTGGGTGTGAAGATAATGTTTCCTATGTTAGTGTTCATTTTTTACATATTCTATACAAAGGTCATTTGTCATTGGGACAAAAGCTTTTGATCCAAATAAAATATTTTAAGTTGGATTTTTTTTTTTAAATTACATTTTTGGGTTTAATGGAAGGTGAAATGCTTTGCTAGGATTCTGTCACTTGATAGAAACTGTTCCCATGGTTCTTAACAACTTGGAATATATATTGACACTCTTACTTTCTAAGAGAATTTATTCTATTCAACTTTACTCTTATTTTAGGCTGGGATGGCCTCTCATTTTTGTGTTTATGCATTTGCTAGGCTTGTTTTTCTGTTTTTGTTTTTTTTGGGGGTGTGTGTGTGATTTTAAAGACTTGTTTTAGGTCTCCTGGCCTGCCATCTAGCATGGCCGTTCTGAGAGTTTGACTTCAGTTCTGAAAGGTGTGGTAGGGCTTTTCAGATAAGAATTCTATTGTAGACCAAAAGACCAGAAAACTGGCTTTCTGTATATGTGTTATAGAGGCTAGCCTTTCTGCTGGTTGTGTAAAGTGAAGGAATAATTGTCACTTTTGTAGATACTTGATTATAATGGACTGAGGCTTTTATAAGATTTCTTTGAATGATGAAGCTGTTAAAATATGCTCTTTATAGTCAACAGATTTTTTTATTTTTAATTTTAAAGAACAGTAACTTGGTAAGCCTTTAATAACTGTGTTTGCATAATTAAAGAAAAAGTATAAAAGAAGCACATTAAATTATTAATAGTTGTTACATTAGAAGGTGAATTTGGAGGGTGAGAACAAGGGAGGGAGGGACTCACTTATAGTTTATGTACTTTATGTTTAAAAAGCTCGTATTGCTTTTGTGATGAATTGACTAGACTAAAATGTAGAAAGCGTTGAGGAAGCACACAACCTAAAACATTTAAAATAATAAAGACTGATTGAAGCTTATTATTTGCTTTATATTTTCAAAATTCATTCTAAAAGTTATATTGTATCAGTCAGATTTTTTTAATGGAATTTGGTGCATGAATGACTGGGGGTACTTTTGATCTCCTGCTTTCAGGATCCAAAATGTCTTCCCGTGGTAGTTCCTTACAGCACGTGTTTGGTGCTCTTCATCACTGATGTAATTGTTCACATTAAACAATACTTTTCATATGTATGAGACAAATATTTCTGTAGGAGAAAAGTTAGAAAAGTTTATCATCAGTGTTGTGTAGTTTGGGAGCAGATACTCTGGAGCCAGAGGGACTGGGTTCAAATTCTGACTCCATTGTATTCTAGCTATGTGACTTTTAGGTAGTTAGCAGATCTCTGTGTGTGCTTTCACTTCCTCATCTGTGAACTACGTACTAGTACTGTCCCCAAAGGGTTGTTGTAGGGAGTAAATGAGTTTATTTACGGAAAGCAGTTTGAAGCATTCATTATGTAAAGCACTTTATTTATATAAAACATTGTATCAGTTTTCTCATGCTGCATAACAAAGCACCCCAAAATTTAGTAGATTAGAACAACAGTTCTCTATTTCTCATAATTCAGGCAGGCTGGGTAGGTCTTCTGGTCTGAGCCTCGTTGTCTGGGTCTGGATTGGACTATTGGATGCTTCACTTACGTGTTTAGTGTGATGGCATCTGTGACAACAGGAGCTGGGCTTGTTCACGTGGTTGTCGTCACAGGTTTCCTAACAGCAGCAAAAGAGCAAAGGCCAAATGTACAGTTGCTTTTCAAGCCTCTGCTTCAGTTACATTGACTAATATTTCATTGGTCCAAGCACGTCCTATAATCAAACCAAGCCCATAGCCAGTATGGGAGAGTACTGGCAGAGAAATTATTTAGACCATTCTTGCAGACAGTCTACTTCAAGCACTGTACAAGTATTAGCTGCTACTATTACTATTTTTATTCTCATTAATATTAACTCTCCAGCATAAAGCTACTAAAAGTAAAGACATATTCAAATAAAGCTCTTGACTGTATCTTCAGTTAGTCATTAGCAGTTGCCGTTTCCAAATATTGTGGGAGCCTCAAAAATTAATACCTGCAACAAGAGAGTTTTTAAGAGGAGCTTATTCTGCAGGGCTGAAATTATTGTTTTTGTTACAAACTGTAGCTGTCCCTACTGGTCTCCCTGGGAGCATTTTGCAGGTTATAAAATACAGCGATTACTATGGTAATCATATTGCAAGTATAAAATGGCTTTGACCTACTTGTTAAAATGCAGTGTGTATCAAAATAAAAACTGTGAGCTTAAAGCTAAATGGACTCTGAATAAAAACAGAATAGCAAGACCAAAGTGCTGGAGACATCTTCAAAAGGAAAGGAGGGCGTTTGATAAAGAGGATGCGGTTTTCCTCATCATTTTCCCCTGGGTCTGATGACCTCCGGGAAATGACACCATCTCAGAAAGCACTTCTGTTCTCTGCCCGACTTGCAGGCAGAAAAATTTTTTTTAAATAATAAGAGCTACCATTTGCAAATCCACATTGTACCAGTCACGTGCTAGGTCTTTTAAGGCGCCGTTTCACTTTCTCATCATGACACCTCCCCAAAGTAGGAAATATTATTCAGTGAAGAAACTGACGCTCAGAGACAATAAATGACTTGCCCCAAGCCTGGGAATTCCTATCTTCAGATGCCTGGATCACTGAGGACACACGAATCAGGATACCTGAAAAACCTGTAAGAAATTGGTTACAGTTACACAAATTGATCTGTACGTTGACATACTCATTTATTCAAGGAGTGTTGAATGTGTGCCTATTGTGTGTTCGACAGCATGCTGATTGCTGTGTTGGTCAACAGGGCACCTGAGAGGGTCTTCTGAGGTCCAGGAAGGCTTCCCAGAGGTCAAAGATGTGTGGAGGATGAGTGGGTATTACTTGAGGGGAAAGGACTGAACTGGGTTTCAGGTAGCAGGGGCAGTAAGAGCAAGAAACCAGAGTACCTACAAACAGGGCAGTTTAGCTGGAGTTGGGGGATTGATTATTTATTTATTTATTTATTTATTTATTTATTTATTTATTTTTTCGGTACGCGGGCCTCTCACTGTTATGGCCTCTCCCGTTGCGGAGCACAGGCTCCGGACGCGCAGGCTCAGCGGCCATGGCTCACAGGCCCAGCCGCTCCGCGGCATGTGGGATCCTCTCAGACCGGGACACAAACCCACGTCCCCTGCATCGGCAGGCGGACTCTCAACCACTGCGCCACCAGGGAAGCCCATGGGGGACCATTCTGATAAAGAAACTTGGCGCCGTAAGTCAGGGTCAGATCCTGAAGGTCTCTGTGAGTCAGGGTCCTTTATCTGCGGAGTTGTGAGCAGAGAGTGACGTGCTCAGCTGTATCGTTGAGCAAGGTCATTCCAGACGCAGTGTGTAAAGTGGAATTGGGATGGGATGGCAGGAGCGGCAGGATATCTGGCCATGAGTAAGGCTGGTGCAGCAGCCCAGGAAAGAGAGAATGGTGCCTGGACCAGGGCATGGGCGGTGGAGGGGCATTTAGAAGCTGTTTGGAAGTAGAGGGAATGGAGGAGTTAAGGATGCCATCGGGTGTCTGACCTAGGAGTCTGGGTAGATGGTTCCACTGGGGAAGAAAACTTGGAAGAGGGTGGTGATCCGTGGTGGGTGTGGTGAATTTTGTGTCTGTGGGACTTCCAGGCGCAGATACCCAAAAGGTAGTTAGGATGCGCGAGTCTGAACCTTAGGAAAGATCTCTGGGATAAAAAGGAGATCTGTGGTCATCAGCACTCTCTAAGCCAGCACCTCTGTACTCTGCCCATCCTGCTTTCCCCTCGTTTGACTTTCTTTTGCCCCTTAGCACTTCTCATCTTATTTGCTGATTGTCTTTCTCCACTGCAGTGGAATATAAGTTCCACAGTGACTGTGTCTGTTTTGTTCACTGCTACATCCCCAGCCCCTAGAGCAGGGCCCGGCACTGAACACATCAGTCAGCCAACAGAGGGTGATAGGTGCCACTGGAGAGAAGGGGAGTTGCTCAGCTCACCTTCAGAGCTGTACAAGAAGAGAGCCCAGGAGAGAACCTCCAAGGACTGCACTAAAAGGAGGCACAGAGAAAGAGGAGCCTTCAAAGAAACCGGAGAAGATGCCGCCTCACTTTGCTCTGAAGCTCTCATGGCAAAATGTTTATAACTTCCAAGTACTTAAAGAGAGCGGCTCTTGGGCACCTGATTTCTGCAAACAGTGGGCAGGATAGAGCCGAGTAGCTGACATGCTTCAGTTCCTGTGTTCTTTTTCTGTGTGTTCTTTTTCCTTTCCTGCATTTAAAAAAAAAAAAAAAAAACAACAGCCAAGTGCAAGCATGGCTCTAGGTGAAGAGGGAGAACCATTAGTACGTTTAATTCAACAAGAGGCAAATTGACTTTATCTTGTGGGCCAGTTGGGATCGTTTGGGAGGAGCTTTTTCTTCCCGGGAGAGTTGTGTTGAGAAAGAGTCTGGGGCTGGCTCCAGGCCCAGCTGGAAGGAGTGCTTTAGTGATCAGTTAGTGGTATCTGCTGTGGAAGCTGTACGTGGGCAGTAACATAGCTGACAGACATTCTCTACCCTCCTCTAGAGAATCCGTTACTATGAGTAATAATTTTCCAGAAACACTTATATTTCATCTCTCACGCTATGCATTTACCAAATGTAAATCCTGCCTACCTCGTTCCCTGGTACTCTGCTTGGTAACTTGAGGGCCTCTGTTTGGTCTCATTAGCATAACTCACTGGGGAGTTGAATGAGGCCAGAGTGAAGGTTGACTTTTTACAGCCTGATCATTTTTATGCTACCCAAGGAAGCTGTGACTCCATAGCTTATAAGTTCGAGCTCTCAGTTTTGTCCATAACTATTAGTTCTTTAGCATACACAATTTTGAGACATAATCAGCCCCAAGGATTGCAATTATCAGAGTCATATTAACCGACCTGCTGATAATTACAGAAACGAAAAGCATGTACACATAGGTCAGCTGGTAAATTGAGGTCCCAGGAGCTCTAATTCCTGAAATTATCCTGGAAGGAAATCTGAAGGTGAAGGCTGCATACTACAAATAGACCTTTAAGCGTTCAGTTATTTCACATTTTCAATTCCATGGTGAAGGGCGATTGGGTCAGTAAAGATAAGTGATGCCATCTGATTTAACTTATTTTAGTTAATAATGTCTACCTACTCCTCTCTTTGTGCTCATCATTTTCCTAGAGAAAGGTGATTCTTGAAATTCTCTTGGTGCCCCTCCAGAGGAGGGTAGAATATTCAGTGGACAGTGGTAATGGAAGGCTTCCTTTGGAAAACTCCTAATTCGGATCTTCTAACAAGGAGACTAAACATCAAGCCCAGTGACCAGAAGTATCAAGCTTTATTGACATCTAGATGGGAGGAGCAGCAAGAGAGTGGAAAATGCAAGGAGCCTGGAGACGTTTTCTTGGGCAGCTCATAGTAACTGATTAATTGCTTGACCCTGAGAGTTAAGTGACCCATGAGAGGTCACCTTGACTTGAGAGTAATGATCACCAATGAGAGTGATCTCATTTAAGTCATTATTGAAATACAAATGGTTCTTTTGGATGCTAACGTATTACTCCAAGTCAGTTCAGTCATAACGTGAATTGGACAGTGGTTTGCAATACCTCTCATCCCCTAATGTGTGGGGTAAGGGGTGGGGAACCCGACCATCGATCAGTAATGATTTAATAAGTGTCTACAATGGGCTCTGATAGGCCTATGTGAGAAATTCAGAAGATCCTTCAAGAGATGACTGCTATCTTCCCAGTGCTGATTTCTGTGGAAGGGGAGGGAAGGAGAGGGGCCAACAAACACAACATGTAACACTTCAGGACATATTCAGTGGTAGGCAGAGCAGTCGTTTATCCATGTGAAATGTCACATCAAGTGTTTGGGACAGCGGAATCGGCATGAGAAGGAGAGTGGTGATTTGGGGAAACTTGCAGTGGCCTGGCTTGCCCTCTGCGCGGAGCGGGGAGAGGCCTCATGGAGAAGGAAGGATGGAAGCGGGACCTTGGAGGACTGAGGGGTCTAGGTTGCGTTTTCTGTGGCTGCACAGTGGATTACCACTCATTTAGTGGCCTCGGACAATACCTATATGTATGATCTCGTGGTGCCGTGGGGCAGGGTGTGGTTTTCTTCTTGGCTCAGATTCTCAAAAAGCTGAAATCAAGACGTTTTCATCTGCATTCTCATCTGCTCATCTTCCGAGCTCATCGAGCTGTTGGCAGGATTCAGTACCTTGCGGTGGGACTGAGGTCCCTCTTTCCCAGCTGTCACCGCAGAGCTTTTTTTTTTCTTTTAATTTTTATTGGAGTGTAGTTGATTTACAATGTTGTGTTAGTTTCAGGTGTACAGCAAAGTGTCTCAGTTTCACATATACATGTACCCACTCTTCTTTAGATTCTTTTCCCATGTAGGCCATTACAGAGTATTGGGTAGAGTTCCCTGTGCTGTACAGTAGGTCCTTATTAGTTACCTCTTTTATATATAGTAGTGTGTATATGTCAATCCCAGTCTCCCAGTTTATCCCTCCCCTACCTTATCCCCTGGCAACCGTAAGTTTGTTTTCTACATCTGTGACTCTATTTCTGTTTTGTAAATAAGTTCATTTGTACCCGTTTTTTAGATTCCACACATAAGCGATATCATATGATATTTGTCTTTCTGTGTCTGACTTACTTCACTCAGTATGACAATCTCTAGGTCTATCCATGTTGCTGCAAATGGCATTATTTCATTCTTTTTTATGGCTGAGTAATATTCCATTGTATGTATGTACCACACCTGCTTTATCCATTCCTCTGTTGATGGGCATTTAGGTTGCTTCCATGTCCTGGCTATTGTAAATAGTGCAGCAGTCAACATTGGGGTGCATGTATCTTTTTGAAATCTGATTTTCTTCAGGTATATGTGTAGGAGTGGGATTGCTGGGCCATATGGTAGTTCTAGTTTCAGTTTTTTAAGGAACCTCCATACTGTTCTCCATAGTGGCTCTACCAAGAGCTTTTAACGGCAACTTTTAGGTCCTTGCCATGTGGCCCCCTCCATCTTCAAAGCCAATGACTAAGAATCTCTCTTACATCAAATGCCCCTCACCCTTTCAATCTGTGTGTCCAGGAAGATCCCAGTCTCTTTCAAGGGGTGATAGGATTAGGTCAGGCTCATTGAGGATAAACTCCTTAATTTAAGGTCAACTGATTTGGGACCTCAAATTACAGTTGCAAAATTCCTTTGCAGCAGTACCTAGGTTAGTGTTTGAAAAATTGAGAGAAGGCATGTGTATTCCCCAGGGCAGGAGTCTTGGGGACCATCTCAGAATTCTACCTCCTACATGGTTAGATAGTAGGCATTACGTGTCCAAGCTGGAAACCAAAGTAATTATCAAAATTATATCTTCTAAAGTGGATTGCACGCGCAGCCTGGAATTGGGAGGAGGCCCTTTTAAAGGAAATGAACTGCAGAGTGGCCAGATGGTGATGTAGAATTGGAGGGGCCTGATTGGCTGGCTTGTTTCATGATCTAGGCCCAAACTACCTCCCTCTCCCTTTTTTCAGTCACTGGCAAACTCTCCTTTCTTGCCCTTCTTTCTTTTCATGCATACAGGCAGGCTTTCCCAGGAGCCTGGGTTCTCCATGGGCTGCATCTGTGGTTAGGGGCATTTGGTGGTATCTGGAGATATTTGGGGCTATCATAACTATCAGGGATACTAGTGGCATCTAGTGGGTAGAGGCCAAGGATGCTGGTCAACATCCTATATGCACGGGACAGCCTCCATAACAAATTATCCAGCCCCCAGTGTCAATACTGCCAAGGTTGATTAGCTCTACAAAATGTCGCCTTCCTGCCACTCTCGGGTCTCTTTCAAGCCTGAATGTGCTTCTCTTGAATTTCATCTGCCTGAGTGTGTTTCTCCCCTTTTCGACCTCAAGGATTCCTCCTCATTCTTTTGAGACTTGCTGCTACTATCACCTTCTTGTGTTGGTCCAGGTCACTCACTCCACAGTACTTTTTCATACCCAGGGTACCTCGCTCCATGCTTTGTTTTATCAGTGTATGTATAACAGATCTGTCTCTCTCCCACAGACTGAGTTCCTCTTGAGTGTGGGTTGTGTTCTTTTATATCTATGTACCCAGAGCTCATTACTATAATGGCTTGGGTAAAGTAGGTGCTCAATAAGTGTCAGGTGGACAGGTGAATGGATAAAATGTCTGAGCGCCTGAAAAGTTCGTAGAAGTGAACTACCATTAGATCTCAGTTTCCCATCCCAGCTGCTTACAAGTTGTGTATACTAGAGGTAGGCTACTTAACTTTTCTGTGCCTCAGTTTCCTCCTGTGAAAAATGGGGATCTTCGTAGTTACTGCTTCAAAGGTCTGTTGCAAGGATTCCGTGAGAGAGTTCCCGTATAGTCAGAGAGTGGGAGAAAATGGGAGGGGCATATTCATTTGCATAATGCTTCCTTGTTTTCCAAAAACAGTGGATGCAGGTGAGCATGGCTGAATGTGGCATACACCTCCAAAGTAATATACCTGAAAATGCAGGGCCAGAATGTTCCCATAACCACCAAGAAAAGAGATGTCAAGATTTAGACCCAGAAAATGAAAATGCTGATACCTAGACCTCATATCATACAGATTACCTCTGTTAGAAATGCTCAGGGGAAATGAGAGGCATCCGTTTCCCCTGCGAACTGGAAAGTTTGCCTTTTCAATTTAGGGATAGTAATCAAAGATAATAGAAATATTTCCATTTCTTCTCTCCCCCAAATGTAATAATGAAGAGATTCTGTTCAATCTTTAGGTATCATTCATCAATTTTTCTAATGTACTTGATGACATAATGGAGAAGTAATGAATATATTAGTTTGGTTTTAAGAAAGCTTTAAAAATACAAGTTCTGGGCCCTATCCCAAACATAATGAATTTAAATTTCCAGGGTCGGGGTCCAGGAATCTGCAGAATTGACAAAATCGCAGATGGTCCTTACATACACATAGTCTGGCATTTGGAAACTAATGTACTTGGTGATACTTGGCATTAGGAAGCAGATTGAGAGTCCCAAATTCTAGCATGAACAGGGATGACGGGCTGAATTAAAAAATAAAAAAAGAACAGACCTGCACTTGGAGCCAGAAACCCAGCTATCCAGGTGTAGAATAAAGTAGATAGAGTCTAGTGAGAGATGCGTGAAGGGAAAAGAAAAACAAACGACCTACATTTATACAGGTTTTGGTCAACAGCTCAGTGAGAATCCAGTTAATATGATCTTAGAAGCACCGAATCTGGAATGAGAAGGGCATAAACCCACCCTATTCTGCCCTGGTCAAATCATGCTTGAAAGTTTTTCGTTATTAAGAACATTTTAAAACATAATCAGAAGTAGAAAGAATAGTACAATGAATCCCTGTGTAATAGATTTAACAATTATCAAAATTTTGCTACATTTCCCTCATCGATCTCTCTTTCCTTTGGCTTACGGTTCCTCCCTCTTTCCCCCTCTCCTTTACTATTCTCCTTCCTAAGTATTCGAAAGCAAATCTCGGACATCATGTTATTTTAACCTTACATACCTAAACAGGTTTCTCTAAAAAGCATGGATATTTTCTTACGGGACCGTATCTCACCGAGCAGCACTGACAATAATTCCTCCTCATTTAATTGAAGTGTCACATTTTTAAGTGGCTGGGATGTAAAAGCGTTGGTTTAAGCCATGTCCCATGAGGAACCGTGCATAGAAGGAGGTTGATAGAAGATAAAGACTCAGGGTTTTGAAAGACACTGAGTTGGAAGAGTTAGCTGGCCTGGCTGTCTGTGATCCACATTGGTGGCGTATCGGCTGCCAGCTTACTGTAAGCAAGAACTTAATCCAGGATCCAGCTGTCTACTGATGAACTGAACTGTCTCAGGAGTTTTCTCTTCTGCAGGGGTGGAGCATGAGATACAACTGAATGGTTTATTTCATTCATTTTGTGAATGGTTGTCAAGTGTCTGCTGTGTTAGGTGCTGAGGATTACTGTGCAGAATAAGACAGACACAATCCCTTCCCTCATGGAGCTTCCAGTTTCTAGCGCTGTTTCCCAGAACGTGAGATGGCTTGGGGTGGTCCAGAATCCATTAATTAACTAACATTGAGTTACACGGTTAAAAACAGTTCTCTTTTCAGTGTTCTAAACTTTGTAAGTACATCAACAAGGAGATCTCACTTAGGTGCTAGAGTTGGTGCTTCTCTAAAACTTGATCATCTCCCTTTTTAGTTGAGAAGGAACAATGTCATGGTCATAGCCTCTGGCACACCACAGTTCCTCAGTAACTGTTTTTTGAGTAATTTGTTAAACATCTTTACAGAAACAAAATAATAGGAAAATGCTTAATACAGGAATAATTAAAGCCAAAGTGATACAAGGGATGTTTTTAACTTTCGGGTTTTTGTTTTTCACTCTTTAGATTTGCATACAGTAAAATTTACTCTCAGGTTTACCGTTGCGTGAGTTTTTCCAAATACATCCAGTCATGTGACCAGTGCCCCAACCAAGATACAGACCAGTTCTCTATCACCTTCTAAATTTTTCTCAATCCCACCTTCCGTCTCCAACCCTTGGCTTTCTGTGCCTATAATTTTGCCTCTTCTGGAACGTCACATGAGGCAGTCATACAATATGCAGCCTTCTCAGTCAGCCGTCTCTCTCTCCGCACTGCGTACTTGGGATTCATCCATCTTGTTGCTTATGTTCGGTCCTTTTACTCACTGGGTCGTATTCCATGGTCTGGATGTCCCACAACTTGTTTATTCAATATAAATAGTAATATAAGGCACATTCAATATGACATATCATGAACACGGTATTTAGCAGAAGCAGATTTAGCAGAAATCCTGAAGGTGGTATGCAAATGAGTGAGTTTTGTGGGGAAAAACTAATCTGACCAACGTACGCGTTAAAGGGTTGTTGTTGGTGGTTCATCTTTGTTTTTTGTTTTTTGTTTTTGGCTACACTGCACAGCTTGTGGGATGTTAGCTCCCCAACCAGGGATTGAACGTGGGCCCTTGGCAGTGAGAGTGTGGAGTCCTAACCACTGGACCGCCAGGGAATTCCCAGTTGTTCATCTTTTAATAACTTACCCAAGCCTTCAACAAAGTGTTTGATTGAAATATAAATAGGTTTCCTATCACCTTAAGTCAGAACATATTTTTTGGGGCCCCCAGGTAAACCCAGCGATCTCCAGAGCATTCTCTTCACATTCTCTCAATCATTTATTTTCATTTGTTCATTTCCCCCCCCCTCCCTCCCTCCCTCCCTCCCTTCCTCCCTTCCTCCCTTCCCCATCTCCTCCCCCTAATATTTCACTGGAGTTTATGTAACTGAATTAATTAGACCTATTTCTCAAGGAGTTGGTTTTCCATAGAATTCACTTTGCAGTTAGCATGACAGAAGAGCTGGCATATTAATCGAATGCTACAATTTGTTCTTTGTATGTGAATCAGGCTGGGGTTGGGCTTCCTGCTTATCAGTTGTCCCTTTATACCATTCTGTCCTTCGAAGGGAATGAGCCAGGATTCTTTGTGATAGGACCGGGTGATGGTTGTGAGTGTTGATAGATAGGGTGTGGAAATGCTTAACAGGGACAGACTCTATCTCCTTAGTTAGTGTTACAGAGTCCCCAGGATATAAAGTGTCTTATGAAAATAAATAAGAGCTTTTCTTTTCCTTTCTTTGGCTGATGATATCGGTACCATTTAACCGAATAAAATGATAAAAATCTTTGTTCTTTCTTAAATAACCTGTTAATTGCTGTTCTCTGTATTTCATTCACTTGGTATTTCTGAAATATATTCATTTTATAGACATTTCTGTCCCCCAGTGCATTTTAAATCCTCAAGCATACTCAAAGTATATATGTTTTATGTAGTTTTGTGTGTGTCTAGTGGGGTGGGAGGTATGCTGTTTGTAGCTAACCAGGAGATCAAAGCATGTAGCTTTCTCCATTTAGTCTGTTTGCTGCAGAATACAAAGGCTGCTAAAGGATTTGAGTGCATATCTTAAAAGCTCATCAGAAATATTCCAAGCTCTAGATTTTTTTTTTCTCTCAGCAACATTTCAGATGTGGAGGTTCTCCTCGGTTGCCCCTGCTAGTGTTGCTGAATTTAAAAAGGAAGAAAGAAAGATCTGTTCTGTTTTCTCATGTGTGGAATGAGGGGGTTGGACTAGATGGGAGATGTCAGATTTATAGCACTAGTGCTGTCACTCCTTCTCCATCCACATGACAGACATCACTAATCAATCACAGCATGCTTTCCTGCCATATGTAGCCTCAGACTTCTTATCAAATCGCACTCCAGGAATCCACTACTAATCAATCAGTGTTAGCCCAAGAGATGAAATCTATTTGCCATTGTGAAACATGATGGGGTTTAGTCTCTAGTGCAAACTTAGGATGGTTTATAAATGTCAGATCACCACGGCATGGTAGCAGGAAGATGTTGGAGGGCATGGGCAGTTTCAAGTGAAGAAGATTTCAGATCACTACGTTTATGCTCTTTGAAGGCAGGCATCATGTTTTATTCATGTTTTTCCTTGTTTACCCAGCCTATAAGGCAAACCCTTTTCTCTTAGTAGACATTAGATACATGTTTGTTAAATGATGCATGAAGAAATGAATGGAAAGCTTGGCCTTGGCCAATTCTTCCCTCTCTAAGACTGCACAGTTCAGTGCTTCTTCCAAAGGGCAGGTGCAACCCTTGCCATTATTGAATTTCTCTACTTTAATTCAGGCCATTCCTACAGATTGGCTATATCGCTCTGTGTTCTTATCTGCTGAGCATTGGCAGGACCCAGCAACTTGGCATCATTGGTTGGACTTTACAAGTTCCCTCTCCATCCATTGTCCAGGTCATTCATAAACGTGTTGAGTAATACTGAGGAGGGTCCAGTCTTTCCCTGCTGGACTCTGAATTCTTTCAAGTTGATTTGTGGTTGGGAATCTGCAGGTTTCATGATAAAGAGAAAAATTCTGTCACGGTTTTGGGATTTATCACAGAAGAGAATCACATATTTGACACTTAACATATGCAGCCTTCATTAATTATTTTGGGAGAACTGTATTTTAAGTTTCTTTATTAAAAGGACCAGATTGGATAACTCTTTAAATTTTGATAGCATGATAATGTTACTTTTGCAGGGTAGATTCCGTAAATATTCAATGGTCTTCAAGATAGTTTCATGAAAATAGGCTGAAGCCTCTGTCTTCTTCGGCTTTCAGAAGAAAATCACCTTTTGAAACAGAAGGCAGGGCTTCCCTGGTGGCGCAGTGGTTGAGAGTCCGCCTGCCGATGCAGGGGACACGGGTTCGTGCCCCGGTCCGGGAAGGTCCCACATGCCACAGAGCGGCTAGGCCCATGGGCTATGGCCGCTGAGCCTGTGCGTCTGGAGCCTGTGCTCCGCAACGCGAGAGGCAACAACAGTGAGGGGCCTGCGTACCGCAGAAAAAGAACAAAAAAAAACAGAAGGCATTTTTTTCCCACCCAGGCACTGAATTTCATCTAATAATAACACGAGCTACTCATTTAGTAAGTATCAATTTTAGGCCAAGCATTCTGCTAAATGCTTTACATTTATTATCCCTAAACCTCAAAACAACCCCAGGACTGTGCTGTGAATTCCATTTTACAGATGAGGTGAATGAAGCTTGGAGAAGTTACATAATTTGGCCAAAGTCACTAGGTGATAGGTGGCAGTACTGGGATTTAAAGCCAAGCCTAACTCTAAAGTGTTTCCTCCGAAGGGTACCAATTCCCTCAGTGTAGATGTTACCCCTTCCAGGAAGCCTTCCATCAGGTACCACTTTTCTGCAAGGCTGGTTGAGATGTTCTTCCTCTGTGTTTCTGTAGTCGTTTATGCTCCCTTATGATGACACTCTCCATCTGTTTATCTGCTTCCTCTACCACCAGAGTCAGATTCCTGAGGACAGGGGCTTTGTGTTTCTGTTGGTTTGTTTTGTGTGTGTGTGTGGTTTTTTCTGCCGCTTTTGTTTAACGGCTGAATGAATACAGTTTTCCCAGGAGTTCTCTGCCACTTCACCTTGGTACAGAGGAGCCATATTAATGTACAGCTAGGCCTGTAAGAACCTTCTATAGTTCAGAATTCATCATATTTGGGGATAAAAGATCCAAGGAGATATAGTCCATCTCGAAATGTGGAATGGCACAGTTGCCTCTCTTTAATACTACTAAGTGCCTTCTGCTTAACTCTGTCATTGCATTATCAAACTGTTTCCCTTTTCCTCAGTTCAGTTTTTTATTAACTGTACTTTTATGAGTTATTAATACATGCAGATGTTCTTATGTTTATCCTGCTTGAGATGCCCTGTGCTTCTTGAATCTGAAGATTCATGAGTTTTATAAATTCTAGAAAATTCTTAGCCATTATTCCTCTTCTGAATGTCTCTTCTGTCCCAACGGGACACCTATTAGACATATGTTGGCCCTTCTCAGTCTATCCTCTGTATCTCTTAACCTCATTTTTGTAGTTCTCACCTCTTTATCCCTTTGTGTTTCATCTTGTGTAATGCACTGAGATCTGTATTTCTCTCTTCAGCACTATTTAGCCTTCTGTTTCACCTCTCCATTCAGTTTGCAATTTTAATGACTCTGTGGGGAGAGAGAGGCATCGTGTCTTTTTTTTTTAAGAGTTTCATTTGTAGCGTTTTTGTGTTTAACTGTTTTAAATTTTATTAATGTTCTTTTCCAAAGTGTTGTTTTACGACCTCTAACTCTTGAGCCTCTGATCCTCATGCTTGTTGACTTGTGACCTTTGACTCTGTGTTTTGTAATTTACTATTGGGAGCTCATGCTTTGCAGGGCCAGTTTTAGCCCAGGTTTCAGGACTGACTCTCCAGGGCAGTTTTTCGTTTCTTCTGTGGGGGAATTCTTGGCATATCGTGAACAGGACCAAAGTTTATATTAATGGTTCATTTGGAGTTTTCTGATTCTGCGTTTGGTTATTCATACTCCACTCTCAAGAAAGGCATAGGCCTAGTGTTTCTAATTCTCAACTTAAACGTTTCCCTCCTGCTCAGAACACAGATAGAAAGACAAGTTTCCTTGGGTTGGTTGACAATTTTTCTAATCCATTTGTTCACTGAGGGTGCAGTCCTCAGGGAGCATTCCTGGTTTTCTGTAGGGGTCTACTAACAACTTTCTGCTTCTCCTTGTTCCAAGGCCTCATATTCTGTCCTGCTTGGGCATTCAAATCCTAGCCCCTAGGGAACTAAGACAAACCATTCCCCTGTTGCCAGCCACCTTCCCTTCTACCTCATAGCCCCAGCATGAGTTTGCATGCTCATCATTCTTGTTTTTAGTTACCTCTTTATTTCTACCACCTGGGTACTCTCTTAATTGTGAGTCAGCTAAGCCCTTAAAATCATTTTTGTTATATTTTACCTAGCATATCTAGGGTCTTTGAAGGGTTGGAATTTTCAGGCTGCATCATTTGCCATCTTGCCAGAAATAGGAGCTTATTACAAGTTCATAGTAAAATAATCAAATAACACACAAGAATATATGATGAAATATTAGTCTCCTTTCCATCTCTGACCTGCTTAGTTCTCAAACCACCTTGCCAGGTATAATAACCTTTATCATTTTCTTAGGCATAGTTTTAGAAGCATTTTATGCACATAGAGCATACATATGTGTATACAATACATGGAGATTTATTTATTCAAGCAGGGATATATTTTACCTTCTGCACTGTACTTACTAATGTATTTTGGAGTTCATTGTTTATTAGTGCACTTAACTCTGCCTCTTTTTTCTCATAACAGTATAGTATTCCATGAAATAGATGTACCATAATTTTACCATTTCCCCTATTTTTATTGGATGATCATCTGCAGTTTTTGTGATATTATAAGCTGTCCTACAATAAACATTCCTGATCATATGTCTTTGCTGAGTATCATTTAACATAATTCTCTTTGTCTCTTTCTCTGTCCTGTCCCCCACCCTGCAGTGATTAATTTTATGTGTCAACTTGACTGGGCTAGGGGATATCCAGATAGCTGGTAACATTATTTTATTTTTTTAAATAAATTATTTAATTTATTTTTGGCTGCCTTGGGATTTCGTTCCTGCACGTGGGCTTTCTCTAGTTGTGGTGTGGGGACTTCTCATCGCAGTAGCTTCTCTTGTTGCGGAGCACGGGCTCTAGGTACGTGGGCTTCAGTAGTTGCAGCATGCAGGCTCAGTAGTTGTGGTGCATGGGCTTCAGAGCACAGGCTCATTAGTTGTGGCACATGGGCTTAGTTGCTCTGCGGCACATGGGATCTTCCCGGACCAGGGCTCGAACCAGTGGCCCATGCATTGGCAGGCGGATTCTCAACCACTGCGCCACCAGGGAATCCCCCGGTAACATTATTTTTGAGTGTGTATGTGAGGGAGCGTCCAGAAGAGATTAGCATTTGAATCAGTGGACTTCCTACAGAAGAGTCCTCCTGACCAATGTGGGTGGGCGTCGTCCAATCTATTGAGGGTATGAATAGAGCAAAAAGGCGGAGGAAGGATCAATTTGCTCTCTCTGCTTGAGCTGTGACTTCCATATTTTCCTGCCTTCAGACATTGGCAGTCCTGGTTCTCAGGCTTTTGGAGTGGGACCAGGACTTGCACCACTGGCACCCAGTTCTCAGGCCTTTGTACTCAGACTGCATTATAATACCAGCTTTCTTGGTTCTCCAACTTGGAGACTACAGACCATGGGACTCTTCTATCTCCATAACCATGGGTGCCAATTCCTATAATAAATCTCCGCATCTCTCTCTCTCTATCCTACTCGTTCTGTATCTCTGGGAAACCCTAATGCTCGCTCCCACTCACTAAGAGTTGGTGACCTCAGCACCTTGCACAGGACCTGACTCTGAGTCGGCACTGAATTCACATCTGTTTCGTGAATGACTAATACTCACCAAGAAGCCAAACCAGCAGTCAGACCATCCCAACCCCCCAGGAAATGTATTTTTTTTTAATTTAATTAATTAATTTGGCTGCTTGGGTCTTTGTAGCAGTGCATGGGCTTTCTCTAGTTGTGGTGAGCAGGAGCTACTCCTTGTTGCGTGCAAGGGCTTCTCACTGCGGTGGCTTCTCTTGTTGCAGAGCACAGGTTCTAGGCACACGGGCTTCAGTAGTTGTGGCTTGTGGGCTCTAGAGCGCAGGCTCAGTAGTTGTGGCGCACGGGCTTAGTTGCTCCGCGGCCTGTGGGATCTTCCCAGAGCGGGGCTCGAACCTGGGTCCCCTGCATTGGGAGGTGGATTCTTAACCACTGCGCCACCAGGGAAGTCCCAGGAAATGTATTTTGATTTCATTAATAACACTAGCTCTTGACTGTCCCAATAGCCTGTAGCTATTGACTGGGCACATCATGTGGTCCGGATATGAGCTAATACTATCTTTACAACAGCCTTGTGAGATGGGAGAGTTCATGATCATGCTTTACAGACAAGGAAACTATGGCACAGGTTATATAACTAGTAAGAGGCGGAGGCTATCACTGAAACACCTGGCCTCTTGAATACTGCCTTTTAATTAACACTTGTCACAGCTAACATAGGATGTATCATTGTTCATTCCTTTGTTTATTCATTCATTTATTTCCTCCGCAAGTATTTACTGAGAGCTCACAGTGTTCCAGGCAGGAAGTAATAACACTGTGATGAGGAATGGAAACATCCCTGCTGTGGTGGAATTTACAGTGTAAAGGGAGAGACAGATTAAGCAAAAAAAAAAAAAAAAACAAAAAACAAAACAAGTGAAACTGTGATGAGTGCCCGGGAAGGGGATAATAATGGGGAGAATTTAGAAGCGCCTAGCTGGGGGGTTCTTCCCAGCAATAGAGGGTCTCCAAATCTGTGATAAATTGGATGAGCCTTGAAGGACGAGTAAGATGGAAGGGGTGAAGGCCAAGGGCCAGCCTGCTCCCTGCCTTCCTTGTGTATTCTCCTGTACACCATAATTTTGCTTTTGCAGCCACTGCCAGCTCTGGGGACCTCCACGTGCTAGGGCCACAGGGCCTGTGTCCTGCTTCTGAGGAAAGGTGGCTGAACCCCCCCGCCCCCCCCCCCCACCCCCACCCCCACCCCCACCATCAGCCTTTTCTAATTTTAAAGCAGTAGCTCCCTTGATTGAAATCTCAATTTGGGAACAGGCCTAGGATTGGCCTGGAGCTTGGAATTTTCACCAATAAGCGCAGCGGTAGGTGGGGAGGCGTCCCTTTAAGCAGCTGGGAGGCAGCCTGGAGAGCTGGAAGCGTCCCTCCTGGGGACCTGAGCGATTTTCCTGGATCCAGAGCTGCGCAGGGAAGCAGCTGCCACCACCGCGCCCCGGGAATGTCACCTCCCTTGCGCGGAGCCCCTGCAGGGCCCCCTCTGGCTCCGGGCAGTTGGCGGCCGACGCCCCGCTGGTCTTTTTAGCCGCAGCCACATCCCCTGCCCCTGGGTCTGCGGCCCCTTCCCCCCAGCCCCTTAGTTCCTGGCGGTGGAGGCGCCGCAGCGGCGAGCGATGCAAGGCTGAGCCGGGTAAGTGCCTCCCCAGGGCCAGGGCGCACGGAGGGGGCACTGGGGCGCGGGTGCTGGTGGTTCTCAACACCCTCTCTGGGAAAGGGGGCCTTAAACTGGGACAGTAACCTCTGGGAGAGATGCGCCTTGCCACACAGACGCTGGGGAGGTCATGAGCTATGGGGAGGGGGCCTTGGGGTCATTTTCTTCTGAGCGTCTCCCAGCTTTTGCGCACTTGATTAACCAATAATAGTAACAGTATCACGAGACAGGGATCATGTTGTTACTGTATTAGGACTTCTTCGAGGGAAACATTTAAAGGTCCCTGAACTTGCTTTTTAAACAGCCTTTATTTATTCTCTTACAGTTCATTTCCTTCAAGTACTTAAAATGTATGTATTGTTAATGACCTACTTATTTATTTCCCTTACACTCTCAAAAAATGTTTCATGTCTCCAGGAAGGTCTACTTTAAAAGATGATGTGTTTCTCCCCACATTCCTCATTGCTCGTTTTCCTAGAACTTAAAAAATTCCTTGCTTTTCTCCTTGGTGGATATCTGTAATTAAGCAGCTCTGAAATTTGTTCATTTATTCTCTCTGAATTGGGGGTGGAAGTAGGGGAGAGGCCCCCCTCTCCTGGCCTTCCTAGCTCTGAGAAAAGAGTCTGTGGGATGGGGAAAGCTGTTGGGGGGAGTTCATTGGAACCTTGCTCTCCCAGGATTGCAAATGTACCCTCTTGGCTGTTGGGAGACCTAACCTGAGATCATGCAAATCTGGGGTGCCTGGGCAGCTGTATCCTGGGAAATTTTAAAACCAAAATAATCTATAGGGATTGGGCTGGGGGAGGGGTAAGGTTTATTTAAAAGATGCCTTTTCAGCGTCCTCCCTCTCCCCAGTCTGTTTGCTCATGTGTACCTACCTAAGGAAGAACTTGGAAGCCTAATGTGTAGGGCCAGCGGGTTGGTTGTTTTTGTTTGTTTGTTTTTTGGGTTTGGTTATTGTTGCTTTTGAAGATGAGGCTGCTGGGCTGCTGGAAGAAAAGCCTTCCAGAATTGGAGCAAAGTCTGAGGCATGGATTGCCCAAGTCCATTTCCGCCCTTATTAAATTATTTTGGCTCGTAGCAGCCCTCATTTTGCTGGATTACCTCTGTTTGCAGTTGTTTGGGTGTTGTGTGACTCATTTGTATACTTTGGGTTCCCTGCTTTCTGCCAACAGATGTTTTTATCTGTGCAACTAGTTGAGTAATTAGAGAGATGGACACAGCGCTGTATGTACAGACAGAACAAATACCACTTGGGGAGGATTTGGGCCTTTCCTTTTTCAAATCATCACTTGCCAAATCTTCCCAGCCGTTGGGCAATTCAGATGAAGGTGTCAAGGGAGCTGAGCAGTGAAGAATTTATATGTACAGCTAATTCTGCTCATCTTACAATAAGACATCTTCCCATGGGGCCAAAAAGTGGGGGTGTGGGGAAAGCTTAGAAAAATAATGCTGTGTTCTTAGTCACTGACTACCCAGCTCTCCCTGGATTTCTGAGAACCTGCCAGGAGAAACTGTTGACTAGATGGAAGTTTCAAGAAATGCTGAACAGAAATCAGTACAGGCCCTCCTTGAGCGACTTTTATTTCTGTTTGGAGGAAGGGAACACTTTGTTAGAATAACAAATCGTGGCTGCTTTTCAAGAGCAGAAAACAGTTCTTGTTCCGAAGGCAAGATTCCTTTTTAAGAGTGTGAATCATTTGGTTTAGGTTTTTTGCTTTTTTTCTCTCTCTTGCGGTGGAGGCTTGGAGATGATTAAATGTCTTGTCTGCAGGAAATTACCAGGAGATTTGAGTATTTTCCTGAATCAGCCTCAGATGGTACACAGCTTTGGGTGTAATACAGGAAAGCTCTGTTACCAGGCAATCTTTCTGCAGTGATACCCTCAACCTCTCCCAGCCTTTCAGGCTTCTCCCTCAACAAGCCTTTTCTTTTTTTATTTTTGGGGCTGGGCTTCCATTTGAGAAACTGAAATAACTCTCTCAGTCCCTTCATGAGCTTTTTAAGATGGAACTTATTTTTGAGACAGTTTTATCGAGCCCACTTCCCCATTGGCCTCCTCCCACCAGCCTTAGCAGGAAAAGCTCTTGGCTCCTTTATCCAAGATTTCCTTTAAGCCCGGATTGCTATCCGTAGGGACACAGATGTCTCAAGGAATGAGAGGCAAAGGTTTGAACTAGCACTCACCAATTTGGTGGTGACATTTATGGTCTTTGCCGAGAAGGCAGAGTGATTCTGTGCTGCGTTTACCCCCGACGTGAAGATCGGGCAATTAAAAGGCGTCCAGGGACAACCGGGGGGTCCAGTGCCCTGCTTTGTGTAGTGCTTACAGAGATCTGCCATTTTCAATAATTTTGGAAAACCGAATCTTAGAGACGCTCTGCTCCCCAAGCTAGATTTCTGAATCTTTCCTGAAAGGTACCTGGTCACGTGAAGCACCTCCTAGCTGTGTAATCAAATAGGAGAGCTCTGGGTGCATATAAACTCAGCATGATATTCCGAGTCAGTGAGAGGAAGCAGAGGGAAGAATTTTTTTCAGCTACCAAAACACAGAATGGCAATCCTAGTTGAATATAATGAAACTTGATGGAAATTGTATGGAGAGTTTAAATGTAATGTTCCAAAAGAGTTTCTTTGCTTTTTTAAAAATTTTTTTCTCAAAATCTAAATGGCAAGGGATTCTTTCCCAAGATACTTCGCATTTGATTACCGTGCAGTTTTCTGTTTGTTTGTTTTTGGGGGTGATGTTCTTTTTTCATATCCTGCTGCTCTGTGTGACAAGCAGAGGGAGACTTGTTTTTGCAAAGATTGTATCTGGATGTCTTCCAAAAGATACGGAAGATGGAGGGACGCTGGAGGGAACAGACGGACGCAGGTACTGTGGGACTCAGTGTCTGGGAAAACTCATGAATGATTTCCCTCCAAGTATAGCCCAGAGGCCTTTGAGAATTGCTTCATGTTTGACTTTTACCAGCCAGCTTGTGTATAGAAATCATCATACCCATCACGAAGGTCTTCCTCCTCCCAAAGCACCTTCCCAGGCAAGATGCCAAACATCAGGGAGTGTGTACGTGACATTGCTTATCACGTCTTTGAAAGTTTGCCTTGTACTACTTTTTCTTTAAAAAAAAAAAAAAGAAGTGACTACTTGATTTCTTGGTAACATTAACAGAAGATTCCTTTGCATTCACCTAGGCGGCTGTAATTACAAAACCTTTAGTTTTTCCAGTGGTTGAGGCTTTGTTTAGGCTTTTGAGGATAAGTGAATATCTATTGAGCTGGATTTCAGGTGAATTCTAATTTTGAGCCCTCGGACTGTCTAGCCTGGAGAAAAGGTCTCATATTAACATGTTATACTTGATGATAGCAGTATATAGAATGATAGCTATTAACTTACTGAGTCTTTGCCAAGTACAGACTACGTGTCTTATCAATCTTTCTTAGACTTTCCTGCACATAAAAATATTCTTAAGAGAGTCAGCTTCAGGGGGTATGTGTGACACCTAGAAATCTGCATGTGAAGAAGCATCTCAAGTGAGACCTTGGACTCTACCTTGAGACACACTTGGCTTTTCCTTTCTGATCGCTTAAAATCCTCACAGTAACCCTGCGGAGTAGGTGCTGTTATCATCCCTGTTCCACGGATGAGGAAGGGTAGGCTCAGAGAGGTGCTGTAACTCTTCTGGGTCACACAGCTACTCAGTGGCCATGCGGGGGACTGGAACCTGTGACTGTCCACCCCCAGTATACGTGGAGCTTACGCTTATGCTTCTGGTGGTTGTGTGGTCTTCCCTTTACAGTTTGGACCTAGTGACCCCTCCCCACGACTCTCTGTGCTGCACCCTTCCCTGTGACGTTGGCATGCAATACGCAGCTGCAGTCCACGAGGGCCCCTTGTGGCAGGATGCAGGAGGGCTGCATGGGGGTGTAGGGGTTCACGTTCATACTGGAGAAACATCTGACTAATTTGCCTTGAGTTGTCTAACTGCTGAACCAAGACGACTCAAGGTCAGATTGATTTACTTGTGAGGTGCTTTCGAGTCCCCCAGCTTTTGGAATTCTTAAGGCAGGTCTGTGTCCTTCAGTGGGTCCTTCCCCAGTCCCCAGTGTCACCTCTTTCCTCCTCTCCAGACACTTCCCTCAGGCTCCTCCGACAAGACCCTTCACAGTTCACACGCCCTACAGGGCTGAAGCCTCTTCCTCATGCCCGTGACCTGAGCCCACCTGGAGCCCATCTTTTTCCTCCATCTTCTGCGTCAGTTAACACCCTCCCCCCCAGGTAGATTCCTGCCGAAAGCAAATACCAAGGGAAAGTTGTAAAGAAAGGGGCAGAGGCCAGGAGGAGCCTCATTCACGCCTCCTGCTTGATTCCCCCTTGGCCTGACCCGATTTCTCTTGCCCCTGGGCTTATGAACCAGGGCTGATTTCTCTTGCTTAATTGCTGCAGGATTGTGGTACAGGACAAACCACTTAACCTCGTGCACTTTGCCTCCATTATCTGTTAAATGGAATGTTCATGTCAGCCCTTTCTCCTTTGGGTACAAGTGACATAATGTCTGTGGAAACACTTTGGACTTTGTTCAAACACATTTTGAAGACGTGATCCTGTTGCCTTCTAGCAACGAATGGTTCCCCTACGGTGTTCTAGGAAACACCTGTTGGGCGAATGGCTCTTCCAAACAAGAAAGCGAAAACATGGTTCCATGTATATTTGAAACATGCGATACCCTACATCTCTTTTTGGAGGAATCACAGTTCATACTAGCATATTAAAGGCTCTGAGCCCTGGAGTAGGGAAACCTGTTTAACTATGAGTTTGCGTCTTCCATGCTAATATGACCCCAGAACCCTTTTGCAGCCTGAGTTGTTAACGTGCTGCAGTAAGCGCTTGGGGGAAAGCTGCTACGCGTCAAGATGTCAGCTCTTCTGTTTATTAGCCTTTAGACAAGTCAGTACCTCTCTGAACCTCATTTCCTTCTCTGTGAAATGGGAATGATAATGAGACCTACCCTACAGAGTTTGGGGGATGGTTAAATAAATTAAGCGACGCGGAGGTTGCCTTCCACCTGCCAGGAACATTTGTGTGAGTGCATCGTTCCCGCCTTGCTGTGGTTTTATTCTTGCGTCGGCAGGTTTAGGTGTATCCCATTGCCGCATCTTCCTCTTGCCTCAGTCTCCTTTGCTCCTCCGTTTCATCTTTATTCGCTCCCTTGCTGACATCATCCAGTCCATGGCTTCACGCGATGGCTCACAGATTTCCATCTTCAGCCTGGACCTCACTCCTGAGCTCCACACTTACACACTGAACTCTTGTCTCAGCGTCTTCGTTAGGTGTTCATTGAGCTTCTCAAACCTGATGTGTCAGAGCACAACTGCAGATTTATTCTCCTCCCCGAGCCTTTACCACGTCAGGCAGTGGCACTTCCAGGCACCCCCGTTGTTTGAGCTACAAACTTTTGGCATATTTGATCTTTCTCTTTTCCACACGCTGCCATGTCGCATCCCAGGGAAGTGAGTCTTTTCAGCTCTACCTCAAAAATATATCCCACACTGAACATGGGGGAGGGAGAGGGAAGACTGACGGGAAAGGGGCTTGAAGTCATTTCCTTGGGTACAAAAAATGCTTTACATTCTCGGTAGAGTGTGGGTTTCATGGGTAGAGGCATCTGTCAAAATTGATCAGGCTCTACACATAAGATATGCATTTTGCTGTATGTAAATTACACCTCAATAAACAATATGATAGAAAAGAGGTTTATCCCAGTTGGAGCGCTGCTCATCATCTCTACAGGCACAACTTTAGTATGTGTGACCATCGTTTCTCACCTTGATTACCCAGTAACCTTCCCCAGTACCGAGTGTTTTTAAAGCTTAACTCAGATCATACCCCTCCCCTATGTAACATCTTCCAGCAGCTTCCCATTGCAATACGAGTAAAATCCAAACACTTCACCGTGAACTGCGGGGCGGCCCCCTACCCGCCACCTTAACAGAGCTGCCCCTTGTCTGCTCTGCAAGGACGTGTCCTTTCCCAAACACTCGTCCACATGCTCCAGCCACAACGGCCCTTCACACCCAAGTTCCTGCCTGCCTGTGGGCCTTTGCACTTGCTCTTCTTCCTGCTTGGAATGCGCTTCTCCTAGAACTTTGCCTGGCTGGCAGCTTCTCATCATTGACATCCTTACCTTAAATGTCATTCTGCCAAGAGGACTTCCTGCCCAGCTTTGCGTCACCAAGCCCCGCGCCCTCCCCACACACCATGTTACTTTTTGTCCAGAGCATTTCTCAAGATATAAAATATTTGTTTTTCAGTGTGACAAGTGTCTTCCACTGCCTCCTAGTCCCTGAAGGGCAGGGACTATGTTGTTCAACTCCCATCCTCAGTGTACAGTTCCTGCCACCTAGTAGGGGCTGACTGAGCTGACTGACCGGGACCTAGCTCAGTGTCTGACATAGCAACTGCAAGAAAATTGTTACTTAATGTAAATTTTTAAATTATTTTTATCACTCTCCTCCTTTTCTCAACTCCCTCCTCCTTTTGGGGGGATGGAACGACTGAAAACCCTCATAGCCTCACTAAATCCCCGTACTTAATGTTTCTGACCTTCAGCTGTTTTTTTTTAAATTATAAAACAAGGTCAGCGATAGTTGCCCCTTGCAGAGGTTTGTACACCCCTCGGAGGAAGGTGTTCTTGCAGTAGGAGTGAGGCATTCATGGTTCCTCACCTTTTAAAATTACACCCCCAACTAATGGTTTTCTTTGAAGACCCTGAGCTTCTGAACTTTCCTGCCAGGGAAGTCTAATCAGACGCAGCTGCTGCTCTGGGATTTGACTTCGGATGCAAAGATTTTTAAGATCAACTGCAACGTCCATGAATGGCTTTGGAGCTCAGAAGGCAGTAAACACATATATATATTAATTTGTTGGAGAAAATTCTGCCAAGAGAACAAAGGTTAGACTGCATGTAGAGTGCCCCAAACCCTCCCCTCCCTGCTCCCAAAGGCTCTCATCCAGTATCATTGCTGGAGTTCTCTTTTAAAAATCAGAGCAAAGGATTGTACGTTCTAGAAATGGCAAGAAAATCAACACATGTCGGTGGGGATGAGGTTGTCCTTCCTGGGCAGGAAGAAAATAACACTCATTTCTGAAATCCCATAAGCCACCGTTTATTTATTTGAACTGTCTATTGAGTTACTAGGACAGAAATAGTACACAGGTTTTATTTGCCTAGAGCTCTGGTTAAGGAGGACTAGGGGGCCCTTTCAGAGCTCAGGGGAGTGTGCTGTGATTGATTAGAAATGTCTGCCATGGGCAAGAACCATCTCTGGTGTTATACATAAAGAATTAGAAATTGTTAGATATCGAAGGCCCCACAGAGATCATCCAGTCTCACTCTTGATCTGATAACTACTATGCTGTGTTTGGGGGGGACTTTAAAAAATAATCATGAGCTTGGCAAAGTAACACCTCTTAAATTTTTAGACCTTTGTCCCCTCGTGGGTCTCAGCAGTGTTTTCAGCATGGCATACTGCAGCACTTTCCTGGGCTGGTCAGTGGGATCTTCCAGTTAAGACTGGGAAATTCTGTGTTACCATACCGCCTTCTCAAAGACACATAAGACACAGTAAACACATAAAAGGTTCCGAGAAGTCCAACTGTAAAGAAAACTGTCAAACGTTAGTTCCCAAACCTGTATGATCCCACGATGCTTCTCAGGGACACTCGTGTGGCCATCTTGTAGAACATTGTTTACATGATGCTGTACGATGTTTAGCTGATGGAGAGTGTATTTGTTTCCTGTGGCTGCTTTACCAAATTGCCATAAACTGGGTGGCTTAAAGCAATAGAAATTTATCCTCTCACAGTTCTGGAGGCCAGAAGTTTGAAGGCCAAGGTGTTGGCAGGGCCATACTTCCTCCAGAGGCTCAGAGAGACTTCCTGCCTTGCCTCTTCCAGTTTCTGGTGGCCGCCAGCAGTCCTTGGTGTTCCTTGGTTTGTGGCCACATCACTGTAATATCTGCCTCCATCTTCACATTGTCTTATCTGTGCGTGTGTCACATCTCTGTGTCTCTGCCTTTCTCTAGTGAGGACACTTACACAATAACACTTAGGACCCACTCGGATAAGTCAGGATAATTTTCTCCTTTCAAAATCCTAATTTAATTATATCTGCAAGGAGCCTTTTCCCAAATAAAGTAGCATTCACAGGTTCCAGGACTTAGGACATTGACATATCTTTAGGCGGACATTTTTTAACCACCCAGAGGCATATTGACTCAAAAGTCAGGAGGCCTGGATCAAGTTCTCACTTTGCCAAGAGCTCTCCCCAACCTGCACGCCAGCCACATGCTTAAATCAGGGGTCAGGGTGCATGTCTTTACTCCTCAGAACCTCAGTTTCCTCAACTATAAAATGGGATGTCATTGCCCATACTTCATAGCGTTATTGTAGAGATTAAATGCGATAATACTTGCAAAGTGCTTAGCACAGGTGAGCACTGAATATCTATTAGCTTATTACTATAATTATATAGTTTTACTATTGTTACAGCTACTACCACTATTATCATGTCCCTTCTCTTTGAAGTTATATGGGTGCCTCATCCCCAGAATATCTAGGGCTCCTTTCAAGACTGGCAAACTATGGTTCCCCATCTGTCAAAGGCCAAGTTATATTTTTTGAGTCTTTTCAAGTGAACATATCTGATGCTTATAAAGTGAACACACTCATGTTCCCAGCATACAGATTAAGAATAAAATGTCACCAGTGCCACAGCGACCCTTCTGCCCCCCTCTTACCAGTGATCACTACCCTTATTTCTAGCGTGGTAGGTTTTGCCTGTTTTTATACTTGCCATAAATGGAATCATACTCTTTTTGTACCTGGGTTTTTTCACTCAGCATTCTGTTTGTGAGGTTCAATCATTTTGTTGTAGATCATTCATTTTAATTGTTGTATAGTATTCCATTGTTAAATAAATCCCAGTGTACCCATTCAGTTTTCGGTGGGCAATTGGTTAGTTTTTAGTTAGCAGCTATTACAGAGAATGCTGTAATAGACGTTCTAATACATCCTCCTGGGGAACATTTAATGCTGAGACAAAACACGTGATACTTTTAATCAAGAACTCTCTCCTCCACCTCCCATCCCAGTTGCCTGTTTCAGATTCTTTGCAACATGACAAACTCATAAGCAGCGGTCTTGGCTCACCTGAAGGAACTGATCCCTTCCCTGGCCTACCCACCACCCTCCTAAGCCGTTGGCCAAGGCTCCCTTTCCTTGATGTGTTGACACCTTTTGAGCCTCCACACTTGCCAAAAGACTTTCCCCTTGGCCTGTCTTCCCGTGGGCTGAGCCGGATGTGGTAACCTGCAGGAGGCTACACCCAGCCAGAGACGCAGCTCCGCCTCCCAGCGTCCCACTTGTTGCCACCTCATTCATTGACTCACGCCCCCGTGCCAGTGCGCAGCCCTTGCTTCCCTGACTGCCTTCAGGAGAGACGTGATGCCCACAAGAGTCCCCTTCTTTCTCCATCGGGGGCCTCCGCTGCACTCATCCTGCACCCCCATTTCATAATCCCAAGCCTGGTATTTGTCACAGCCCAAACTCTTGTACGGATTAGAATGTGTCCAACTGAGGGTCGGGGGCAGAAGGGTGGTGGAGGGAGCTGGCCCAGACTGGCAGAGCGACATGGGCGTGAGCCAGAAACTTGGCACTGTTGCCCACAAAGGTTGGGAACTTGCGATTTAACTCAACCATATAATTTTCCTTTTGTTGGAGAAGGTTGGAACTCATGTTTCAGCTGCTCCTGGTGTTACATCCACGAGAAGCTCTTTCTAGATGCCCAGATTGAGTTTGGTCGTGGCTGAAGCATTAGTGCCATGTGGTGAATGGTGGAGTCATATACGTGGCTTTGCCCAGGGTTCTGTTCATTTGTGTCAGATGGGCAGTTTACCGCTGTCAAATCTGGAGTTAGATGGGGAAATGTAGGATGGATAGTAGGCCCAGTTACAAAGACATTCCAGAGGGGGATCTAAATGAAATTAGACTTACTCCTTTGTCTTACCCATTTTGTCCCTTTTTTGACTAGGTGATCTTAAAGATATGTGTCTATGAGAGGTGGAGTGGGGAGGGAGGCATGGGAAACAGTACATTGTAAGTGTCTTTGTTAGGCTCTCGTGTTTACTTTTTATTGCCTGGTGACCAAGAAGTAGGAAAGAAAGTGAAGATGCTTGGGAAGGCTGAGGTTGACTGGAAGATTTTTTTTTTTTTTAATCTGTTCAAGTCAGCAAAGAATTAAGCCAGACTTTTCTGTAGGATTGTAATATCTCGCAAAGAGGAAGAAATAATGGAGTAACTTCAGTGCCAAGCTTTTTTGGAGATTTAATTATACTAATAGCTGTCATTTACTGAGCATTTTCTATATGACTAGCAGTGTATTTGGGACTTTTCTATACCATAGGTCAACGGATGCTTTCTGTAAGGAGCCAGACAGTAAATATTTCAGATTTTGCAAGACGAGGCAAAGTCGAGGACAGTATGTAGGTACTGATGTAATGAAAAAACAGATTTCGACAACATTTTTATTGAAAAAATTCAAAATATAATAATAATTGAGTATCACTCTTTCATAATACAGGTCTACTAATGAGAAGAATGGAATTCTGTTTTGAGGTGGTGGGGTTTAAGAGCTGTCATTTCCTATCATCACATTGATTCAAACTGGTCATCTCTAAAAATCACTCTTAGCTCATGGGCCATCCAGAAACAGGTGGGGGGCTGCAGGCTGTAGTTTTATTTACGTCATTGCTGAGCTCTATTTATCAATAACAAATGGGCTGAGCTGCCCAGAAGAGAGAAAAACTCACCAGTGGCATAAGTGAGTTGGGCATTTATTTCTCTCCCTGTAAAAGAAGTTTAGAGGTGGCTGTGTAGGGCTGGTCTGGCAGCTTCACTGAATCATAGTGACCCAGGTTTGTTTTTTCCAGCCCTGCCCATCTCAGGGTAAATTTTCCCTTCCTCAGGGTCGTTGCGTGGTCCCAGCTGCTGCCACCACATCTGTATTCCAGGCAGCAAGACAAAAAGGGAGAAGCAGAGCACATCTCCTCTTTTTTTTTTTTTTTTTAATCTTTTGGGGATTTTTTTTGAAGTATAGTTAATTTATAAGGTGTTAGTTTCAGTTGTACAGCAAAGTGATTTAGTTATACACACACACGTGTGTGTGTGTGTGTGTGTGTGTGTGTGTGTGTGTGTGTATATATCCTTTTTCAGATTCCTTTCCATCATAGGTTATTACAAGATATGAGTATAGTTCCCTGGGCTATACAGTAGATCCTTGTTGGCTATCTATTTTATATATAGTAGTGTGTATATGTTAATCCCAGACTGCTAATTTATCCCTCCCTACCATCTACTCTTTTTTTTTTTTTTTGCGGTACGCGGGCCTCCCACTGCTGTGGCCTCTCCCGTTGTGGAGCACAGGCTCCGGACGTGCAGGCTCAGCGGCCATGGCTCACGGGCCCAGCCGCTCCGCGGCATGTGGGATCTTCCCGGACCGGGGCACGAACCCGTGTCCGCTGCATTGGCAGCCGGAGTCTCAACCACCGCGCCACCAGGGAAGCCCCCATCTACTCTTTTTTAAGGAGACTTCTCCAAGTCCCACCCAATTCCACTACCATGTTCTTGGCCAGAACTTGGTCACATGACCACGCAGCTCTGCAGAAGAGGCTTGGATATGTAGTATCTCTTCCAGCTGTTAATGTGCTTAGAGAACAGCTGGAGTCCTGCTCCTGAGGGGGCAGGAGAGAGGTCGGGATGAGTACCTAGAGTTCTCTGCCGTATGTAACAAGGGCAGAAAGTGAGCATTGGAGAGACGAGCATCCTCCCCAAGGCCTTGTGGGAGCAGACTGGGATATGAACCAGGTCTGCGCAGCCCCAAGTTCTCTTCTCCCTCTCCCTGCATCTGCCCTGAAGCCTTGTGGGGAGGTACACATGCACAATAGTAGGAATGAGGTGACGGGTGATTTTTACCCTTGCTCCTTCCGAAGATGTTCCCAGGGTACCTATAAGGAAGGATTATGCCCATCATCCTTCAGTGGAGAGCCCTGTGAAGGCTGGACCAGGGCCCATGGCTGTGGTTGAAGCTGAAATTGGGCCTCCTACCTACCTCCCCTAAACCTGAGTGCATATTTTGAGATGCTACCAAACCTTCTCTCCAGTTGCAGAGAACAGGTAGCAAGAGCAGTGACCAGCTAGCTCAGGCACGCACGCAGAGAGGAAGGTGGCAGGCCTTGTCATAAGCTCACTGGCCTACCAAACTGCAAGAAAAGAAGGACATGGGAGCAAGGAAACAGTGCCTGGGTATGTGGCCTTTTAAAGGGGCCCTCCTCACTCCTATGGCTTAGAATTTAGCCAACCAGGTTCACAATTTCTTATGCTGAGTGAGAAGCTAGGTATGAAGTTTCAGATTCTTTCCACATACTACTTACACTACACTACATATTTCTACATATACATGTAGAAGGAATCTGAAACCTCATACTTTTGTGTCTGTATATACGTGTATGTATACATATGCAGATATGTGTATATGCACATATGTGTGATGCATAGATATGGATATGGTTACGGATATGGGTATCTAGCTATTAGAGAGCAGTCGAGTGCTTGCCGAGTACCCAATCATTTCTCTCACCTAATGTCACAGTAGTCCTTTGGGGTACCATCATCATCTCCAATTTAAAGATAAGTAAATACAGTGTTGAGAGCTTAAGTAATTTGCCCAGGACCACGCAGCTGGTGACCTAGGCATTTGGACTTGAGATTTCACTTTCAACGGTGCTGTTCCTGACTGTAATACTGAAGTCACCCGCTGAGATAAAAGCTGTAAGAGCATTTTCAACAAAGCACATGGGATTACGAGGGAAGGAATGATTCATTTTGACTGGGGAGGGGTAGGGACAGTTTCCCACAGGTGGTGACATTTGATCTGGGTTCCAAGAATGACTAGGGCCTTATGGGTGGGAAGGATGAAGTCCACCGAGAAAAATTGTTGCTGGCTAAAGATATAAGCTACCGTAGTAATAATAACTAGCTGTGGTTGGTTAGGAGGTGAGAAATGGATTCAGGGCCCTTCCTGTGCACCCTCCTCTGCATTTTACCATCACCCTAGGAATAGCTGGTCCACATTCCTGAGGTGGCGGCTTGTCTCACTGTGTTTCAGGCTTGTCTCTCACACTAGGGGACTAGGGCAAAGCCTCTCGCCAGAAGATGACCTGCGCTGAGTTTTGATGGTCTGGTGTGGAATGGTTTCTTCCTCTCCCTACTGTATTCATGACTCCAGTGTGTCTAAACCCGCTGTGTGTTAGCGTAAAGGAATACAGCTCATCAATTAAAGAGGAGGTGGAAATAGGTCTTAGTAATGAGGCTCCTGCTTAATCGCATCAGCAAGCTCGGGAGAGACCATTAAATATTTATTGAATTGTTGCATTAACATTTTCACCATGGCTGCTGTGGACGCTAGAACTCTCTGGAGAGTGCAGTTGTCTAACATCAAGCCAGGGAAGGGAACGGTGGCTGCACCGAAGCCTACACCCCCGTGATCGCCAACCTCCATCCATCTTGGCCCTAAAGAGATGGTATTAATAATTGTCAGTTGCTCAAGGAGACTCTGTTGAAGGCACAGAGAGTGAGAAGCCCAGGAGCTGTTCAGCAGGTGCCCCACCTTGAAACGCCTCCCATGAGACCAGCCAGCCTCACTGATGCACGTTCTAAGTTGCCCTTTGATTTTTTTCCAAGGCCACTGTTTGTTGAGAGTTTTGTTTATGACGAGTTTTTATTTATTTCCTTTTTATTTTATTGGAGTATAGTTGATTTACAATGTCATTAGTTTCAGGTGCACAGCACAGTGATTCAGTTATACACACGTATATATATCTATATATATTCTTTGTCAGATTATTTTCCCTTATCAGTTAGGTTATTACAAAATACTGAGTATAGTTAGTTTAACTGTGATAAACCATGGTAGATGTAGGTCCTTGCTGCTTCTCTTCTCTCCTCCTCCTTAGTTGAAAGAATTCTTTAAACAGGGCTGTGTCCTGCTGGGTGAGAGACTGCAGACTGCATCAGCAGGTTCAGCATTTGCCCTGTGATCGCCTTCCAAATAAGGCATGTTGTAGGTGCTCCAGCCGCTGCTGCCGCGAGGTATTGAGCTGATCAAGGAGTCAATTATTATGCATTAAAAAGCAATTTGTCGGCTAGTGTTGTGAACTCTTGTGTTATTTTTAGGCCAGTCTTTTAATTTATGTGGCATGCAAGGACAGGATTTCTCCTGTGAACTTCTGGAAGGTTCATGGAAGAATAACCAGGGTAGGGGGTGAAGCGACCAGTGGGGGTGGGTCTCTGAATAACTTTGCGATAATCCCATAAGCCAGTAGTGTGAAGCAAGGACTTTGGAGTCAAACAACAGTTCAGATCCCGGCTCTGCCACTTCTCATTTTTATGATGTTCAGTGGGTTACTTAGACTGCTGAAATCTCAATTTCTTTATCTATAAAGTGGATTAATTATAGTATCTACCTCAACAAATGGCTGGGAGAAGAAAATGACATGATGCGCATAAAGCTATTTGCAGAATACTTGGTACATAGCAATCATTTATTAATTGGTAGCTGTTATTCTTATTTCTTGAACTTTTAACTTCAACCTAGAACTTTCTATAAGGCCAGATGGGAGATGGATCTTGAACAATTAAATTGTGGAAATTCAGACATAGAAAGTACCAAAAAGAGATCATCTAATCCAGGGGTTTGCAAACTGTGGCCCTCTGGCCAAATCCAGCCTGCAGCTGTTTTTGTAAATAAAGTTTTATTGGAACACATCCGTGCCCATTCATGTATGTATTGCCTGTGGCTCTTGCTACACTGCAGGGACAGAGTTGAATAGTTGTGACAGAGACTCTATGGACTATGTGGCCCTCAAAGCCTAAAATATTTTCTGTTTGACCCTTTACTTAAAAAGTTGTTGACCCCTGATCTAATCCACTGAGGTTTTTACCCCTGAGGAAACCAAGTCCCAGAGGAGGGCAGAGACTCACCGAGATAAACAGCCAACTCTCTAATGTAAATGCCCTGACTCCTATGCCAGTTCTCCCCCGCATTATGCAGGCTGCCTTCTGGCTTGGTAAGGAAGGGGTAGGCGAAGCAGAGAGGAAAGCTCGTGCCACCTGAAAACTATTGCAAAAGTGCACATGACCAGCAAGTAGACCAATTCTCTCATGGAGGAAACAGCTTCTTAGAGGTAAAGGATCGACACTGGGAAGATGCAGGGTGGCACCCCCCCCATCTGTTACTGTATCAGCTGAAGGGGGTCCAATCTCATGCTCAGTTTTCTCCAGCCAAGCAACCAGTGGGTGGGGAGGGGGCGTACTTCCCACTGACCCCTCCAGCCTGTGGTTGAAGTGGGTGAGGCACAGTTGATGGTGACCAGGCATGAACCTTCCTGGGAGAGGAAGCTGGTGGAAGAGGCAACTTTTGGAGGCTTTTTTGCTTCAGAGTGTCTCCCCGGGCTGATTGCCTCAGACTTTTCATTTTGTTAAGTTTCCTGCATGAAGCACTTCACTTAATCCTCCCAGCAACCTTATAAGGTAGGAAACTGTTGATACCGTCCTTTTACAGAGGAGGAAGTGGAAGCTCAGAGTGATTAATAATTTGTTCAAGGTCACAGGGTCAGTGGTGGAGCCAGGCCTGACTGAGGTCTGCCAGATTCCAAAGAAAGGAAGGCACATACTGGGAGTGAGGGAAGAATGTTGGCTTGAGTACAGGCTATGCCTGTTGTTGTTATTATTATTGAGACCATCTTGGATTGACTCATGCATTCTTGAACTCTTTGCTATAATGTCTTCAGTGTGTTCTATTAAAATGTGAGTTCACCCATAGGAAGGTCTGACCAGACAGGCAATAAATCATGTCTGTGTGCAAAGTGGCAAGAGACCCCCATCCTTAGACAGTACAGCAAGGCAGAGGGGTGCGTCTGTCGTGCTTGGCAATGTGTCCCCAAAGCCTAGAACAGAGCCTGGCATGAATTAGGAGCTTAGAAAGCACTTGTGGAGTGTTGGAAAAACTAGACTTCCAGATGTGAGATGTTATTCGTTAGAATCACCAAATGAACACAACATTGTAAAGCAACTATACTCCAGTAAAAATTAATTAAAAAAAAAAAATCACCAAATGCAACCGGGTTCCTGTGCAGCAAAGGAAAGCCTAACCTGGGTGAAGGGGCCCAGATGCAGACCCGGAAATGGAAAACGTCAGACTTGCCACTCAGGATTAGCGGCAACGGGTAACAGACACCCAGATGCGAGCAAGTCCCCATCTCTGATGGCTCCTCCTGTTCTGCCCTGCGTGCAAAACAGACTCTGTGCCTCTTGACAGAATGTTAGGGGGATCTTATGACTGCTTTTCTCCCGCTAGAGAAGGAGCGCTGCATATAGACTTGGAGGAAGTAAGGAATGCTGATGCTGGGGGAGCATTCCAGGCAGAGGGACCAGCGCACACAGAGTGTGCCTGGTGTGTCAGGGAACTCCAAGGAGGACGGGGTTGTGGGCATGGGGCTGGAGCAACGGTGGATGAGCCAGGGAAGGGGAGATGCCAGAGCATGTCAGACCTTGCTGACCTGGGAGGGGACGTGGGCTTTCACTCTGTGCTGCAAGGGAAGCCCATACTGGGGCCTCACACTCTACGATAAATCAGGCCTCTCTGGGTTGCAAAGTTCAGAGTCTCAAGTACAAGCCAAGAGGGAGTTTATTGGCCCATGGAACTGGGAATTCTGAGGGGTGGTGCTTGTTTCAGGCACCACTGGATGGATGTTCTCACGCTGCATCGTGGTGGCTCTCTCTTCTTCATATCTGCTCTCCTGTGTATTGGCTTCATTCTTTCTGCCTGCTGCCAAAGATGACCACTGTCAGCTCCAGAACCCAGAAAGCAGTTATCTCAGGAGCGAGGCTTTCTCACTTTTGCAGTGTCTTTATCAGCATCCTCCCCGCCAAAACAACCAAAATACTGAGGAGCCCTTGGCTTGATGACATTCACGCTCATGGAGTAATCAGGAGAGGAGAGCAGTGTGGGCTGCTCTGGTTGGTCAGTCTGGGTCACGTGCCCCCTCCAGACAAGGAAAACTTGGCCTCTCCGTAGCCCAGTGATTCTCGAGCAGTGTGACCCTCTCTTCCTCACTCAGGGGACGTTAGTCAAAGCCTTACACATTTTTGATTTTCACCGTTTGGAGGAGGGGTGCCCCTGGCACCTAGTGGGTGGATGCCAGGGATACTGCCACATACCCTGCAGGACACAGGACCACCCCACGACAAAGAGTTATCCGGCCCAAAATATCAGTAGTGGAGAAATCAAAATGTCCCCATGAGAATATAGTTCCATAAGGCGAAGTGTAATGCAGACGCAGTAGTGGTCTGGCTCTTGTGGCCTTCCATAGTACTTGCTGATTGGTGACACCATGGTTGGGAGGTAAAACCAGTGTTTGCTTTGGTGGCAAAGGGAAGGGAAGCAGAATCGAACCCTGGCATTTGAAAGCCTGGGTTCCTTTCTACCTTTGCTTTTTAAAAGTCTTCGGGGGCTTCCCTGGTGGCGCAGTGGTTGAGAGTCCGCCTGCCGATGCGGGGGACACGGGTTCGTGCCCCGGTCCGGGAAGATCACACATGCCGCGGAGCGGCTGGGCCCGTGAGCCATGGCTGCTGAGTCTGCGTGTCCGGAGCCTGTGCTCTGCAACGGGAGAGGCCACAACCGTGAGAGGCCCGCGTACTGCAAAAAAAAAAAAAAAAAAAAAAAGTCTTCGGGCCTTGAGTAAGACATTAAGCTTTTGTCTTCTCTTCAGGAAAACAGGTGGGGAAAAACCCATCTCACCCAGGGGCTGGGAAGGTTGAAGTCAGAGCTCTGTGTCACGAGTTGCTCATTCTAGTAAAGAACCTGTGGTGTGCAGGGGGGCTTGCTACCATCAGCGTTGCACAAAACAGTCTCTGCCCTCAAGGAGCATCCGTTATAATTTGGGTGATAGTAATATATTTAGTACAAGACTGCAAGTAGAAAAATATCCCCGAATAGAGGGGGGTGGGATTCAGATCCGTACAACAGAATTCAGATCTACACAGCTCTGTTCTGGGAGAGGAACAGAGTGGATGAGCTGCGGGGTTCAAGGAAAAGGGCTGTGTAGTCCTCAAGGCATTTACTGTATAACTTGCGTGTGTTATCATGGTGTCTGTAGAGTCTATTATTGTTTGATTCTGTTTCATAAGAGAGCCTAGCAGGATAAAAGATTTGCCACATTTTGCAGTATGGAATAGTGGGAGGGGGTAATGTTTTTGGTTTTTGTTTTTGTTTTAAAGGCGTGATGGATGCATTATCCCGGTGAAGGGACAAGATTTTCCAGCTGGATTTGTCTCATTGGCTTTACCTCTCGCTTCTTTGATGTGAGTGGTGATTGATCTCTGGTTCAAGTCACCACTGGCCTGACAGCCAGAGAGGCTGACCTTCTGCTGTTTATGTGAAGCAGACTTTAATTATGAGCCTGAACGGTGCTGGTGTCCCCACACCCCCATGCTGGTTGCAGGTTAATTACATCTTCCTGGTCCTTCCTGATTAGAAACTTATTGGAGAAGAGAGGCAATTTCCCTTTGGAGTTGACTGGCAGGTTTTTTGTTTTTTTCTTTTTTGCCTTATTATTTGCCATTTGGCTATTATTAAATGCTTTCATTGAAATGAATAAGGAAGATGGAAGAGGAGTTAGGTGAAACAGTGTTCTGCCAGGACAGATCATTAGCAAGATGTTAGTGGGAATGACTCATGAAAATTAACTGATGTTGCATGAATTATTTCTAAGGTGAATTTTAATTTTCATCTGGTGAGAGGGTGGGCTGCCTTTTTAAAAAAAGAAGTATTATGTGCACAGCTTTCTGTTGCTAACTTTTTCAGTGAGTAAAGTTCCAGTTACGTAAGTTTTACAGAGGATGGTTGGGTTTTCAAATTTTAAGGATTGGGGTGTGCAGACCCTGGGAAGGCTGTCAGTTTTCCTGACCCAACTAAGGAACGAGGAGCTGATTTCTCAGTTGGTGACAGGCCGGTGAAAACCAGTCCAGACCCAAAGTCGCTTTGATCTCAGAATGATTGTACACAGCCACTTGTGTTTGAGGCCCATTAGAAAATGAAATTCCATGCTGTAACTCCTAATCAAATTAATTGTCTTCATGAAGAAACAGTTGGAGTTGTCAGCCCAGTGGTATCCCACACCAGAAGGCCTATCTCATGTGAAGTCTTTGTAGCTCAATACATTGCTAAAGGAACTTTAGGGAGAAAGTAGCTCATTTTATCCTATGTCACGCTCATGGCCCAGGTAACTTAAATTACGACCTACAGTACTTCCGTCTGTGCTCTCCTTCTTTTGAAATGGTGTCTTTTTTTTTTTTAATTTATTTTTGGCTGCGTTGGGTCTTCACTGCTGTGCTCGGGCTTTCTGTGGTTGAGGTGAGCAGGGACTGCACTTCGTTGTGGTGCGCAGGCTTCTCATTGCAGTGGCTTCTCTTGTTGCGGAGCACGGGCTCTAGGTGCTTGGGCTTCGGTAGTTGTGGCATGCAGGCTCCGTACTTGTGGTTCGCGGGCTCTAGAGCACAGGTTCAGTAGTTGCGGCTCACGGGCTTAATTGCTCCACAGCATGTGGGATCTTCCCGGACCAGGGCTCGAATCTGTGTCCCCTGCATTGGCAGGCGGATTCTTAACCCCTGCACCACCAGGGAAGTCTGAAATGGTGTCTTGTTAAGTAAGGGGAAAGAACTTTGTGTCTTCTAATTGCTGCAAAATTTTGCACAGCTAAACAATGGAATGAGAAGGATCCACCTACAATTAAAGCCTGACTCAGTTAGTTACAGATTATATACGATGCAAGACAAAAAGATTGTAAAATAAAACGTCTTTATTCCTTGAAGATAATAGTAATTTTAGAGCGTTGCTCTTTTTAAATCAGAATGCTTAAAGGTAATCTGTAGCCTGTAAATCACACGGCAAGGTAATATAAATAGGATGGTGCCACTTCAAAAACAAAACCTCACTTGTATCTTATGCACATTAAAATGCATGCATAGTAATAGCTGCAATTATTAAACTGTATTTTAGGAGCGTTCTGTTCAAATGAGAAAAAAAATATGATATAGATAATTAAAATACATCATCCAATTGGGGAGCCTGGCCTGCCAGAGAAGGATTCTGTACTGGAAACTGACCAATCAAGAATCGTAGATTCTAGGGGCAACTCTGCCAGTTACTAGGAGCTAGCACTCTGGCTTTAGACTAGTCTCATGATCTGCTTTCAGGCTTTTCATCTACAAAATGAGAAGTTCAAATATGTGATGTCGAGTATATGATTTCTTTGAAAAATGGACTCCTGATTGAGCCGTGAAGACCTTCCTGTGAATAAGTATTGATAAGCTATGAATGAACCATGTGGACGGATCTTCCCCGCTCCTTCTCTGGAATTCCTCACTGTCTTAAGGGGCAGGGAAACCTGAGAAGTCTATGAAGGGCACTTTCTATCTGGAACTTTATTGAAATGAAGGCAGGGGCGTAGCATGGGGGATTGAGACCTCTGGCTGCGAACTGGGCTGAAGTCTCTAGGAATGCCTTTGCATTCCTATCATGTTTAAGGATATAATTGAGTGGTCCTCAAAGTGGGATCCCCAGATCAGTAGCATCAGCTTTACTGGCACCTGGGAACTCCCTAGCAATGCAAATTCTCAGGCTCTGCTTACCCGAGACCCACTGACAAGCAAAAACTCTGGGGTTGGGGGCCTAGCAGTCTCTAACAAGGCGGCCAGGTGATTCTGTTGCACATTCAAATTTTAGAACCAATGATATAAGTTGAACCTAGACCACAGGCCTTATCAAGTAGAGAAACCAGAAAATCAATAGGGGAGAAAAGAGAATTTTATTCTAATGTTAAATGGTGGAGGTGTAGGGGCTGTAGGTTGGGTCAGGGTTACCTGAGATAACTAAAGTCTCGTCCAACACCAGAGCTCTCTTTTTAATAGCATCGCTAAGATCCCTCAGGTAAAGTTTTAGAATGACCATTATAGCAGTGAGGTTTTCCAGGGAAAAGGCGTGTACTTAGGAGGGATTTTGGTTTTTTGGTTTTTTTTATTGAAGTATAGTTGATTTACAGTGTTTCAGGTGTACAGCAGAGGGATTCAGCTATATATACATATTCTTTTCCAGATGCTTTTCCATTGTGGGTTATTAAAAGATATTGAATGTAGTTCCCAGTGCTCTGCAGTAGGTCCTTGTTGTTTATCTATTTTATATACAGTAGTATGTATCTGTTAATCCCAAATTCCTAATTTAATTAGGAATTAATTTCCCTTTCCCCCTTGGTAACCATAAGTTTGTTTTCTGTGCCTATGAGTCTATTTCTGTTTTGTAAATGAGTTCATTTGTATCATTTTTTTTTAGATTCCGCTTGTAAGTGATATAATATTTGTCTTTGACTGACTTCACTTAGTATGATAATCTTTAGGTCCATCCATGTTGCTGCAAATGGCATTATTTCATCCTTTTTTTATGGCTGAGTAATATTCACGCGTGCGTATGTGCGTGTGCGTGTGTGTGTGTGTGTGTGTGTGTGTCTACTACATCTTCATTATCCATTCATCTGACGATGGACATTTAGGTTGCTTCCATATCTTGGCTATTAACAGTAGTGCCGCTATAAACATTGGGGTACGTGTATCTTTTCTAATTAGAGTATTGGTCTTTTCCAGATATATGACCAGGAGTGGGATTGCTGGATCACATGGTGATTCTTTTTTTAGATTTTTAAGAAACCTTCATACTGTTCTCCTTAGCGGCTGCACCAATTTACATTCCCACCAACAATGTAGGAGGGATTTTTGTTCTGTAATGATATTCAGGAGAACTCAGACCAATATGAAAAGTCCCAGTAAACTATCACTTAAAAGAGAAACTCATCTTTGCAGAAATACCACGTTTATTGGCAAAACGAGAACACATGGTTATTCAGATACCTGGTCCTTTCACCCCTGCTTTCTTCTGTGCCTGAGAGCTCTGAGGCCACATTTGGATTTCAAACCATAGAATCTTTGGCTGGAGAACGCTTAACTGTCAGTTACAGTGAATTTGATGAACCTTTTTAGGAATCACCCATTGGAACCCAAAGAGGAATCTCCTCCATGCCTCCCTGCGTTTAAATGATTGGCCTAGTTGAAGGAACAGTTATATCACCTTCTCGAAAACCCTGGCAGTGCTCAGTGCATCCGCCTGAAGTCTCCCTGGACACATAGCACCCCTTCATGGTTCTCAGTTTTCTTTTAAGATCTTCTGTTGTTACGAATGTGAACCCTCATTGCAGACAGAAGCAGCAGTCAACATGTAAAACCTGAGTTTCTAAGTATTTTGAATGCACTGAGTACTTTGGATGCAGACAATTATGTATAGAATGGATAAACAACAAGATCCTACTGTATAGCATAGGGAACTATATTCAGTATCCTGTAATAAACCCTAATGGAAAATAATGGGAAAAAAATTATATGTGTAATTGAATCACTTTGCTGTGCAGCAGAAATTTTTATTGAAGTATAGTTGTAAATCAACCATACTTCAATAAAAAAAAATTTTTTTTTAAACTGGAAAGATGGTGGGAAGAGCTGAGAGCCCCTAGCATTTATATAGCCTTGACTACAGAGATTTCTGATCCATTATTTCCCAGTTTTCCCAGATTGAGAAACCCCGTATACCCCCAGAGGCAGCTTTGCTATTCTTCCTCATCTACCCATTTAATCCTGTTTGTTATGAAACACTTGAAAATAGTAGAATTTTTGGCAGGACATTTTAAGGGATTAGAATTGAACCTTTTTTTTTTTTTTAAAGCGAGCTTTGGAAAATTGAAAGAAAATTTTCCAATGTCATCTGTCCAGTGAACACACAATTTTCCTTTCAGAAAACTTGGCTTGAAATTGTCCTATGCTTCTTACCCCGTGTTAGTAATAATTTACCCATTGATACTAAATGGCTAAATCGCTTAATTCCACATTCTTTAGGTTAAATTTCAATGTTGTAGCATACATTATTGATCACAAAAATAATTTATACTCATTGATCAAAATCTGACAGCCCAGCTTGGAAGGATTCAGTGTATACTGTTGTATGCGCTAACATACTGGTTGAGAAGCACTGGTCTACAGACAACCTCGGTGTACTCATATATGTGTATTATGTATGCAATTATATCTTTCTATTTTCTATCTTTATCAAGCTGTGGTCTCTGAGTCAAGGACTGTTCCTTATTCTTCCTATAATCCTGGTGACCAAATGAGGCTTAGATTATGCGAAATTGTGGTTTGTTGAAGGCATGTGTGAGTATACCCATTCTCTCTCTCTGTCTCTCTCCCTCCCTCTCTCTCTCTCTCTCTCTCTCTCTCTCTCTCTCTCTCTCTCTCTCTCTCACACACACACACACACACACACACACACACACACACACACAAACACCACCCATGCACTCTTTTTCTTCTGGGCTTGTCACTGTCTTTTCTTTCATCGTCATCACCTAGTGGCCAACATCAAAATGTCCAGCACAGGTCCACTAAATCCAGGGTAATTAAATGTCAACCCCGGCTAGAGAAAGCTCCCTTCTAAATATAACTAGATAATTTCCCCCAACTTTTTCAAGTGAGAGACTAATTATTGCCTGACCTATACTACCTGACTCCCTCTGCCAGCTAGCTCATCTCATAACTTCCCTTAAAATGACAAGGCACAGATAAGTATACAAATTGGAACATATCGAGATGGTGTTTTTTCCACTTGAACTGAGATCCCACAGTTTCTAGCTGTGGTTACCAAGTGGTGGAACAAGCATTTTCACTGAGCAAAATCAAACAGCATGGGGTATTCCACGACCGGGGTTGCATTCAGCAAAATATCAAGGCCAAAATACTGTAACTTCCAAAATGTTGGAAGGGTCTCTGTGAGCCAGTGTTGGGATTTCATGCATTTAGCACTTTCTTTTCTCCTGTTTGTTTTTCATTTGTCTTCGATTGCTCCATCTAATGGATGGTTGGTACTTTCCTGAAAGACTGAACGTGTGCCCTTCCATTATTTGGCTGCCGCAAATGGGAATACTAACAATTGTAAGACGAAAGAACATGGGTAATTCAGAAAGAATATACTAGGGGGCTCAAAGGTACAGTTTTATGGGGCAGGAATGATTAAAGGCACTGTGTGCTGTATGATCAGGCCATCCAAGATGGCTGCTCTCTTGCTCTCTGTACATCCCCTGCTCTACCATACCCTACTCACCTGAGTGACCTTCCCTCTTAATCACAGATCCTAATACATACTTGTCAGTTCCCCCCCGTAACTGGTAACCTCCTGCCACGTCCTGCCTGCTGTGTGCCACACACACTGGGGTGTTGCTCTAGGGCCTGACGTGTAAGATCCCCCCATCCATTAAACCATTAATGTCTCTGTCGCTTACTGCAGGCTCTTTCTTCGGTCATGAGGCTGAGCCAGCACAAGGCTTGCAGGCTTGTGGGGTACAACCAAACCGGTGCCGTGGCCAAAAGTGTGTAATTTCTGAAGAGGTGGACTAGGTCCTGATCACATTTAATACCTCCTAGTTTTGAGCCTCGGTTTACTCACCTATGAGCTGAGCTGACTCAGTTTGACACCTTCTGACATCCATTTTTCTTTTCTTTTTTAACTTTCCTGGATTATAGTTGATTTACAATGTTGTATTAGTTTCACGGGTACAGCAAAGTGACTGAGTTATACGTATACATATATTCATTCTTTTTCAGATTCTTTTCTCATATAGGTTATCACAGAATATTGAGTAGAGTTCCCCGTGCTATACAGTAGGTCCTTGTTGGTTGTCTCTTTTATATGTAGTAGTCTGTGTATGTTCATCCCAAGCTCCTGATTTATCGCTTCCCCTCACGTTTCCCCTTTGGTAACCATGAGTTTGATTTCGAGATCTGTGAGTCTGTTTCTACTTTGTAAATAAATTCACTTGTATCATTTTTTTAAAATTAGATTCCACATGTGAGTGATATCATATGGTATTTGTCTTTCTCTGTCTGACTTCACTTAGTACGGTAATCTCTAGGTCCATCCATACTGCTGTAAATGGCATTATTTCATCCTTTTTTATGGCTGAGTAATATTCCATTGTACATACGTACCACATCTTCTTTATGCATTCTTCTGTCAGTGGATATTTAGGTTGCTTCCACGTCTTGCCCTATTGTAAAATAGTGCTGCAATGAACACTGGGGTGACTGTATCTTTTCTAATTATGGTTTACTCTGGATATATGCCCAGGAGTGAGGTTGCTGGATCTTTTGGTAGTTTTGTTTTTAGTTTTTTAAGGAACCACCATACTGTTCTCCATAGTGGTTGTACCTATTTACATTCCCACCAACAGTGTAGGAGGGTTCGCTTTTCTCCACACCCTCTCCACCATTTATTGTTTGTAGATTTTTTGGTGATGGCCATTCTCACTGGTGTGCCACATGTGTTTTTCTTAATCGCAATACTAACAGCTGACATTATTGCACTATTACTGTGTCAGGCACTGAGCTAAGGGCTTCACCTGCATTTTGTCAGTTAATCCTCAGAATACTAGTATCTGCCCCCATTTTACTCGGAAGGGTTCAAAGAGGTGGAATACTTCTTAGTTCACAGAACTAGTAAGTGGCAGAGCTGAGATTCTGACTCAGGCATGTTTGATACCAGAATTTGTGCTCTTTTTTTTTTTTTTTTTTTGCGGTACGCGGGCCTCCCACTGCTGTGGCCTCTCCCATTGTGGAGCACAGGCTCCGGACGTGCAGGCTCAGCGGCCATGGCTCACGGGCCCAGCTGCTCCGCGGCATGGGAGATCTTCCTGGACCGGGGCACGAACCCGTGTCCCCTGCATCGGCAGGTGGACTCTCAACCACTGCGCCACCAGAGAAGCCCAGAATTTGTGCTCTTAAGCTCTACCTTCTATGGCCTCCAAAGAGGCAGTAGTAACTTGTTGCAGGGTAGGATTTCTAAACTACTAGACCAGTGGTTCCCTAAGGGGCCCCCAGAGGACATTTGGCAATGTCTGGAGACATTTTCAGTTATCACCACTGGGAAGAGGAGTGCTACTGGCATCAGGTGGATAGAAATCAGGGATGCTGACAAACACTATACAGCAGGGAGCACAGACCTCACAACAGACAATTATCTGGCGCACACTAGACCCAGCCTAGGAACGTCCTCTTTACCACCTTTCACAGAAGGTAAATAAAAAGTGCCTATGCTCAACGGTTGGCATCCCTATTTTTAGAGTTGCGTACACAAGTGCATCTCAATGCATGTCTGCATTTAAGAGGCACTGGCTTTGGTACAAGACAGACCTAAGTTCCAAACCCTGTTCTGTCGCTTTCTGTTTTTCTTTAGGGCCATCGTTTACACTCTTAAATCTCATGTTTCTCATCCCTCACATGGAAATATCCCTTCCCGATCTTGGGATGACTGGAACAGTGAGTGCTTGGTTAATCATCCCAGCCATCTCTCGTCATTGTCTCTTTCCTTTTATAAACACCTCAGTCAACCCGTGCTTTTACAGATGGCCAGGTATGCTCCTGGCTCCACCGTTAATGCTGGCAGGACCCACCGACTGTCATTCACAGACTGGGGCTCACTGTCTTAAACACACAGGAGATGGAGCAGGCAAAACGCACCCAGAGAGAGAAGCAGCTGTAAAGTAACGGTGGCCTGGCCATGTGGGATGGAGGGAGGCGGAACAGTGGGAGGGAAAGAGTCCAGGAATCTTGGCCCCCTGCCAAGGTGTCGACTGAAGTGGACTCTTAGGGTTGGCTAGTTTTATTGTAGAATAAATTGTTGCTCTGTAATGTAAATGGAAAATTAGCTTGTGTAACCAATCAAAGAAATCTCTGTGATTCTTTGTGCAAACATTCCACTCAGATAAGGTGAAGATTTATGTATTTTCTTTCAAGAGACCTTTTCTGGAGTAGACAGGGTTGGGAAAGGGGTACAAGTTGAAGAAAGAGGGAGGGGCGGTTAAGTGGAGGAATTTCCTTGCTGGAAAGGCCCCTGAGAAAAATGCATAGTTAGAAGAACGCAGTACTGTGTTCGTGTAACTTGAGTTAAAATTAAAATGCAAGGTTCCAGGTAGACTGCTGAGAGGGTGACATTAAATATGCCCTTTTCCTTCTTTAAGAAAAGATCATTATCGTCCTGTGCACGTTGTTTATTTATTGGGGTTAGTGTGAGGATGGGAAGACGAGGAAGGAAAACTGAATGAGGGTAGAAGCCTCCAAATAAGACCTCTGATCCCTTATACTGCCTCTAGGAAAGAGAACAGAGGAATAGAAGTCACACCTGTTATTCTGAGCTTCCCAAAGAATCTTTAGCTGATCTGAGCAAAATAATGTATGTGGAGGGTTTTCTTTCCATGGTCTGTCATTCATAGGATGTGCGGCGAGTAATGAGAGGACCAATGCTGTGGAGTATTATCCATTTTGATTTAGGGAGGTGTTTAGATACCTGATGTAGGAGGAACACAAAACAAAAATAAAAACAGAATCTTTTCCCCTGCTTGGCCAATCCTGAAGGTGTGATTCGGGCTGCTGACTATTAGGCTGTTTTTTGCTACTTTCCCGGGTGGTACTGCTGGCTTGTTGACATAGCAAACCTGAGAGGGAAGGAAGGGAAGGATGATTTGTGCACTTGAACACAGCAGGATCCTCTGAGTGGGCCACAGTCTGGCTCAAGTTATAGCTGCAAGGTCAGTCCTAGGGCTGGAGCCCCCATCCCCATATTCTAAACCAGGCTTCATACTACTGTGGTATTAAAGCCCTTGGAGAAGACTGAGATGTCCGGGCATCTCTGTAAAAATAAAGCACTGAAAGCCGGTGGGTGTTAAAATACACAGACACACATACATACGTATGTACATACGCACATGTATGTACAAATGCACATTTATGTCCATATAAGTAGATAAAGGAGAAAACGAGCAGGATAACATATGTGAACTGGCTCTGCCCTGGTATTTAGGAGAGAATCTGTGGGGACTGTGGAAAACTAGAGACGGTGTCCCCAGGGAAGAGGGCTGCCCATTCAGCTCTAGCTGATTGCTGCCTTTTGGGGACTTGAACTCAGAATGGCCAGATCTTCTGAGTGCTTCTGTGTGCTTATTTTTACTTTTTAAGAGGAGCTGTTGTTCCTGATGTAGGGTTGGCTGACCACAACCGGCAGGCCAGATTCAGCCCAGCACCTGTTTTGATAAAGTTTTATTGGGACATAGCCACGCCCATCTGCTTGCAGGTTGTTGGCTTTCAGGCTACAGCAGCAGCGTTGAGTAGCTGTGCCAGAGTCACAGACCACAAGCCTAACATATATATTACTTGGCCCTTTTCAGTGTCCTGACCTCTGGTGTAGCCTCAGTAAAACCCTTATGTGGGCCCCATTTTGTCTCCAGGCCTTCAGCTTGCCATCTTGGGCCCTCAGAGGCCCCTCCTGTCTCATGCCCTTGTTCATCCCTTCTTCTTTTTGGCTCCCAGCAGCAGTTCCTGGTGGTTACTTAGACCTCTGAGTCTTATACTTAGCCTACTTGCAGAATCCCCTGGAGGGCTTGTAAAAATTGGGATGACCAAGTTCCACCTCTAGATTTAGTAGGTCTGGGCAGAGCCTGAGACTCTGCCTGGTCCACAGGTTCCCTGGGGAAGCTGGTACTGCTAGTCCGGCGTCACACTTTGAGAACCAAGAACTCAGATGCCCCATGCTGTGTGGGAGGCCTCAGTATACCCACTCTATCAGGCAGGTGGCTGAGTTGGCCAAGGGAGAGGAATGAAGTCCACAGCACCCGTGGGACAGACACACTGAGGCATTGCACGGCCCACACAGGGGCGTGAAGAATTCTCTGGGTCCTCAGAGATTGCTACAGAGTTGCTGTGTTTCCTCAATTAGAAGAGCATCCAGGCCCTACTCCCTTAGCTTGAAAAGAGGCTCTCACTGTATGGAGAGCGTTCATTACTGGCAGACCTCGTTTGATTGCGCTTCACTTTGTTGGACTTTGCAAATACTGTGTTTTTTTACAAAGTGAAGTTTTGTGGCTGCCTTGCCTCCAGCAAGTCTGTCGGTGTTATTTTTCCAAGAGCATTTGCTCACTTCAGGTCTCTGTGTGTCACATTTTGGTAAGTCTCACGGTATTTCAAATGTTTTCATTACTGTTACGTCTGTTACGGTGATCTGCGATCAGCGATCTTTGGTGTTAAACTATTGCAAAAAGATTATGACTCACTGAACGCTCAGATAATGAACATTTTTTAGCAATAGGTATTTTTTAATATGTACATTTTTTTTTTTAGAGATAATACACACTTAATAGACTACATGGGACTTCCCTGGTGGTCCAGTGGTAAAGAATCCACTTTCCAATGCAGGGGACATGGGTTTGATCCCTGGTCGGGGAACTAAGATCCCACATGCCGTGGGGCAACTGAGCCCGCGCGCCACAATGAAAGATCCCGCGTGCTGCAGCGAAGACCCAGCACAGCCAAAAATAAAAGATAAATATTTAAAAAAAAATAGACTACAGTATAGTGTAAAAACTTTTACATGCATTGGGAAACCAAAAAATGCATGTGGCTCACTTTGTTGTGACATTCACTTTATTGTGACATTCACTTTATTGAGGTGGTCTGGACCTGAACCTACAATATCGCCAAGGTGTGCCTGTATTTCCCGCGTCCCACAGCTCCATGAAGAGGGGCTGTAACTGCCTCACCTGCATTCATGGCATTCATGGCATTCATGACGAGCACGGGAACTTGCCCATTAGCCCTGGGGTACCTTGTTTTTCCAACTGCTCTCCTTGACCCAGTCAATCTCTTAGTGGTATGATCACATCCCCCCATAACTGGCCCCACTCAAGCGTCCCTTATATCCAGATGAACTGGAACCTAGGATGGATGGAATGGGAAGTGCAGATTCAGCTGGCTAAATGGAAGTTTCAAGAACAGCAATAAATAGGAGAAAAAGGAAATAGGTTCAGTAGTTAGATGAATGCTTATAGTTACAGCGATTTTGACTTCTCCAAACCTCAGTTTCTTTATCTGTGATAAAGGACTATTGAGATAACCTTGGAGGGTGGTCAGGAGGGTTCAGTGAGATGTTGTGTGTACAGTAAATGCTACTTACGAACCTGGCTTCTAAATCTTCTCTCCACTGATGTGCCTACGGCTAGGTGCTCCTCAGAGCAGTCACCTTGGAGATCCCAAAGGACTAGAGGCCTTTGGAGTGTCCATGGGTACCACTTGATGATTCTGATCTCTGTTTTCTCGGGGCAGCTGACTCTGGTCACTGGCTGACCCTGACCTTCTTTTGTTCTTGGTGTTTCTGGTTGCCAGTAATGTGGCTCTCCTCCTTGGAGCTAGCTGCACCTCCTCTTCTGTGTATCTTCTTTTTGGCTGGGCTCCTACATCCCTTCCTGCCACAGCCGCCCCAGCTGTGAGGAGTTGAGCAGTGAAGACTGTGCCGTCCCCACCCCGTAGCAGGGCTCTGCGTGTGCCATTTAAGCGAAGAGGAATGTGCTCCTGCCTGATGAGTCAGGGGCTGCTGCCTCGGAGCAGGGGTGCTAAATAATTCACCACAGCAGCCTGCTCTGACATCCATCTGGGCCTGTCCCCTGGTGACCCCGAAGACACACCAGCAGGGTTCCTGCTTGCACTGGTGTCGTGGGGAGGAGGCAGAATAAACAAGGCAACGGGCAAACCGCCCCGGCTGTCAGGGGCTCCGCAGGCCTCAGAGTCAGGGAAGAATACAGGCGGGGGGTGGGGGACAGATCCGCGGGTGCCGATCGCCACTGCAGTCGGAGGGCTTGGGACGGTGCCCCACCATCCTGACTGTGGTACCTTTACGCTCAGACTGCATTACGTTTTTTAAGAACCTGCTCTGTGCTTTGGAAAGTTTGCCTGTATTATTTCATATAGTCCAGAAAGTCCATGAGGCAGAGACTACGGGATGAGGCTCATGAGAAAAAGTGACTTTTCCCATTTCACACCGCTAATAATAAGGCGCAGAGTCAGGATCTGACCTTGGACACGTCCTGCCTGATACCCAGAGGTCCCTGGCCGTTGGGAATGTTCCTCTCTCCTCCAGACACTGGCTCTCCCCGTGGTTCAGACTCATGTTAGGTCAGACACTACCTGCTTCTCTGAAGGGAAGCAGGTTATGGTGGATAACCGCTCGTTCCATCTGGAAGTTCAAGTTCGATACGTTTTCTGTAGTTTGGACTCTGCCTTCGCCTGGTCCTCTGTCGAGCAAGATGGTGGCTGGAAGACGGAGTTCAGAATGATAGCCTTGTGCCAGGAACTTCCTCCCTGAGGGAAGGTGAGGGTCTTCAGACAGGATTTCCAGTTCTCCTCCAGGGCCTCGTTGAGCCTGGGACTTGAGTAATGGGAGCAGAGGCCTGGAGGAGTAGCATGATGGATTAGAACAGAAGCAAACGCTGGTGAGGCTTTTTCTCAGCCCAGCAGGTCAGAAGGACTTAGCTCTGTAGCTCTAAGAAGGTAATTTTGCATGATACATCCACGTGAACAATCTGCCTCCCTAGCCACTCTCTCATTGAATTCACAGACCACCCCAGCGTGATGGCTGAGCAGGTCTCTGATTTCTGTTTTACAGGTAATCATCATAGTACCTAGCACTTATTGAGTGCTCCGGGTGTGTCTGACACTGTGCAAAACGCCTCGCAAAGATTGTTTGAACTCACACGAGAAGAAAAGATATTACAATCAGTTCTCGCCATGATTCACGTTTTTCAGAGGAGGCTTCTGAGGAACAGAGAGGTTAAGTAACTTGCCCAGTGGCACACAGACCACAAGAGCCAGAGCCCAGAATCAGACACAGGCTTCCTGATTCCGTTTCCAGGACTAGTTCCATTACAGCAGGACTTTTTTTCAAACCAGGATAAATTAGATGCCCTTTATAGCAAGCTATTTATAGATGTTAAAGAATATTTAAGATGAAAAAGAGCAGAGGTGGAATCCAGCACAGAGGGTTGAGGGATATGTGTGCCATAGCTATACTTCTCACTCTTTCTTCTCCATCAGTCGTCTGCCTGACAACAGTCACAGGTGTGACAGTCTCCCAGGGCTGTGATCAGCTTCTGAGGGAATTGCAAAACAATGTTATGTGGAAATATAGGACTGCAGTTATCCATAATGGTCTCGTGAATGACTCATCAGCCATGGCAATGTATGGTCAGCCGTGGCATACATAAGATAGGCTGCTGTTCGTGGGTATTCCATTCGTTCAACCCATATTTATTGAAGACCTACTATGTGCCAGGCATTGTTCCAGGCTTTGAGGTTAGGGTGCTGACTGAAACTGACAAAACTCTGCCCCCCTCACCACAGCATGGGGCTTACGTTCTAGGGCTCTGTAGGGAATCGGAGCATAAAGCAACATAAACCAGTAAATCATATAGTGATTTAAGAGTGTTAAGTGCTGGACATTAACTTCAAAATGGCAGTGTGAGAAGCATGGCAAACCCTTTCAGTTAACCAGGGAAACAGTTGTCTGACTGCTGTAAGTTACTTATTAAAAAAAAGCATTTATGGTTTTGAAAAATTGTCCCAAGTGTATGCAACAAATGGAGAAACTGCTCTTCAAGAAAATCTATTCAATCTTGGTAAGAACAGAGAGTGTATGGCATTTGAGCCATGGCCCACTCATCTCCCCTGTTCCCCCTGACACAGATCGGTGTGATGGAAATTCTACTCTGGAAATATGCAGCCAAGAAGGTGGGGCTCCATCTCCACCTAGATCTCAGTCTAGGGCTATGGTTTCCCCCTGGGAGGGACAACCTCAAAGACTGGCAAACACCGTGCCTCTGCAAAGGAGCCGTACTTCAGTCAGATCAGACTGTGAAGCAATTTATGCTTCAGGGTATTGTTGAAAACAGAAAGTAGAATAATCAACTAGCAGTTAGTGGAGGCTAATAGCTGGGTGTGAATCTGATAACTGTAGACCAGCGGGTGCTCAGGGAGACTGTGCTCATGTCCTCTGAGGAGCAGCAACCTCAGAGTCTGCACACTGCAGGGGAAACAGACTTCACGCGACTAGCATAGCCAGTCACGAAGCAAATAAGCCAACAGCAGCAAACGCCTGGCCAAGAGAAGAGGGAGTCGGTGTTCAGAATTGCTAGTGTATTATCTAAAATGTTCAGTTCTCAAAAAACATATCATGAGTCATGCAAAGAAACAAAGTGTGATCCATACACGTGAGAAAAAAGTAGAAGAAACTGTCTGTGAGGGGACCTAAATGTCAGCTTTACCAGAGACTTCGAAGCAATTATAAATACATTCAAAGAACTATAGGGAACTATCTAAAGAATTAAAGGAAAGCATGATGACAGTGTCTCGTCAAATAGAGACTATCAATAAAGAGAAATTATTCTTTTGAAGAATTATTTAAAAATGGAAATTTTAGAGTTAAAGAGTATAATAACTGAAATGAAAAATTACTAGTAGATTTAATCTGGAGAAACAAAGAGTCTGCAGACTTGAAGGTGAACCAGTAAAATATTATTCTGTCTGAAGAGTAGGAAGAAAAAGAAAAAAAGAATGAGGGAATAAAAAAGCAGAACCTTTGAGAAATGTGAGATACCATTAAGCATACTGACATATGCATAATGGGACCAGCTAAAGGAGGGGGGGAAAAAAAAGGAAAAGAGAGAGGGCTTCCCTGGTGGCACAGTGGTTGAGAGTCCGCCTGCCGATGCAGGGGACACAGGTTCGTGCCCCGGTCCGGGAGGATCCCACATGCCGCGGAGCGGCTGGGCCCGTGAACCATGCCCGCTGGGCCTGCGTGTCTGGAGCCTGTGCTCCGCAGCGGGAGAGGCCACAAGAGTGAGAGGCCCGCATACCACCAAAAAAAAAAAAAAAGAGAGAGAGAAAAATATTTGAAGAAGTAAAGGTGGAAAACGTCCCAAATCTGATGCAAAATATTAGTCTATACATCAAATAAGCTAACGCACTCCGAGTAAATACATAAAAAGAGAGCCACGCTGAGACATATCATAGTAAAAGTGTTGAAAGGCAAAGAGAAAATCTTGAAAGCAGTAGTAAGAAAAAACAACCAATCACATATAAGGGAACCCTAATAGGATTAATGACTGATTTTGCAGTCTTGACAAAGACGTTGATAGTTCCTTAAAGCGTTAAACAGAGTTACCACATGACCCAGCAATTCCATTCCTAAATATATGCCCAAGAAAAATGAAAACATACATCACAAAAACATGGACATTTGTCAAAAAGTAGAAACATCCCAAATGTCCATCAGTTGATGAATGGATAAATAAAATGTATATCCATACAGTGGAATATTATTCAGCCACGGAAAAGGAATGAAGCTGTCGTCTAAGCTGCAACATGGACGAACCTTGAAACTATTATGCTAAATGAAAGAAACCAGTTACACAAGGTCACATATTATATGATTCCATTCATATGAAATGTTCAGAATAAATTTCTAGAGACAGAAGGTAGACTAGTGTTTGCCTAGTGCTAGAACAGGGGGCAAATGGGGAACGATTACTACTTGCTAAGGGGTTTCTCTTGGGGGTTAGTGAAAGTGTTCTAAAATTAGATTCTGATAAGGGTTGCACAACTCTATGAATATAGTAAGACCTGTTGGATGGGTGAACTGTGTGGTTTATAAATTACCTCAATAAAAATTTGATATTAAGGTTGCTAAGTGCTGAGGAGAAACAAAATAAGGAAAAGGTTTGACAGTATTAGGAAGATAGGAGGGAGGACAGTCTCAGATAGGATGGGGAGCCCTCACTGAGGTGACATTTTTCAGACTTGAAAAGATAAGAGAGTGAGCCCGGCTACCATCTGCAGGAGGAATACTTGAGGCAGAGGGAAGAGCAAGTGTAAAGACCAGGAGGCAGGCATGTGCCTGGTGTGTTTGGGGACCAGTGTTTGAGTGACAGCAGGGTGGAGAGTAGCAGGAGATGCTGTCAGAGAAATCATGGGGCCTAGATCTCAAGGGCCTTGCTCTGAGATGAGCAGCATTGATGGGTTTTGAGTGGAAGTGTGACATGCTCTAATGTTTGTTTTCAGAGAATCACTATGGTTGTAGTTTTGTGAATAGACTGAAGGGGGGCAAAAGTAGAGGCGAGATTTGATGGTGGCTTGCATCTCCATCCAGGAGAAAGATGGTGGTGGCTTGGAGCAGGGTGAGAATAGGGGAGGTGATGGAGTGATGTTAGATTTTGCATACAGAGCCAACAGGACTAGTCAAGGGTCACAAGATATTCAGTGTAAGGGGTCAGATAGTAACTGTGGCCATACGGTCTCTGTTGCAACTACTCAGTTCTGTCCAAGCATGAATGTAGCTGTAGATGATAAATAAATAAATGGGCAAGATTGTGTTCCAGTCAAATGGTATTTGCAAAAAGATGAAGCAGACTGGATTTGGCTGGTGGTGGGATGTGGTTTGCCAGCTTCTGGATTAGATGTCAAGGGCAAGAGGAAGAATAGAGTGAAGGGTGACTCGAAGGTGTTTGTTCTTAACCAGGAAAGATGGAGTTGCCATTAACTGAGATAGTGAATGCTGCAGATGGAACCCACTTGGGCGGGAGGGGGGTGGGTTTTAAGAACTGAGGTCTGGACTTGTTAAATTTGAGAAGACTTTCAGACATCCAAATGTAGACGTGACATAGGCAGACGGATCTGTAAAGCCTTGAGTTCATGGAGTAAGTCTGGCCATGGACGTGGTGTTTTAAGACCCTGGACCGGATCAAAGAAGTGAAGGTAGACAGGGAAGAGTAGAGGTTCCAGGACTGAGCCCTGAGGTATTCCAGTGTTTAGCTGTCAGGGCGATGAGGAAGAACAGCCAGAGAGTAGGAGAGAAAACCAGGAGAATGTGACATCCTGGAAGCTAAACGAAGAAAGTCAGAGAGGTTTACTCCGTCCTTTCCTTTCCCACTCACGCAATCGTGTTGGAATGCACATGAGCGGAGAGATGTTCTTACAGGAATAATCCTGAATTCCCTCTAATTTCTAGGCAAGAAAAATCATTGTCAGACTTTGTATTCATTAGCTGTCAGGTCACCGGGTACTCTGGTAGGTGCTTGGAATAGAATGGTGAGCCGGAAAAGGCATGTCCTGCCCTCAGAGATGCACAGTCTAGTTAGAGAGAGATGTTAATCAAGTAATCATTAACCCTGAACATGGATGGACCAGAACTGCTAACCAAGGTTGCAGAAACTGTGAAACAGGACACAAGTTCTAAAGGAAAGGAAAGCACACAGGTCTAAGACAGTAGTATTGATGAGTTTTGTACAAAGGAATCCATCAAATCTGGGTGACCAGGGAACCTTCTGTGTTTTTTCTGTTTTTTTTTTTTTTTTTTTTTTTGTGGTACGCGGGCCTCTCACCGTTGTGGCCTCTCCCGTTGCAGAGCACAGGCTCCGGACGCGCAGGCTCAGCGGCCACGGCTCACGGGCCCAGCCGCTCCGCGGCATGTGGGATCTTCCCAGACCGAGGCACAAACCCGTGTCCGCTGCATCGGCAGGTGGACTCTCAAACACTGCACCACCAGGGAAGCCCTTTTTTCTCGTTTTTAATAATAAGTTAATTCCAACATATCGCACCCTGATTGGGACACACCTCGTTTTTGTGGGGATGGCTGAGAACCTTTGAATTCGAGGAAGAAATATGGACTTGGTAATCAGACCCAAGAGCAAATCTCAGCTGTGGGTCCCTGTGTCATTCTTTTATCCCCTTTGAACCTTGTTGTCCTCATCTATCAGTGTGGGATAATCAGAGCTACGGTTTGGGATGATGGTGAGGACCAAATGAGATAAAGTGTGCAAAACACCTGGGATATAAGTCCTTCCCAGTCCTTGAGAAAAACAGTATGTCAGCTGGTACGTCTGTGACACTCTGTGTTCCAGGATAATTTTCCTGAGACAGATCTCTGTTGCCAGTTTGCTATTTTATGAGGCAGAGTCTTTTTTTCAGTCTTTTTCCAGGGCATCCTCCGTTTTTTCCAGCGTTGTCTCCCAAAAGAAGCATGCAGGGGCTTGAGTGCCTGCATTTAGAAAGTGCTGGAAAACCAAAGCATCCCTGTACAATCCGTGCTTGTTCTTCTGGTCCTTTACATAGAGAAAATTCAGCTTTTTATTCTGATGTTTAATGAAAATTAGTAGTTACAAAAAGCTGCTGTAATTAAGTGCAGCGTTCTTTATCTAAAACAAAAGTAATGTTTGCTAGCACGTCATGTCACTTTAACAATATTTTCATGGAAATGTGTGATGGTAAACATGTTTAAATCATTGATGCAGTTTTTAATCTTTTGGGGGAAGGGAGCAGTCTTTCATTTTGTTTTGCCCACACTTGATTGTCTCTATTTCTCCTTTGAATTCATGTAATTAAAAGAGGATTAAAAGGCTATGTTAAAATTTTGTGCGTTAGATTATTGGGATCAAGAATAATTAAAATGTATGAAATGTGGGTGATTCCTAAGATGGTGGAAAAAACAAAAAGGAAGGCCTCTTTTTTGGATGTAAAGTGTGTCAGGTTACTTTTCACAAGGTAGAGAAATGTGTCCATGGTCTGAGAAGCATTTATGATGATGGAATCTTATATAAATGGATGTGAAAGAAGGGGGTGCTGTGGAGAGGGGGTCATCCTTATGTTTAGCGTGAACAGTTTTATCATTTATGGCTGCATCTCTCACTTTTGCTCCCTTCTCTGAAAACCGAGAGGAGTAATAGTATATGCTACTGTAGTGTATCCTGTTACATGCGAGGTACTCTACAAAGCACTGTATAGAAAGTGACTCATCTAATCCTGCCCAAACTTTGGTAGATAGATGTCTGCATTCTATAGATGGAGACACTGAGCCTTAGAAAAGGTGATGGGCTGTTAATTAGCAAGGTCATACAGCTAGGAGGTAATAGAGCTGGATTTCAGTGCAGGTCTTTCTGTTGGACTCTTTCCAGGACAATGCCCGCCCCCGCCCCCCCCCCCCCCCCCCCCCGCCCGCCTGCTGCAGGAGACAGATTATTGTAGGCCTGAATTGGAAAAGTGGTTAGAATCGCTTGAGGAGAATCTCTTTCGAGCATTTCTATCTTATGAAGGCAGCTCCACCTTCGGGTGCCTGGTTTATCTTTACCTGCAGCGTAGAAGCTTCACAGGTTTTCATTTATTTTCTGCTTACATCGGTTAGATGTTGGTGCTTGGAAGTTAATAAAAATCGAGAATATTTTGTTTACTTCCTTTTGGGGCAAAACAGATGCAACTTTGATCTCTAGTATTCTTTGAGGGCTATTATCATTTCTTTGATGTTAAACATACCTTTGTTTTAAGACATTATGGGTTTAGAACATTGTGTTATTTTTTAGAAATGAATTTACATGGCAAAAATAAAAATTGACAGCTGTGGTAGGCATTACCAGGGCTCCTCATGATCTGTTTTTCCTCTTATTTCTGGGTGTACAGTTCCCAGCCCCCCTGCAGTCGGGCGAGGCCATGGGACTAGTTTGACCAACAGAAGTGATGTCACCCACCTGTAAGCTGAGGCACCTAAAAGCTTCTCCAGTTCTCTCTTCTTCTGTTGCTGTAACCTGGAAATTATGTGTTAAGATCACAGATACACAAGAAAGAAGCAGACTAGATCCCTGAGTCACTGCTTGGAATGGAGGTGCCTGGAGAGGTTCTGGGCCTCCAGCCAACTTTGCATGAATGAGAAATCAGTTTTCTTTGTGTTAAATCACTGAGATCTATGATTGCTACTGCAGAATAGCCTAGCCCATCCCAACTAATAGAACAGTTCTTTGGCAGCCTCCTCTCCCTCATTTTGAAACATTTGCTGGATTTTGAAATCAAAATGTCAGAGAACTACTCTTGAGTAGATTATTTAAAACTGTATAAATCAATCTCTCTTTGTATTATGTATCAATATGTGTGTGTATATACATGTGTATGTATGTATATATGTATATACACACATACTATAAAGTTTTAAAGAATATATTCTTTAAAATATATATTGCATACTAAAAGTTCATAATATAAAGTTTTATGATATGTTTTATAAGTTATATAATAATTTATAACATAAGTTTATAAGTTAAAGAATATATCCTTTAAAAATATATATAATATAAAATACATACTTACAGTATATGTGTGTGTGTGTATATATTAATTACACATACTTACCTTTTTCTAAAATAAAATAAAAGAACTTAAGACCTTTATTATTAGATAAATGGTTTGAAACTTTGGTAATATAGTAGTTACGATTTCACAATAGCAGAGCCAGAAGGTGCTAGTGTAAACCAGCCAGGACTGGTGCTGTCGTTTTCTTTGTAAAGTGCTCCTAAGAGCAAAGATGCTGCCACTGCTCTGAGTGACCCAGGCCATTTCTTACCATCTCCGGATTCAAACATCTTTCTTAGGTCCAAGTGAAATCCCTCTTTAGCTCATTGAAAATCCATTCCTTCTTATTTTACACCTATGGAGATGGAGATAAAAAAACTGTTCATTATGACCGTCCTCATTAAAGCCCTTCATTTGGGAGGCCACAGTCCTTGTCATCACTTACCTTTCTCTTCTGTAAGCTAACCAGCAGTGATTCGATTACCCTTTCCCCATAATCCTCTAACAAGATTTTGACTAATGCTGGCTGGAATGGAAAGATGATTTGATTTTCTCGCATGTATGAAGCGGCCTCTTTGTCATTACCTGCCAGTGTCCTGTTGGTCCTGCTCTGCCATCTTGTGCTCGTGCAGAGGAGTTTTGTTAATTCTGCACTTGTGCTAACACGTTTCTCTCATATTTGTACTCTGCCTCCTGTCTGCAGCGCCCCCTCTACCAGTTAGAATTTGACCTCGGCTCTTTTAGCACTCTTTTCATTTATGGCTTCTGGATTTAGTGTCATGCTTAGTAAGGCCTTCCCCCCATAACCTTGTTTTTTTATTCCCCCCCCCCCAAATTTTTTTTGACATTCAACGCGATTCACATCACACTCAGTTCCTGATTTCTGATCACTGCAGCCTCAACCAATCTTGTCTTCCTTGTCTCTCTTCCTATATACTGTATGCAATTATGGTCATTTATATAAATATCGTATTGTGCTATATCAATAGAAGGTTCTGAAGGTCTCAGGGGCATAGCCTGTTCTCCCCTCCCCCACCACCAAGAAGTTTGCTGTCATGAATTTGCAATTTCACTCTGTTGTGTAAAAACAGGGCGAGCTTTGCCCCTATTTACCAGATCTCTGAAATTTCCAAAGTAGTTGTTGCCTCGCCTTGTCTAATTCCTAACAGCGTGTTCTCCAAAAATCCGGAGTAGAATATTCTCCAGGATGAAAATAATTGTCACAAGGAATTGTCGATCCCTGGATTTTGTGATTTCAATCATCTGTGCAAGGGTGGTGCACAGATCACCAGCCCCCCCACCTCTAAGCTGCGCTCACAGAGCACATGCTGTCAAAAGGATGTTGGCGAAGGGATTTTGCACCATCCCCCTCCTGACTGCAATCAGACCTTTGAGAACTCTGCACGTGCACCTATCATAATATGCATCACACTCTAATTGCTTGCATAATTGTCTTCCCCTCTCATTTCTAAGCTTTTTTAGCAGGGCCCATGTCTTTGTTGGTCACCATGATGTCCCTAAGGGCTAACACACTGACTGACACATCGGAGCTCATTTAATGAGTGAATGGTTACATGAATGAATGGGTGAAAGACCCATACTTCCCAGAAACACAGTTGTTTTGCTCTATTGTGCAGATTCAGAAGGAGAGACCCCTGAGACTTCTTGGTCATTTCTCTTGCTTCCCAGTTTCATAGCCATTGAAAAGTATCTGTGTTGCTTCATGGAGAAAAAGTGTGTCAGCAGCTCAACTACATTAGGTGAACTTTTTGAGTCATGCCCTAGGAATGGGGAAGATTTGGCAGTCTTCTGTTTACCCATTCCTCCTGACTTTTGAACTTTAGTCCTTATCTAGTTAGTGCCAAAGTGAATAGTAAAAGGTCATCACTTCCACTACCAATGGCTAAAATTTGCTGTGTGCTAGGTTCAGTGCTAAGGACTTCACACTGAGGATCATTTGGTCCTCAAAACAGCCCTGCAGGGCTTCCCTGGTGGCGCAGTGGTTTAGAGTCCGCCTGCCGATGCAGGGGACATGGGTTCGTGCCCCGGTCCGGGAAGATCCCACATGCCGCGGAGCGGCTAGGCCCGTGAGCCATGGCCGCTGAGCCTGCGCGTCCGGGGCCTGTGCTCCACAACGGGAGAGGCCACAACAGTGAGCGGCCCGCGTACCGCAAAAAAAACAAAAACAAAAAACAGCCCTGCAAGTGTAGGCCCTATTATTGTCCCTCCTGTTGTAGATAAGAACCTCAGGCCCCCAATCAGAGGGTTAGCAAATGTCAGAGCCAAGGTCTGACCGCAGGCACTCCATTCCAGACCCCATGTCATATCATCCCCTCTTAATGAAATGGATGGTCACGTGTCAGATCTACTCCAGGTGAAGATGAATCTCTTTTCACTCTCTGCTGTGCTTTCCTCTTCATTGCTTCCCTGTCCGTCACTTGTGAATTGCTTCTCATACTTCTTGGATGATCACACCGATGATAAGTACATCAGAGAGGCTCATCTTCAGATGAAGAAACTGGGGCATAGAAAGTTGAAGTGACTTGTCCATGGCCACACCAGAGTAGGGTGTCACTGCTTTCATTTGGCCATTGGTGGCCCTAAACTGGTATATTTGGTAATCTCCTTATTGAAGGATACTGTGGTCTGGGGGAACCATCTGCTTCCCCACGTGCTCTGAGTTCCATGTGATGGAGACCTATAGCAGAGTATAACTCACTCGCTTGTATTCAGTTTTATTAGTAAAAAGTTATTTCAGGTCCCATGATTTTCACCATGAAAGGTCTTCTGTGAACCAGAGAGAAGCAGTTTGAAAGAAGTTATTAAGCATTATTAATACAATTATGCATAACAAAGGACGTAATTTAACTTCCCCACATCCAACAAAGAAATTCATTTGAAGCTTCAGGAGCTCTAGCCGGAAGGGCAGAGCTCATGGGGTGGGTTCTTCAGGCGGGGAAGTGGGGAGTATGGGCAAGGAGCCAGTGCTGGCTGCTTTGTCCTCGGGGACACTTCTGCGCATGACGGGATACCCCTCTCTCCCAGCCTCCCCAGCTCTTCAGTCACCTTCCACCTGAGGACCCCACAGCGTTTCCTTATCACAGGCACAGAGTCCAGAGAATTGGCTTGCTCTTGCCTCTCCCCTGGCTCAGCATACTGCATAGGCAGCATTGAAAGAACAATTGATTTTAAACAATAAAAGATGACCACAGAAACACTCAGAGGAGAGATACAACGGCTATCCTAGTGGAAGGAAAACCTTAGTGAATTTTTCTGACTTCATCGAAAATACCAGAAATAACTTATTTACTGTTACTGGTATCGTATCCATCCTTACCGCAGTTCCACTCGGTATTTTTACTTTATTGCACTGAAGCTCAGAGCAAGCACTGTACCTATACGCAGTCCCTAGAACAGCTCATGGCACAGACTTAGGTGCTCAGAAAGTATTTACTGAATGAAGGGATGGTACAGATGAGAAAACTGAAGACCCCAAGTGTTAAAGTGACTTGTCCAAGGTCACATCTCTAGCAGCCGGCAAAGCCAGGATTCAAACCCAGGGCTACCCAGTACTATAGAGTTCTGTCTTCCTGATTGCTTGGATAGGCCTCTTTGTTGGTACAGAAAGATGGAGATTGGAGACCCAGCGATCTTTAACAAAGCCATGGACTGAGGTCCAGGAAATGTCAGTTCTGGCCCACCGTCGCTGAAATCCCTGTGTGGCCTTGGAAAAGCCTCTTCTCCACTCAGAACCTCAGTTTCCTAATCTGTAAAATGGAGAGATGGAAGCAGTGTGTTCTAAGGGTGCAAGGGTCCTCAGAAGCCCCTGGGCAGGTTTATGCTTTGTCATCTCTCATGCTCACTTGGAGTTGGGGTCAGGGGTTGACAGAGGGGCTAATTCAACACCCAAGTACATGAGGAAAGCGGTCATTTGTGTTTTATCTCGGAGGTGCAAAAAAATTCAAGGTTGACATAGTCCCAAGCCAGCAAATACCAAATCTCCAAATGAAAGTTGGAGAGAGAAAAGAAAGAAAAAGAAAGTAGAGGCATTTGGAGAGGGGAAGAAAAAAAGCTCTGATTCCACGCCTGGGTTGGTGTAGCATATAATCTGAAACAGGCGCTCAGGTGTATAACTGTGTCCAGGTCTGATCCCTGGCACATAAGAGCGCAGCCTTTAAAAAGGAAAAAAAAAAAAAAAAAAAAAAAAAAAAAAAAGGCGTGTATCTTTAAAGCCTCTCTTCTCCTATGTGATATTTTTGTAACCCTTTGGAGGTTATGTCGCTAGGGCCTTTGCATGCAGCAAAGGCTTTCTTCCCCTCTTCCTGGCTTGGGGATTATTGATTTGGAAGGCGAGGCTAATTTACATGTAAATAAATCTCAGCGCTGGGCAGAGGGGACGGGACATCCAGATGCCTCGACTGACTTGCTGACGTCACGGCTTCATTAGCATGCGGAGGATGCGAGCACTGCAACAGCGACTTCGGCACCACCAGCAGCTCCGCCGACTGTTATTATTATTTTTTGGCGGAGCTGCACGTTTCCTGGTTCAGTATCTTGGGCTCCGCGACCAGCTGACTGGTCTCCCCGGGGTCTGGCTCAGGATCAGTTGGTGACGCTGAAGCTTCGGTCTGTGACTTCCTGCAGATTGTCGTGAAGGAGGGGAGTTAAGACAAAACTGGGGGTTCTCGGGAAGGCGATCGGATCCGAAGGGAGGGAAGAAGTCACACTTTTTCCCCTGCCTGGTGGATCCCAAGAGGGGCTCGATCCAGCAGTGTTCTTTCCGTGAGCGAATGCAGAGCAGCCCTGGCTTGAGCCTGCTGCTGCTGGCGTCAGGAAGGGTCCAGATTTGGAGGAGGTTTCCAGAAAAAGATGCTTTGGCTGCCTGCAGTCCTGCTTGCATTCTTAGAAGCCAGAGCCAGGGGAAAAGTGAACTGGGGCAATTGACAAGCTCAGAGGGTCTGGCGGAAGCTTCCATCCAGACTGGGAATTTCACCCTCCCTTGAGGTAGGTAAGAAATTTATCCTAATTCACAAATTGAACAACAGTGCATTTTCTAGGCAGGATGAGAAAGCTAGATCTAGAGGCTTTGCATGGGGGGAGGCAGGACATGGGGGCTCTGTTATCTTGCCAGGTGGCTGTTTTCCATGGCCCTCTGGCACCTCGTCCCTTCTTATGCTTATTCGAAAGCTCTGTTGCACAGTGACATTTCACAGCTCTAGGAAGTCCTGAAGAAACACTTACGTCTTGGTGCTTTAGAAGCAGCTTTTCTCTAAAAGAGGTGTAGCTATCCTTAAAAAATAATCATTTTTTTTATTGGTTTAAGAGGGCTTAAAAACAAACCACACACCTGGCTGTGTTCTTGCATTTCGCCTTAGGATGTCAGAAACCATTAGAGGCTCTGGGAAATGAAGACTTAGCTGAGACTTCCAGGTGAAGAAATGGTGCTGGAATTATTTAGGTTGAATTTTAGCCAGTGCTTTCGGATTAGAAATGGTGACAGAGCTCCAGAATATGACTGCACAGCCTGGCTGAAACACATGACTCAGTGCGTTCTCTACATTGGGTTTCTTGGAAGAGTGTTCACAGTTAGCTCTCCTTGCTCTTGGTTTCCCCAAAGCCAATCACGGCATTACTAATCTGCCATGGAGGTCTTGCGATGAAATACAGATTTTTAATCCCATTATTTTTTGTTATGTGGTCTTAGAATATGCTGGGGTCTCACGGGAGTTTTATGAACCATAAATAATCCGAGCTGGGCCAAATCACCCTGGGCTGAGTGATCTGTACCAGCTGTGATGCTGTCCGCTGGTCCAGGCGTGGCTCTTGTATAACTTCGGCACGTATGTGATTTCCCCAGCGAGAGAGTTCTGCTTCTAGACGTTGCATCCATGGCCACAGTCAGGGGAGGGCTCCAGTGTGCTGTGACGCTGTAGACAGGGACTGTCAGGTACCAGAGCTGCAGCTTGCAAGGCTGCAGTTTGCTTTGCTTGAATATCTCTTCCCAGGGAGTGTTTTAAACCATCTCAGTGAGACTTCAACTAAATGAAGCAGCCTGGTCTCCTTGGTGGAGGCTGAATTGGCTACTCTGATCCTGCTTCCCAGAAGGCTTACTGGCTGCTGATGGCTTTCACAGAGTGGTCAGGATGAGTGTCCCCTTGGGCTCCAGAGTAAGTCACAACTTTAACGGAATTACTGTATTTTGGAAATGTGGATTTTAATGCCTCCTTGAGTGCTTGTAAAGGTTTTGCCTTTCCATCAAATGCTCTTTCCCCTTGGAAATTCTTTTTTTAATGTGAAAATTAAAACATGTTGGCTCCATCAGGCATTACAGTCTGTAAACAATCGTGGGACCGCCAGAAATTGTAAAACAGCATTGTTTGAAATGGCAGATTGGTAAAGGTTCACCATGCAATGTAGGGGAAAAAAAATTGGAAGGAAGGTGCATTCATGGAAGCTTAAGGAATGAACAGGGAATTTAGAGGTTAGGCAGTAGGGGATGATGTTTATCATCAAGGGCTCAGACTCTGGATTCAGAAAGAGAGGAAAATACTTCGAGCTACCTTTCTGGGTATTGTTTCCTGTGTATATCGTGAGAAGAGCAGTAGAACCAATAGGCAGAGTGTAAGGATTCAGTGAGATGACATACAGAAAGCACCTAGCACAGTGCTAGCCACATGATAAATATTCCATAAAGGTTAGCTATTACTGTGGTGGTGGTTGTGATCGTTACCTTTTTATCATCTTTATTCTAAGCGTCGTTGCTAAAAAAATAAGACAGTCCACTGAAAAGGCAATATGCTCACATCCGTTTGTGTGCAGAGAGGTTTAGCCAGCAGCAAAGGTGCCCCCTTCAGTCACTGTAAGGTCCCAAACCATTCCCACTCAAAGGGACTTGCCACTATTTCAACTCCATGGACTGAGTTGACAGAATAAAGTGTATTGTCCGGGCCGCTGTATTTTGCTAAACTGAAAGTCCCGGGATGGTAGAATGAAAATCATCAAGCATTAGCTGGGGCTCCGGCACCCTTAAAGAAGGTCTCCTGTTGGGCAGCTGACAAGTCTCCTGTAGAACGCTGCGGCTCCACATTGGAATCAACGCATTTCTGGATTTCTGTACACGTTTCTCCTCTGATGCAACGCTGCATGTGTGAGAGGCCTGCCTTTTCTTTCTGCTTTCTGTTCAGCGCGGACACTAAGCATTTTCTCCTTCACGGAGGCCTTTAAATATGGCTTCACCTGCTGGATGGCTCCTCGGAAGTTCCCAGGCTTCATGTATGCCACCGTATGGGTGACTTTAGCTTATGGATCTGCTGTTAAGGGAAAAGAATGGGCCTCCCTTGCTCACCTGCCTGTGACCCAGCCCGCTGCCCTTGATTTCTGTCCACAGACAGGATCCGTCCTTGCTAGGCTTTCGCCCTTCCCCTCTTGCCAGTGAGCATACTTCAGTCGTGCTGTTTGATAGCTGTTTCTCCCTTTCCTTTCAACGTCTTTCTTTTACATTTAGATGAACTGGAACTCCAGTGCAGAGGTCTGAAGGACAAATTAAAAGTGAGTTAAGGGGCTTCCCTGGTGGCGCAGTGGTTGGGAGTCCGCCTGCCGATGCAGGGGACGCGGGTTCGTGCCCCGGTCCGGGAGGATCCCACGTGGGGCCCGTGAGCCATGGCCGCTGAGCCTGCGCGTCCGGAGCCTGTGCTCCGCAACGGGAGAGGCCACAACCGTGAGAGGCCTGCATAACGCAAAAAAAAAAAAAAAAAAAAAAAGTGAGTTAAAGGAACCAGAGGAGTCTGGCATGAAGTTCTTTCTCCAGAAACTCAGAATTGCGAGTTGATCACTCCAGATGGCCATGGTCTTTAGTAAAGTAGTGTTTTGCATGGAGAATCATAGTTATCCCTTGATAATAGCCCACCTGCATTGCCGCCTGATCGTATACGTGACCTTAGAGCCTAAGCTCTCTGAACTTTGGTTTCCCCATATAAATATTAGAAATAGGGACTTCCCTGACGGTCCAGTGGTTAAGACTCTGCACTCCCAATGCAGGGGACATGGGTTCAGTCCCTGGTTGGGGAACTAAGTAAGATCCCACGTGCCGCATGGCACAGCCTAAAATTTATTTTTTAAATTTTAAATGTATTAGAAATAAATTTCCCTGGACTCGTGGGACTCATGGGCTTGCTGGGGAATGGTGGCTGCACCGCCCTTGCCCTGTTCCTGGCTCGTACTAGGTGTTGGACTTTCCTTCCTTCTGCTGATTTTGGTATTTCCCATTGGATCCCAACCTGTGAACCACAGGGGGCAGTAGTTTTCATATTCATTCAAAAGAGGAAACTGAAGGCGAAAGAGAGAATGTAACTTACCCTGAATGACACAGCTGGTGACAAATCCCGGTACCCAGTGTAGCGCCGCTCCTACCACACATGGATGGCAAACGCTCCAAGTTTGAGCAGGGCTCTTAACCTCCCTTCTGTATTGCTCGCCTTGAATTAGCAGAAACCTCAGAAGCCAAAGGCATGGTCTTTGGCTTCTGAGGTTTCTCAGAAGCCAAAGGCATGGTCTTCTCTCTTCTCTGTTGTTTTCAAACACCCAAGAATCAAAATCCTCTGTCCATCAGACAGGAATTCTGGGTGGCGTTTGGGTGAGGACTTTCCTTTTGTGCTTGAAGATCTACTAAAAACTTTTCTCTATTCACTCCCTCCCTGATTGTCGTGCTTATAATCAGGTCATTGCTGGTGACCATGAACTACTGCAGACTAGGAAGCTTGAAGGCTAGGCCTTGGCAAAATCTGTTTTCCTCATTAATGCTCTGGGCTGACACTTGGCACTTTGCTCGTGTCCCAACCTGAAAAGATTTTTAATGAAATGTTCTCATTTTTATATCTTGTCCATGTGTGTGTGGAATGTGTGTGGGTAGAGGGGGTGTGTTTGAATGAAGCAGGGGAGAAAATGTTGGATACGATCACACTGAGTTTCCAGCATCATGAGTCTCCGCAGTCTCCACTGGGGACCTGGGCAGTGATTTCGGAGACTTGGCTTTCTTTTTTTTTTGGCACGTTGTTTGAGCAGTTCTTTGTTCGGAATCTGAAATCCAGAGGCCTGCTTCTTCCATTATTTCCCTGGGGACAAGGCAGAGGGAGAAAGAAGCGAGCATGCGGGGGAGAGGCGGTGGAGGGGGGGAGGTGTGGAGAGAGAGAAGCGGAGAGATTGGGTGGAGGAGTTAGGAGGAGAGGAGGGGAGGGAAGCAGCTGGGAGAATATCAGAACCATCTCCAAAACCACCATGAAAGTGCAAAGCTGATAGTTCCCTTTGGGTGAAGTCGGAACTCAGAAGACAAGCACCGCGGTTGTACTTCAGCTAGAACTACCTCTACCCATCTGTCCTACAGAACTCATAGTGCAGCCATTTTAAATTCTGAAACCCTACATGGGGCTAAACACAGCAAGAATTTTCCACCATAGCACCATGGCCTATTTTTAAAAATGCATTTATTCAAAAGAGCACATCTTCAAGTACAGTATGGAGCCTGGCTTTCCTTGGTGGGTGTGTAGGCTACACTTGTGGCACGCATTTGTCTGTAAAGTCCGTAAGGATCAAGCCGGCCGAACTGGAGACTCAGATTTTATGAGAGCTGACTTGGAGGAGACACAGCACTGTCGAGAGCACAGAATCCAGAGGCATCACTGGTTGGAAGTGGAGGCATCAAGGGCTGGCCTCGTTTGAGAAAGTGTGACCAGAGTCTTGCACACTCAGGACAGAGGGTGATCCTTTAGGAAGAAGGAACAGTGGTGATTTCTGATACCCCCTTCTTCCTGGTCCTGGCAATTGTGCATAAACCATCCTGGGGCGCTGGAGGGATGGCAGGCACCATTTTCCCCCCCGGGATGTGGGATAGAGATGGAGTCCAGGTTGGTACCTTTTACAGGCCAGCGCTGTGTCTGTCTCACAATAGACGGTGACTTGAGTTACCTCCGTTTGCCTCACATTGGGAGTACCATTGGCCTCAGCTCCCCCATCCCTCCTTGGTTTTTAAAAATCCAACCTTACACGTAGGATCCAGCCCCATCCAGGGTTAAAAGGAACTGGGACCGGAATTCTTAGCATTTCATTTCAACTGGTCAGGATGCCATTTTCCCAGCTCTTTTCTTGCCTCCGTTCATCAGTGTGAGTCCTCAGAGATGCCTGTTCATGAAAGTTCCAGGACTCAACTGAGAAACAGCTCTACTTTCTGTGGTCACAGGGTCAGATATTTCTCAGGATAGCTGTTAGTGTATATGTCAGTGTATGTTCTGGGTATCTATGTGTCTGAAATAGTTTTTGTGTTAGTGCTTGTGTGAATATGTAGAACAGGTAATAAGTGTCACAGGTTGGACTCTTAACCATGTTCTAGTTGATGTGAAGGGTGCTTGACATACCTTGCCTTGTTAATTCTTACAGCAATTACACAGCTAGATATTATTAACTCTATTCAGAAGTGGAGAAACCAGGACTCCTAGAAGTTAAGTAACTTGTCCGACGTTACACAGATAAGAAAGAGTAAAGCTGGAGTTCAAACCCAGGATAATCATCCTCAAAGCCTGAATGATGTCCACCATTCTAGGCCTCCTTACGCTTTTTACTGTAATGTATTATGAATGTGTTTTCTTTGCCTTCTAGATCTTCTCTGTGGAGCCCTCATGGGAGAAATACCTCATTATGTAGCCACTGCTTTAAAATCCTTTTGCTGGATCTTTTGGTAAAATTGGCAACAGCCAGGAGACTGTATCAGGTACAAAACAGAACCGAGTAGCTTGTTCACCTCCAGCTTTGAACGTGGCTTTTAGAATGGAAGTGTGAGGTTTGTTGGCAAGTCAGTTAAGACACTCCGATGAGCAGTAAAAGCTCCGGGCGAATGGAAGCAGCCCTTTTGCTGGACTAGAGGGAACTGGGTGATTCTGCTGCAAGGCCAGTGGGGTCTAGAGAGGGGGCCAGGCTTCCTGGCTTTTGATCGCCCGTTGCATGCACGTCAGGTGCTATCTAGAAGGTATGTGCTTCCCCTTTCTGAGCCTCAGTTCTTTCCTCCCTAAAATGTAGGTCCTGAATTAGATGGTCTGGAAGTTCTCTTCCGGCCCTGACCTGGATGAGTATGAAGTTTCAGAAGGAATTCACCCTTGTCGGTGGAGGCGTGTGATTTGTACCATCGGCTGCTCTTGGGCGGAGAACTGAAAGGTCAGGTTTTCTATCTGGACCTGACCTCTGTGTGTTGTGAATATGCACTGGAATATGAGAAGCGGTAGCCCTCCAGAGAGTGACTCGGGGCTTCCTGCAAAAACCTCTGACCTATGGATATTTCAGACTAGTGCAGAGGCGGGTGTCTGCATCCCTCAGTGTGTCGGTGCCGCTCATTCACTCCCAGAAGCCCTCCGGGCTGTGTCACGTTTGCCAGCGTCCTGCAGAGTGCCTGAGACCAGGACCTCTCCAGTTTAATGTGTATACACCTGGGGGTGTTGATGAAATGCACACTCTGCATTTTTAGCAAGGTCCCTGGTGATGCTGATGCGGCTGCCTCTCAGCCACCCTTGTAATAAGCACTGAGGACGGCACAGGGAAGGAAATTTGACTAAATTCAGAAGGCCCAGGTTCGAGTCCCAATTGTGTCATTCCTTATTGCAATAAACCTCAAATAGATCCCTTTAGCTGCTCTGGGACTCAGTTTCTCCTTCTGCGGAGTAATGAAAGTAATTAATAACTAACAGTTAATGACTGCTTACCGTGTGCCTGGCAACACGCTCACTATATTTTTATGTGCTATATCTTAACTGATTCTCATAATAACCTTATGAGGTAGGTTCTCTTATCAGCTGCATTCTATAGAAACGAAACACAGAGAGGTTGAATAACTTGCCCAAGGTCACACAGCTAGTAAATGGCCAAGCTGGAATTTGCATTCACATCATTTGACTCTGAAGCTTGCACAACTTGTAGAAATGATAGATGTGAACAGTCTTGGAACTCTGTGTGTTGTACAAGCATATACCGTATAATTAAATGCATTTATTTGTATGATATGTACGATTTATAAATGTTTAACACACCTGAAATTATAAGAAGCTGGTGTTTCCCAGATGGGATGGTATTGGTTTTAAGGGAAAAAAATATTGTTCCAATTAATATTAACGAAAGTCAGGTGGTTTGTGAAGTTTCGAGGAGCACAGGTGTTTGCGCTGTTGTCTTGGGCTGTTCAGCTAGGAAATGAAGTGTCAGCTAAGAGGAATGGGAGGTTCTGATTAACTGAATTTCTGGCTGTTCAGAATTAAATCCCATTTTGTTTCCAATCTTGTTTTTGCAAATTTGGACAATATATCCAATCACTTTTCTGCCTTACAGAAAAGCACAGTTACCCGACTGACTGTGTCTTGTGATTGAGGATACGGCAGCCATGTAAATTATTACCCTGAACACGACTTTCCTGCAAGTGGATTGATTGTGGGTTGATTGTGAACATCATCTGAGTTTGATATCTCACCGCTCACTGGACCCCAGGCTGTGATCTGGCAGGATAAACAGATGTCTGCTTTCTTCCCTCACCCCTCCTTGTTATTCCTCTAGAAGCTTCTATTTGAATGACAGAGGAAATCTTGAGTGGGGAAAAATATTCTTATTTGAATGTGTACCCATGCTTGAACCCCATTCTTAGAAATGTCCCAGTCTTAGTAGGAGTATGGCAGATACCTAGCACCTGCATCGCTAGGCCCCCATCTCCCTTGTCCATGGTGGACCTCACTGATGACACACCACACTCTTTTTGTCAAGCTCCAGCACCACTTCAGAATCCTACTCAACACAGCACTACGGGTAGCCTGTATTCATCAGTTGTAGTTACCCTAAGAGATTTAACTTACATGTCATGTCTACCCTTGGACACTCACCTGGAAGTTGATTCTCCGTTTTTTGTTTTTTTGTTTGTTTGTTTTTTTGGCCATGCTGTGCAGCATGCGGGACCTTAGTTCCCTAACTAGGGATCAGACCTGCGTGGAGTCTGATGGAAGCGTGGAAGCGTGGAGTCTTAACCACTGGACTGCCAGGGAAGTTCTGTTCTCCTTTCAATTTAGTAAATATATATCAAACACCTATTAATTGCTTAGGCATGATGAAAAGAAATTCTGTTTTCCACTTACTCTGCATTTATTCTTCCTCCCCAAAGTGGATGAACTGCAGGCTTTTTGAAATTTTTAGTTAAGGTTTTCACAGATTTTTTTCTTTCTCTGGGATCTACATCCTGTTGTTCTGATTAATATGGTGACCATTCTTAAGGTTCCCATCACTTTTCATTACCGGCGATGTAGGGTCTTCATCCAGCTTCCCTGCTCTGATGCTTCCAGAGGAATACCTGCTTTACAATGAACTGTTTCCTGTAGGCATCCTCTGGGCAGCTCAGCCATTGGCTGGGTGGCCAGTGCATATGCAGTGGCTGCTCTTGGCTCACAGCTGTGATGCCCTCAGCTAAAGCCCTCTCCTGACAGCTTATCTATCAAGATTCAGGAGTTCATTTAAATTACTGCCTAAGTCTCCTACTTGCATTTGAGGTCGTCATCTCAGAAGTCACCTGGAGAGCCTGTAAGGACTAGAAGCTTGCCACCGATTGGGACAATGAATCCCCTCCCCTAAGTGCCTCCCCTGCTTCCTGTGCAGGTTGGACCACCACTTTGAAACACCTAGCTCATTAGGAAGCAGGGTGAACATGCAGAGCAAAGAATTCACACGTGCCTGGCTTCACAACAGGAGCTTGAGTTCTTGCTTGAATGGCTTCTGAAAGGCAAATAGCAGCCTAATCGCTGGGCTTGATTTTGGTCAGACTAGCTTGAACCTGCCTTCCGTTCACCTTGTCAGTTGGGCTGCGTAACACCAGTGCGGTTTGCCCTTGCCATGATTAAAAATTGTTTTCAATCCTGTATCATTGAGTTTCTAAGATTCAGCATCCTAAGTGGTTGTGATGATATCGTGTGCCATTTTGAATTTTTAAAAGAAAACAGTGCAAAGAGTGAGAAATAGAGCATCTGCAAGATATAAGGCACTGTCTCTGGGCCTGTGAGGAGTAGCAGAGAAGACCTTTTACACTTAGCCAGTTCTCTAAACCAGGTATTTTTTAACTCAGGATCCACAAGCACCAAAGGACCAGCAAAGATTGACAAACTTTTTGAAATTAAACGCAGAATTTTCTGTGAATGTATGTATGTTCACCTTTTTAAGGGAGAGGATCCCGCCTTTCATCAGATTCGTAAACGTGTAAAGTCACCTGAAAGGTTAATAAGAAGTGCTAGATTGGATGGTAGATTGTTGTAAACTCATCCAGGAAACTCGTAAGGTTAACTTGGGACTGGAAGAAACTGTCCTTTGGCCCTATAGAAATAGAAATACATCACTGTTCTGCGAAGCTACCCAGGAAATAAGATGAAGCTCTGTGGAGCTGGAAGAAGAATTACCTGGTTCTCTTCCCTTTTATAGATGGGTAAATTGAGGGCTGTAGTCTCAGATGCCAAAGCCACAAGAGTACTTCTTCTCTGTTTCAGATACTTTTTAGTATTCACTTAACAGTTCAACAGTTTTTTGGAACATTTACTTTAGGATAAACTGGGAGTTTTCAGTCTTTCTATATTCAAGGCATTCTTTCAAATATTGGACATTTTGCAGTACACTTAGCAGAATTAAGTTACACTGCAGTTATGGTATACAGTTCTGGGTTGTTCTCAACATAAATATATTCTTCTCTGCCCTAACTTCCCTTTGTCTTGTTTAATCCCGGAAGAAGACAGTCTTTCTTTGGTGTGGTTTTGATGACGTACTACTGATCACATGGTTAACTCACTGTACGTTTTGGCATCATTTTAACAGTATACATTTTTAGTAATTCCATAAAATATATATTAAAAAGTGAAAATTTTACATAGTGATTCTCTCTTCTTTGTGTGCCCATGAAGTGTTCAGCCTCTAGTTGAGAACTGCCAAGCTAGATTCTGGGCTGGGTATTAGAGATTCAAAATTTTAAAGAACTACCTACTGAATGCTTATTGTTCTAGTTCCAAGGTAACCTCCTTGAGCTTTTGGAAGTATATTATCATGGGAAAAACATTTAATAGCTACGACAACAGGTAAAATAGTTTCTGACAGTGACAAATGTTAAGAAAAAAATTAAAGGATAATAGAGTGGAGAGTGAATGAGAAGGGAAAGTGGGGAATCTTTTTAGGGTTCTTGGTGGAGGTGCCTTTGAGTGATTACATGCATAATGAAAAATAGACCAGCTCAGAGAGCTCAGGGCAGGACGCTCCAAGCAGTAAAGCAGCCACTGCAAAGATCCTCAGAGAGGGATGGCCTTGGCACACACACAAGCACAAAGGACCAACAAAAGGTCATTGGGGCCAAAACACGGTAGAGAAGGTGGGGAATGGGACACAATGAAGTTGGAGAGACAGGAAAGGGCCAGATTAAATTGTATCTCGGAGGCCAAGGTTAGGGAGTGTGTACTTTATTCTAATTGCAGTGGGAAGCCAGTGGAGCTTTTTAAGCAGGGGGGTTGAGTGTTATCGCCATTGTTTTAAAAAACAGAACAGTTAGTAGAAAATAGATTCTGGAAAGGAATGAGTGGATACAGGGAAGAATAAGCAAGCTGTTGCCATAGCCCAGGCGGGAGGTGATGGTGAATTGGGCTAGAAGGGTAAAGGTAGAAATGGTGAGTAGAGGTCACGCATCCCACGCACCAAGGGAGTCCACAGCCTGGGCTGTTGTTCAGCTCAGCCAGAAGCACGTGGGCATTGCTACATCCCCAGGTCTGGGGGTAGGACGTGCGTCCAGGGGACGTAGATCCTTCAACCATCACCTTGTCAAATCTGAAGACAACAAACTCTTAAATATTTTCAAATGTGTCTCACTCCTGTAGACCATGTGAATTCACTTCATCCAGGGCTTCTTTCCAATAAAACATGAAACCAGGAAACGTTCTTTTCTTTCTCTGTACTTCCCTGCATCCTCTCACTGCTGCAGCATGAAGAGACTAGTCATGGCTCAGTACAAAACCACAAAAACCTTTCCATGCATCGGGCTTGAAGAAGGGAAATCAGCATCTTGCCTTTTTTGACTGTACCCCCCTCTGGGAAACCTTGAGAAATGGGTTTTGTGTGTTTCCCTGGACTTGACTGAAGCCAGGTCTCTCCTGAAAATAACATCGCTCGCTGTTGTGTCTAACTCAATATCAATTGTGGGGCCGTGCTTCCAGCCTCGGTATTTGGTAAACACCCAGTTTCTTGACACTCTTGTTTCCCAAGTCCGCTGGGGTCATCTTGAGCCTTGGCCTCATTCACTGAGGATCGTGGATTTCTGGGAAGTCTCTACCTCCAGCCCTTCAGCACGGGTATTAAAGGGCCCTGTCAAGTTTTGAAGGGTGTGACCATTGCCAGAATCCCCACAAGCCGAGCCCCTGAGGCATGCTCTCGCCAGCTGGCCCACATCCACACCAGAAATGGCTGGATTTCAGTGGTTCTCTGTGTATGGAGCTGGCCGAGTTCCCCTGGATGAAAGGCAGCCTAATATAAACTGAAAATGTTATTAATAAGCAGCCACTTAAGAATTTCCTATGACTTGCCAGTGATTTGGGGGCCTCTGTGTGAACAGGGAGAAAAGCACAACTTGTTTTACATGGATTAAGGGACCGGTGCAGTCAGTCTGACGGGGCCCCAGAAAGGCATTCAGGTGTTTGGTGAAGGGCTCTGGAATCTAGCAGATCTAGGTCTGCGTTTCCATTTTCATCCTTTCCCAGCTGTGGGAGCTTGAGTACGTTTCAGAAACACTCTGAGCCTTGGTTTTCCCATCTGTAAAATGAGGGTGGTATTAGTAATTTCCATCTCTTAACTGTGCTATGAGGATTCAATAAGGAATGCGGGGAAAGTGTTTAGCACAGAGCCCGGTGTACACTCCGTAAATGTCTTCTTCGAAAGGAAAGTTGGAAAAAGCATACCCTAGAAGTAGAACCAAACTGACTTCACTTTTCCTGGTTTAGGGTGAGAAAAAGTAGATGTGGCGTTCTAGACACACCACATTTAATAGTAGCAACCAAAGCACTTGGCTTCTTCGAGCTCCCCCTTCTCCTTCTATAAAATGGCAATAATAACCCTTGTTCCTCTAACTTTGTAGAGATTTTTGGCAATTCAGAACTGAATTGAAAGTGTGTGGGCAGCTCTGAAGTACTTGATCAGTCCCAGGGTCATTAATTTAATATCCAAACCTGTCTGCCTTATTGTATCTCGGTAAGAAACCAAGGTCGTTTCTGTGACCTTGAAATATTAAAAGGATGGTAAAGGGTAAGTAATCCTTTGGTAAAGATAATAATCAAATTACCTTTCTCAGTCCAGCACACCTTAAAGTATAGACTAGGTATTTCATAAAGACTTGTAGAAATGACCTGTTTGCCACCCATCTGTTTTCCATTGATCTGTTTCCATCCCAACTAGAATATATTAGTAGGGGTTAGATTGACTTCTAGAGAACCAGAACCATGACTATTTTTATTGACTTGTTTTACTTTTTGTCCCTACCCAGAGCATAGGGCCTAGTAAGCTGGCACAGAGTCAGATTTCACTACACTCAGCGTGCTGTAGATATTCAGTTATTTAATGCTAACAGCAACTCAGTGAAGTGGCAGTTAAGATTGGAACCCAAGGCACTGTGCCTCCAAGATCTAGTATCTTAATCCACTGCACTATATACTGTTTTTAAGTACATAGGGGATATTTAATGCTTCAGATTTGGTCTACATGGGCTTAGCCAACTTCTTACACACAGAAGGTAGAGACTGAACAAGTACTTGGGCAGGTGGCATGGAAGAGAAAGGCAAACAAAGAGATATTTTGTGGAGTCTTCCAATTCTTGAAGTTGGGAGGTGAGGAGTGTTAGAATTCAGTGTGCAGTCATTTCCTCAGAAACTATTCCCCTGAAGGACTCATCTGGAAAGGAGGAGCTCTTGGAACATGACCTGCTCAACATCCAATGAAGCAAAAGCATACATGCCATAGAATCATGGTTAACATATGGACAAAGAGAAATGGAGGAATTGATCCGGGCATAACCATCCCATCTACCTTGGTTTCTTCTTAGGGAGGCGGTTGGTCTGACAGCAGTTCAGGAAATCAGAGCTTCTCTAGGTACCCACAGCCTTTCCTACGGATGCAGTGATGGAGGTAGCAGTGTTGCCATGGAGACACCATCAGTAGCCAAGTTCTTTTCCTTTGAGGGCTCACTCTTTCCACTCATTACGATGCTCAATTAGCTAGCTGCGTGTTTGGTAGGCAGATTCCTCACTAGCCTGTGAACATGGTTTACAATAAAGTTAAAACTCCTTCACCTGGGTTGCACGTGTAGTCCTCCAACTGCTAGCTTGTCACCGTCTTAGACTCCTCTCAATATCTTGATGACACCTTCTTCTCTCTCACCTCGTGCCTTTATTCAACCGTCAGGGATACTCCTTCCTTCTCTTTTTACCTTGCAGCCTCCTACTTAGCAAGTTGTATGCAGTGCCCAGCCCCTGGTAGGTTTTCTATTAATAAGTGACCTAACAACAAAGTCACAGGACTGTTCACTTTGTTTCTTTGTTTCAAAACTTATTTTGAAAACTTGCAGTGTTACATACAGTTGACAAGAATAGCATAATGAACTTCCAGACACCCTTCTGGAAATGGCACTTCTGTGCTGCTTGTTCCCTTCCTCCCTCTCTTTTTTGCATGTGCCCGCGATGCATACACATAGATTATTATTTTGGCTCAACCCTTTGAAAATAAATGACACACATAATCCTTTACCTGTATGTATTTCAGCATCTATCTCTAGCTCCTTGTGGCCTAGATCTTTGTGTCCCAGTCAGATAGGGGCTCCTTACTGTTCTGTTTTGTTTTAATCCCTCACAACCACCACCAGAATGCATAGTACATAGTAGATGTTCAGTGAATTATTGTTTAATAAATGAAGCTGCCTTCGAACACTTGCAGTAGTACCCTCTTCCCCCTTGGCACTCACCTTTCCAGGGTACCCTGACCCATGGTTCCTCGTTCGGTAGCAGCTGTAACTCTCTGCTCTAGCCTGCCTGTCTCGTATGTGGGGTGGGCCACAGGGGCCCAGGTGTGGTCTTCACCCAGTGACTGTTGGGAATTGGGGGGTAAGTACTCCTGCCTCCTTGATTCTCCAGTGGGACAGCTCTGAGGAATGTTCTGTACCATCTCCCGAAGCTCCTCGACTGAAGGGAGTCTCAGTTGCCCAGAGCTTCAGCTGGTCATCACCTCTCCCTGTGTTAGCATCCTTCCCTGCCCTGCTTGCCTTCTCCAATTCCCTCTCAGGCCTTTTTGAGATCACCTCCCAAACTTCTTTATGTTCAGATGCCTTCCAAGGATCTGATTCTGGGGAAACCCAATCCAAGACATCATTCCTCAATTGCTGAGACATCAGACCTGGAAATCAGAGTCTAGTAAGAGATACTCAGAATATGAAAAGTCATCCAACAGGCTTATTATTTTTTTTAAAGGAAATGTGTTTCCACTGCTAAAAATTCCAAGATAAATTAGTCTGAAGTAGGGCACTGTGTATGTTTCTTCCCGGAAATATGAATTGACATATTAAGAGAGGAGACAACTGCCACTAAAGATGATCCTCTAGCAACCCTCGCAGTGCCTGGGAGAGAGAACCTCCTCTTAGTGCAGATGGCCGGAGCCCCTGGAGCCCGGGCGGAGGGCAGGGCGTTGGATGGGCCCGGCAGCGGGTTTTGGCTCTGTTGCTCGCACCAACCTCGTACCCAGCTGGCCCTGTCACAGTCTCCGCCCTTGAGCTTCTGTGTTTTTTAGGAAACCGTTTTTCCTTTCTCACAGAGATAGAAATCTTGCTTCCAGACATGGCAAGTGTCAAGGTTCATGCCTGGGTCCCTCATTCAGACGGAGGGTTTGCCAAAAAAGGGGAAAAACACAGTATTGTGGCTGGGGGGAAGGGGTAAAGGAGCCAGTGAGGCCGCAAATAACAGGATATGCCAACGTCTGGGTATCAAGACAGAGGAATATAGGAATCCCAAGGGGAAGGGGATTAAGGAGAAAGGAAGAGCTTTCCTACACCCATTAGGATGGCACGGTCCCCTGAATCTCACATCACTGCTTGGGCTTTGGGACAGGCAGTGGCTCAGCCAGTTTGGACGACAGTGATGGGGGAGGGGAGGCCACACACCACCTCCTGAGAATGACTCATGCCACACTCCTCCCCACCTCAGAGCCTCTGCTTGCTTTCCCTCTGCCTGGAAAACTCTCTCCCTGGTCTTTCTCAGAGCTGCTTCCTACTTGGTCTTCTAGTCACAACTCACATGTCACTTCGGTGGGGAGCCTTTCCTGTTCCATCCTCGGCTCCTCTCTTATCTCCTTGCTTGTTTCCATCATGACACTTATCACGACCTATAAATGGCAAGTTTATCTATGTGTTTACCTGACTGTTGTCTGTCTTCCTCACTTGACTTGAAGCCCCATGAGGTTAGAGATAACTGTCTGAATCACTGCTGTATGCCCAGCATCTTCATACAGTGAGTGCCTAGTACACAGTATGTGCTCAATCACTGTTGTCTGCCTGGGGGGTTGGTTGGATATGGGTGGAAGGATGGTTGGACAGATGCAGGGTAGGATGGAAAGATGCACAGAAGAAAAGAAGGAAGATTTGGCCACTCTCCTTAAAACAAGGTGGTGGGAAGAACATTGGTCTTGGAGTCAGACGGTGTAGGTTTTAGTCTGTATAACTTTGGTCGAGTTGCTTATGAGTTTGTAGAACACATAGTTCATCTGCGCGAAATGGATGAAAATACCAACTTTATAGGGCTGCTGAGAATGAGTAAAGGAGATAAACTGTGAGACAAAATGACTATTATAAACCTTTTGTAAATGTAAGAAATAATATTCACATTAGAAATACAGCCGCCGTGTTCAGTCTTACCGGCCATCCTCCAGTAGCAAAGTACGTACTGGAGTCAGGGCCCTGGGGCTCAGACCTGTGGGGTGGAGCCCTTGATCCTCTGGGGACAGACTTCCGCCTCTCGCAGCATCCTCATCTCACGTGGAAGGTAGGAGCTGAAGCCCTGTGCGTGGGTCGTGTGATCATGTGACGCATGCGATTTCGGAGGGGAACAGGTAGTGTTCTTTGTGATAGTTCAGTTTTGACAATTCTGACCTATTCCTCACAGGAGTATCTCAGCGATATCTTAAAGCAGGGGGACCCCACTTCCAATTCTTACCGGCTCACTTACTCAGCACGGTGATGCCTTTTTTGGCTAAGAATACCCACTGTTTCTTTATTCAATTAGATCCAGGCAGCCTGCAGCCCAGTACAATCTCTCTTCACTCAAAACACGTATTTACCTATTTTTTAGTTAAAAAAAAAAAAAAAAAAACGCGTAAAGTGGGAAAGGTGTTCCACAGTGCGGTAAACTGAGAATAATTTTTGGCTCATTTTAGGCTGGTGCTCTGCATGTGTGTGATACGTTTCCAATAAGTCCTCATTGGAAATTTGAGGAAATGGGGCAGCAGAGCAGACTGGGGAAGCTTGGCTCCTGCCCAGCCCCTCGTAAGTCTGGCCTGCCGAGGACAGATCCTTTAGGTGGTTGGCAGTGGCATAAGTTATCACACCTCTGAGAGTCTGTGACCGATGTACAAAGACACAATTCAAAGCCAGGGCTTAGTGGTTTTAAATTATCCATGCCCCATCTCTCCCTACTTGCACAGAAAATTGAAAGTTGATAGCTGTAGAAGTCTGGTTTTCAGATGTTTTTTATCTGAGGAACCTAACTTAACTCTGTGATACCCGTAAGTGTACATTGCAATTCCAGCGTTTTTGGCATCTTCCACGCTACGTAAATAAATTCTCTGATCCTGCTACAGGGCACCAGATCAGAACAAACCCACTTATCTGCATTGAAGAATGCACATCTCCTTGCCGAGAGTGTACATGTGTGGGTAGCTCTGGCTCATGTCTTTTTATTTCGGGCCAGAGTCTTGTCCCTTGGTCCTCGCTGATGGCGTGCACATAGAATGAAATCTGGTCTCTGGTTTCTTAACATGAGGGAAAAAGGGGACCCAGCAGCTGTTTCTGTTTAACAGTGATTATCTCTGGGATTGTGAGTGTTTGAATTATTTTTTTTCTTCTTGCTTATCTGTAATTCCTGATTCTTTTCTACATACATTGTATATTGCTTTTCTTTTTAGGATAAGGAGGTAGTAGCTTTAAATTACCATAGGAGAAAAAGGCTTCCTCTTATTAAGAATAAAAGGAGTTATTCTTTCGCCTTTAGTGAACTCCAGTCATGGAAGAATTTAAACACCTAGGACGCATTTATTATTCAGCAAAAAGCTATGGAGGCTTTTGGGTTCTTTTAGCCCTCTGTCTTTAACAAAGATGTCTTTTCCCGCACCTGATCTCAGCTGCCTGAGGCATTGCCGTATTCAGCCCAGAACTTTGCATTCCTCATCTATCACTTGATTTGTGTTGGGACTGAGCCACTCTTCAAGCAGTCTGTCCTGTGCATTGACCCTGTGCATAAAAGTGGCTTGAACCTGATCTGACCATGGACTTGGGACACAGAAGCCCATACCACAGGGGAGGTAGAAGGCAGGAGCAAAAAGAAGGCTGGCAATGAGAGACACTGTTCTAGTGGCTGGTGTGGTCCTGCTTCTCACCAGCATCTTTTCACACACATGCCCCAGAGGGACCTAGCTGAGTGACAGGTGGGCTTAGTGATATAAGAGTTTAATACATGGTAGTCCGGAGGGGTTGGCATAGATCCCCTGGAACAGTTTTAAAAATGTCCATTGTCTAGAGACCATCCAGTAATGTTGGTAGAACACGCCAGTTTTCAGACTATACTCTGACTCAGGTGCTCCCCTTCTAACTGGGAGGCTAGCTACAGAAAAATGTCCTCCAAGTGCACGTCAGAATCACCTGGAATGCTGGTGGACATGCACTTCCGGGGCCCTGTCTCAGTCCTATCAAATCAAAGTCATTGGGGCACATCACTGCTCCCTAGTCATCTCCATGTAATGTCTTAGAAACCGGATATACAATTTCCTATGACTAGAATCATCATGATCTGCAGAGTTTGATGATTAGGAATTATCTGTCTCTTAAAAGCCATCGATAGCCTCTGTTTTTCTTTCTACCATCTGTCAAATTATTGGGCACCTACTTTACGTTTTGATAATACTAGAAATGACCTTGAACTGTCCTGGGAAGTATGCTGGTTTCCAGACTTGTGTCTTTGGAACCCTTGGGAGGTTAGGACCATGAAAATGCCTGGATGTTGGGAGAAGGTTGAGCTCGAGAGAAGTTGGGCTCCGGGCCTCCTTCTGTCACATCAACTTGGGCAGCTCTCTTTTATATACTGAGTTTCCACATGGGAGTTCTTTTGCAAAAAAATATTTTCCTCTCATTAAAAAAAGAAGAAGAAGAAGAAAGAGAAGAGGGATGAAAGAGAGAAAGAAGGAAAGCGCGGAGGGGGAGGACTTAATGATGTGTTTCCAATCCTATCCAAATCTAGAATCCTGCAGTTTTTGACTTGAACGTGTCAGCATCGTGTGACAACGCAAGACTCCTTTCTTTCCTTCATCCTATCGCTTCTCACACAAAACAAGACATTGTGGTCCAGGATTCAGTGTTATAAATAACCTGTCAACATCTCAAAGATGAGACACCCCCCTAGAGACACACCGCCCCCCAATCTATTTATAATGAATCCTTCGGAATCACGGTAGGTGAGTTAATTGGTATAAATTGTTAGTGATTTTGCAAATGCTGTGGTCACTGGTGCAGATGACCAGAGTACTTTGAGACGGTTCAAAAGAGAGCCTTCAATACCTCCCGGTATTGTGTATTTCATGGAAGAGCCACTGGTGGCTTCTGAATACGGAAGCGAATGAATTTACAGCTGCAGGTTTCGGGTGGGGGGTGGCAAGGGTTGTTGCTGGGTAGAGGGAAGAAGGGAGACGGAGGATGCAGGATCTCTGCTCTCTGAATCATGCCTTATTCCTTGGAAACCTGTCATTCACAAACCCAATTATGTACAGGTAGAATGTCACCTCTGACAGAATGAAACCAATGCAAGCTTTGTATGATTGGGTTTTTTAATGAAATACTGCTTTACTAGCAGGTTCTATTTTCATAAATGTCTCTTTTAAAAAAAAAAAAGCCAAATCATATATTTCCCCACGCACTCCTGAGAAGCTTTAATCAGTGTGTCGAATCAGAGAGCTGTTGGGTGTTGCTGTGTGCATTTTGCCAAGAGGGAGAGAAAGACGTGAGGACCGAGAGAAAGGCTCTTGGCTCTCCCTCTGACCCCTCCACACCTTTCTGAGCATCTGGGCCTTGCGTTCCTCATTTGTAAACAGAAGTTGTTCAATTAGTCTCTCCGAAGGCTGTCATGGAAGCACTCAAAGGGTTAAAAATTCTCTGCAAATAATAATGCCTTGCCACAGAAGTGCCTGTTCATTATAAATGAGGAATGGAAGGCAGGCAGCTAGCAGGGAACATACGTACGGTCCTTGTGGTTTTGATTTACCTTTTTTTTCTTTTTCCTTTTTCTGGTTTCCTCTTTGGTTTTGATTTTTCTGAATGTGTTTGTTGTTCAGGAGTGAGAGGCTGTTCTCTGGTTGGAGTCAGGTATGCCCTCTGTAGGTTGTTATTAGGGCTCGGGGGTCAGATTGATCCTACTTTGAATCTCTGTTCTGCTGGCTATTTCAGGTATACTTTGAACATGTTGCTTAAACTCTCTGAGCCTTTGTTCTCTGGAAAGTGGGAGTGATATTTCCTTTCTCGGATGACTGGTGTGCGAATCTGGGCTCGTGCGTGTCAGGTGTAAGCAAGTCAGGTGCTGCGCGTCCTGCTCCGGTGCCTCCACGCTAATCCTGCTTGCCCTTATCCGGCTTCACCATTCTTGTTTTGCGTCGCACTTAGCATCTTTAATGTGCTATTGTATATGATCGAATGATTTGTTATGTTTGTTGCTTATTGTTTGTTTCTTCCCCTCTGAGAATATAGGTTCTGTGAGGGGAGGGATCTTTATTTGTTTTCGCTGGGTATCAGTAGTGCCTAGAGCAGTACCTGGCAGATGGTAGGTACTTGGTGGTTATTTGCTGAATGACTAAAGAGGGCCCGAAGCCCTCGCCCCTTTCTCCCTCCTGTTCTGGCTTCTACTCGGTGAGACTCATTATTAGATCTGGTTCTTCAATTCTGTGTTTTGCTTTCGTCTTGTCTTTGTTCCTTCTTCTGGAGCTTCGGAGTTCATTAGATTATGTCCATAAATGAGTTTCACTGATGAATATTCTGCAGACTGCATTTAGAAAAAAAATCTCTACATTTTGTTCTAAAACTATGACTTTCTAGTAAAAAGCCATTAGTCACCAAAGAGCTTCCTGAACTTGCTTAAACACACTGAAACTTTTTTCTTCCCTTAAGTCATAAACTGACATAAAAAGTTTCGGAGGGAAAAAAAAACCCCAAAACCCTGACTGCTTCCCAAGACCCCTGACTTGTTTACAGTAGCTAATTAATTAAAGAGTTACTGTTAAAATGAGCTCAGACTATTTTTAAAAGCAATAGCCAGGGTTTGGATGAAGCTTCTCTGAGGTTGGAGATGCAAACCAGATCCAAGTGTGCATTCTGTCTGGGTATATCTTCAGTCGGATGAAAGGCAGGAAGTGGGAGAATCTGACAAGCCTCACTTGGCTGGACAAAACTGATTTTGTTTCTTTAAATGCATTTTGGTGTCAAAATTCAGGCCAAGACATTAAAAGAATAGGGACAAAAACCGACTGATCATCTCAATAGATGCAAAAAAGCATCTGACAAAATCCAACACCCTTTGTTGATAAAAACACTCAATGACTAGCATAGAAGGAAGCTTTTTCAACTTAAAAAAGGAAAGTTACCAAAAAACGCACAATTATGTAATACTTGATGGTGAAGGATTGGATACTTTCCCTTAAGGTCAGGAACAAGACAGAGAGCTCCACACTTGCCACTTCTGTTCACTGGAGGACCTAGCCAGAGCAGTAAGGCAAGATAAAGAAAAAAATCAGCATTAGATTGGAAAGGAAGGAGTGCAACGGTCTCTATTCACAGATGATGTGATCTTGTATATAGGAAATCCTAAGGAATACACACACACACACACACACACACACACACACACACACTATTTGAACTAATAAACCAGCTCAGCAAAATTGTAAGATACAAGATCAAGGTACAGAAATCATTTGTGTTTCTCTACTCCACAATCTGAAAATGTAATTATGCAAACAATGCCATTTACAATAATGTCAAAAAGAATAAAATACTTGGGAGTGAACTTAACAAAAGAAGTGCACAACTTGTACCTGAAAACCACAAAATATCATTGAAAGAAATTCGAGTAAACTGAAATAAATGGAAAGACGTTCTTTGTTCATGGATTGGAAGACTTAATATTGTTACGATAGCAATACTCTCCGAATTAAAGATTCAGTGCGATCCCTGTCAAAATCCCAGCTTGATATTTTGCAGAAATTGGCAAGCCAACCCTAAAATTTATATTGATAATTCAGGTGTCAGGGGCCCAAAAGAGCGAAAATAATTTTTTAAAAGAAGAACAGAGACTGAGTGAACTGATGAGGATGATTATAATTTTTGTGACTTTCTGTTTGAATTTAAAAAAAAAAAAAAGAACAGAGTTGGAGGGCTCACACTTTACAATCTCAGAACTTACTACAAAAAACTACAGTAATGAAGACAGTATGGTACTAGCATAAGGATACACATATAGATCAATGGAATAGAATTGAGAGACCAGAATAAACCCTTATATTTATGATCAATTGATTTTTGACAAAGGTCAATGCAGTTGAATGGTGCTGGGACAGTTAGATAGGCACATGAGGATGAAGTTGGACTCCTACTTCATGCCATATACAAAACGCAACTCAGAATGGGTCATAGACTCAAGTATAAGAGCTAAACCCATAAAACTCTTAGATGAAAATACAAGAGTAAATCTTAATGACCTTGGGTCAAGCAACGGTTTCTTAAATATGATACCCAAAGCATAAGGAACAACAAAAAAAATTGGGCTTCCTCAAAACCAAAAACTTCGGTGTTTCAAAGGACGTCATCGAGAAAGGGAAGACAGCCCACCAAATGAGAGAAAATTTTTACAAAGCATATAGCTGATAAGGGCTTGTATCCGGAAAGTATATAAGGAATGCTTTCAGTTCAACAATAAAAAGACAGTTTTAAATGAACTAAAGATTTGAATAGCCATTTCTCCAAAGAAGATACATAATAAGCACATAAAAAGATGCTTAACATCATTAGTCATTAAGGAAGTACAAATCAAAACCATTGTAAGATACCACTTCACACCCACTAGGCAACAATCAAAGAGAAAGACAGTGTCAAGTGCAGCAAGAATGTGGAGAAAATGGAGCACTCGTTCATTAACAGGTGGGAATGTAAAAAAGAGCAGATATTTTGGAAAACAGTTTGATAGTTCCTCAAAATGTTAAACGTAAAGTTACTGTATGACCCAGCAATTCCATTCCTAGGTAAATACCCAAGAGAATTGAAAACATATATCCATACAAAAAACCACGTACATAAATAAAGCACCATTATTCAAAAAAACTAAAAAGTGGAAACAATGCAAATGTCTACCAGTTGATAAATGGATAAACAAAATTTAGTTTATGGAATATTATAATGCAATAAAAGGAAATGAAAGATTGACACATGCTTCAACATGGATTTATCTTAAAAACATCATGCTGTGTGAAAGAAGCCAGTTTCAAAAGACTGCATATGGTAAGATTCCATTTATGTGAAATTTCCAGTACAGGTAAAACTTTAGAGACAGGAAATAGATTAGTGGTTGTCAGGGCCTGGGGGGAAGGGAAGGTGGGAAGTTACTGCTAATGCACATGGAGTTTCATTTGAGGGTGAAGAAAATGTTCTAAAATTAGTGGTGATGCTTTCACATCTCTGAGAATATACTAAAAACCAATGAATTGTAGACTTTAAAATGGAGAATTTTATGGTGTGTGGATTATATCTTCACAAAGCTGTTGTCAAAAAATTCAGGCATATGGGGATTAGAATTCTGGGCTGTTTCATCAGTTTTATAAGGTGCTCCTGAAGCTAATACTGAAGGTCAGAGTACAGGTACAACAGCTTATTAAAATTATTTCCTCCTTTATTTTTTTCCTTTCTTTTTATTTTACTGGTAGAAGCTAGAAATGCTCTTGTGTTGCTGACATCAGCGTTTTTATTGCTTCATCATTTTTGTAGCCATGGAAAAGGGAACAGATGGTAATCTCAAAAGAGAAATGTTTTATCTGGGGGAGAGAATTGTTATCTTTGGCTGCTATCTTTTGAAATAATTCACATGCATGATCCTCTTGTATATTAAAAAAAATGCTACCAATGTGGGGTAATTTGGGGTTTCTAATTAGAATTTCAAACCTACAAGTACCTTTAGTGGAGGTGGAAATGTCTTTCCCATGAGATCTTAGGGTCAGCTTTGTTTAATGGGCAAAAATATTTTTGCTCTTCTTAAAGAAAATCTCACCTGCAGTTATTTTTATAACCACTTCCTTTTCCTAAGGTCTAGAAACCTTTTATAAAAAGGGAATGTTGTCACTATTTGTTAAACCTACTGGTAATATTTCTGGTCTGCATATGTATTGTGTATATTTAATTACTCTTCCAGTCAAGGAAATTGTGGTCAAGGTCCATATCTAGTGTTCTACCTAGTAAAATAAAAGGTGTTCTGACATTCCTCTTGGGATACTGATGTAGAAGAAGAGGTTGCAGTCCATGTTTAAATACCCTTAGCGTGCTTACCTGGTGGCCTCTGATGGCTCAGGACGTTCCCAGGTACGCAGTGCCACGCCTTCTACAAAGACAGGCGTGCTGTGGAACTCTCCTTCAGATGCCAGAAGCCGGTTGCCAAGGAATGTGTTTGTGGTTTGGGATCCAAGGGCTGGTGAGTGGCCGGCCAAGTGAAAAACATGGTTTCTTTTGCCTTCCTTCTCACCTCCCGCCTTTGCCGCTTGCAGGAAGATCTGTCTGCACTGCAAGTGCCCTCAGGAGGAGCACATGGTGACGGTGATGCCCCTGGCGATGGAGAAGACTGTCAGCAAACTCATGTTTGACTTCCAGAGGAACTCGACCTCGGATGACGACTCAGGCTGTGCCTTGGAGGAGTACGCCTGGGTCCCGCCGGGGCTGAAGCCTGAACAGGTACCGTTCTTGACAGGAGGGCATTTGTGGGGTTGGTTTTTACCTTTGTCTTACCCATCCTTCCTCATTCTGGTTCAGAAGGGAGAGTTGACTTTGCTGATTCAGAGAAGTGGGGCTACATGGGATGAAGATATCTGGGGCCCCAGTGGGAAACCAGAAAGAGAAATGAAACTGAGCCTTGGGTGGGCCATGGCTAATTCATTCTGTATTGCCATTTTTAACCAAATCTTTTTTAACCAAAAGATTGTCTAGAAACGTCTAGAAACATTAGATAATGAAACTTCATTTTTGGAGAGGGAAGGGACGTTCTACATTGGCCATCAATCTTAATGTTAAGATTCTTTGTAAGGAAATAAGGATTTACCTTATTCTTCCCAGTGATCTAATGCTGTGTTCAAAGGTTTGGCCTGGCTTTACAAAGAAAGACATTGACATTTCCTGAAATATTTTGGCACTGCCCACAGACTGTAAATATTATTAACTTGGTTAGATGAACTTGGTTTCTTTCGTTTCACTGCATTTCTCTCAGTGATATACAGCTTCTGCTTTGCATTTCTTGGTACTTGGAATTTTCGCTTCCACGAGCCTCATGTTGGTTTAGAAGCCCCTCCTGTAAGCTGGATATTGTCGTGATCTTCCCTGTGCGTCTCTGAGACACAGGTTTATCAGAATCTTAAGTGTGCGACCACTATACCCTTCCTCTGACACAAGAAGTTTCTTTCTCTGGAGATCTTCTCTATGTCTGACAATGTTTTGAAGCTTAAAAACCCTGAAATGTGAAGTCAGGAACTTGAGATGTGGTGATGCTTTTAGAAAAGGTTCTTTATGGTTAGGGAAGACCTAAGAATTCGCCAAGAACTTAAGGATGGGACCCTGATAACACCTCTTTGGTTAGCCATTTCTTGTCTATGGCCATACCACCCTGAATGCACCCGATCTCGTCTTCCATTAGCCATTTCTTCTTCTTCCTTTCTTTCTGAGGTTGTAAATTAACAGATGAAATCAAGCACACAGGCAGGATTTGTTTAGCCAGCAAAGGATTGTTTAAATTTCGAATTAGTCACTAATACTTAAAAATTACTAACACTTAAAAATTAGGAAATTTTAATTTTAAAGTTTAAAATCTTACTCTTCAGGGATTTGTGTGCAGGCCATTGAGTTGAGCACTAGTACTTCTTTCCAGGAAGTGTTGAGAAAGAATGCCTCTCCAAAGTCACCCTAGTCTCCACTAAGCCCTTTTGTGTTAATCTTCCTACGCCCCACAGGCACTTCCGGTTTGTGATCTCTACTCTGATTCTTACTAGGAAGAAAATGTCTTAGAACAGAAACATTCACAGAAAATAATCTGCATGAGAATTGAAGGGACTTCTGTGTTGGGTTATCGGCAGAAAGAAAGAAGTGTGTTCTCTCTTAGTTTGTAGGTTAAGGTTATATCTTGATTTTCTTCTGTTCCAGTAAAGACTGTATTATTAAAGAGTAAGTTGAAGAAGAATGAGAGTATTTGATTGAGTTTGTCTGGAAACTCAGATGAGGTGGTGGGTGACTGAATATCTGTGTTTGACATCACGATTCTACTGGCAGTCCTTGAGCAGTGAGTTTTCACACCTCGATACAGCTGTGAGCTTGTTTCGTTTTCTTGCTAACCTCATTTCCAGCAGCTTCTAAGAGACCCACGCTTCTTTTATTCACATTGCTTCCTGCTGAGTTGGGCCCTGAAATTCCAAAGTTAAGCTATTTTCAGTTCCCTGCTTAGGTAGATTCTTTTCTAAGGCCATTAAATATCATTCTATGATGTTCATATTCAGAGAACATTTTCTACTGCCCCAAGAGAACAGGCAGTTGCAGAAGCTAAAGATCTTGGTTACATTCACCAATTCCAAAAGCAAGTGCTTACGTATTTTTGAAGGCCACTCGCCTCATCCAAAGTGAACGTCTTTGGAAAACAAAATGACTTTCTTTGATTTGTTTTGAAAGAAAATGTTTAATGCTAGGACTTCCCTGTGGGCGCGGTGGTTAAGAATCCGCCTGCCACTGCAGGGGACACGGGTTCGATCCCGGGTTCGATCCCTGGTCCGGGAAGATCCCACATGCCAGGGAGCAACTAAGCCCATGTGCCACAACTACTGAGCCTGCGCTCTAGAGCCTGTGCTCGGCAACAAGAGAAGCCCACGCACCGCAATGAAGACCCAACACAGCCAAAAAAAATTTTTTTAATAAATAAATAATAAATTTAAAAAAATGATTAATGCTATTAAACAAGTGGTTTGAATTATGTCAGATGGCAGGATATTCCCGTCTCTTATAACTGTATTTTTCTTTAAATGGTTTTCTCTATTCCCTACACTTACTCAAACGTATATGATACAGATGATTAGAAAGGAAATCGTTCTCCAGAGAGAGACTGTCTCTTTAAGCTGTTTGAAGGGCTCTATATTTGTCTAATAAACTATGGATCTGTATTAAAGGTGTTTCAGGGGATCATGTTGCATGAAAAAAATGGTCTTCAAATTTTTTAATTATGAGATCTTTTAAAGTCTGTTATTAATGGAACTGATTATAGGTTTAAAGATTTTTTAAAAGCTGCCTAGTAGCTTTCAGAAAAATTTGAGACCCTAAATGCCTTTTACTAATAAAAATTCTGATGTTTAATACGATGTTAGTGGTCTCTGTTTTGAGAAAAACCATTTTTCTATCAAGAGAAATTACAGCTTTGTGCTGGAGGAGAAATAGTCCAGACAAGTTAGGATTCCAAGTAATGTGTTTTCATTCTTGTCAGAAACCTTTCATTGTATTCCCTGGTCGTGGGGTTGGTAATTTGCCTTCAGGTGACACTCTTTATTATTCTATTTCTTCTGAGAAATGCCTTCTTCAGTTCAGTATAACATGAACGAAAGTTACCTCCGTTTTAGGGAGGTGTTCTTGAACACCGGCACTTAATTTTATAAAAATCCATTAGCTGCAAAACGCAAGCTTCTTAAAATAGTGTGGAAAATGATAAATATAACAGTCGATGCTGGAAAAGAAAGGCTTCTCTCTTGTATTTTTTAATGGCTGGACTGAAAACTGATCGGAGAAGTTGCCCAGATCCTTTGCCTCTGCTCGCTGCGAATGAGGTGTTTAGTATTATCTAGAGAGCCCTGCGGAGGCAGAGCAGAGAACTGGAGTCTTCCCTGATTGACCATCTGAAGTTATCTATAAGGCTCCAATTTCTCTTCAGGCTTGAGCAATTCATCGTATGTGCCCTGTCTTCTAGAGATGCTATGGTGATACACTTACAGTAGATAATACTTTAGGAAGAATTTGGAAATTATTTAACAAGCTTTAAGAAAGGAAAACGGTGAGCAGGGTTTCTCAATCTCAGTGCTGTTGACATTTTAAGCTGAATAATTCTTGGTGTCGGGGCGGTCCTGTGCATTGTAGGATGATTAGCAGTGTCCCTGGCCTCCACCGACCAGATGTCAGTAGCACTCACCACCCTCTCCCCGCAACGTTGGGGTGACCAAACATGTGTCCAGATATTGCCCATTGCCCCTGGGGGATGAGCCGGGCACCCCAGTTGAGAACCACTGGGTAAAAGTAATGGTAGAACCTGGAGGACATGTCAGCACAAGTCGGGCCCAGTCAGAACAAGAAAAGGATGACTCAATTCAGCAAACCTTTATTTGAGCACCTACCAGGTCCTATCCCTGGTGTTATAGCTGCTGCCTTGAAAGGAGGCTGAGTGTTTGGCAGAGTGAAGAAGGCGATCCCACGCTGCTCAAGCAGAGGCCAGTGCTCTCCGAGGTGGATCCTGCCATCCTCCCGAGAAGTCAAAACAAGAAGTGAAATGGTGTGAGGGACAGGTGACAGGTGGGTCACCATTTGTCCTCCAAAACAGGAATAGCTTTCTCCTTCTATAATGGGAAGACTTGCCCATTGAAAAAAAGGGAAAGATAAGAAGAAAGAAAGCAGATAAAAATCACTCATAATTCTCCCAACCAAGGAAAATTGTTTTCCAACCTTTTTTGCATGTGTGTAACAAGTATATATATGGGGTACATTTCTGTTTTGTTTTGGACAGAAATGTGATGATGCTGTCCACTTATCCTGAAATTTTTTTCAGTTTATGTATCGTGAACTTTTTTTCTGCGTTTTTTTCTATGTTTAGACCCAGATCATCTTTGGGAGTGGCTGTATAGTTCTCCACTGGTAGTTACTAGCCTGTAGTGGCACCACCCACCACTAGGGCGTGCTTGGAAATGTATGTTTAGAAGCGGGGGTTGAGGGGTGGGGGAACTTCCCAGGCGGTCCAGAGGTTAAGACTTCATCTTCCAGTGCAGGGGATGCGGGTTCGATCGCTGGTCAGGGATCCCACATGCCTCGAGGCCAAGAAACCAAAACATAAAACAGAAGCAGTATTGTAACAGATTCAGTACAGACTTTAAAGACGGTCCACATCAAAAAAAAAAAAAAAAAACTCAGAAGCGGGTAGTTATTGTCAAAATGACTAGGGAACCTCCACTAGTATTTCAGTGGGTGGGGGCTTGGGATGCTAAACAGCCTGAAAAGGATCAGACGATAGCGCTGGAAGGAGAATTGACCCCTCCCAAATGCCAAGAGTACCACCATGAACTGAAAATTTATTTTTGAACGTGTGCAGCCTTGGTAGCTTTTCTCTATATTAAGTAAACGGGAGCAGCCACCCTTTCTGTACACTTGCTTGCTCGGCGCCTTCAGCACGATTCCTAGAGGTGGATAGGTCACGTGCAAACCTCTTTAAGACTTCTGATTCATTGTGCCAAACTGCCCTCCGGAAATGTGACCGGTGCGTCCTCTGGGTGGATAGATGTCATTGGGTACATGAGGATATGTTTTTTTTTTATTAGTGCTTCTACTCCTGATCCTTGAAAATCTGAAGAGACCATCAGATTGCTTCTCCTGAGCTGAGTGTCCTTTTCATTGATGTTTTGGATACTCCAGGTATCCATGGAGGGTTCTCAAATGTGGATGTCACCAAATGTTAGTCATTTTACCTTGACCTTAACCGTTTTTTTGCACATAAAAAATAGCCATTGGGTTATTTGTCTGGAACTCTCAACGTTCACTTCAAACTATTGCAGGAAGGATGAAGAGTGGATACTAGAAGTAATTGCCCAATTTTGGGCTTTCAAAGCATTCTTCCATATGTGGCAAAATAGACTCTCCAGTACTACCTAAAGATGGGGCTGAATTAGCTGGTTTTGAGCCCTGTGAAACTCTAAAATCTATTTGCTGAGGGTACCTAAAATGCTTTATTTGGCTTTTCATTTTAATTTGATGACTGTTACTCATCCATCAGATGTCAGATTAACTGTGTCTCCTCAAGGAGTCTCTCTGGCCACCCCACTCTCCCAATACAAGACTAGGTCTCCAGTCCCACGCTTTGTGACAGTCCCCGCAGTTTTCCTTTCTAGTGCCTCTCAAACTTGTACTTACTTAGCAGCGTAATTTTTTGTTTAATATTTGGCTCCCCCACTTTGCTTTAAGATCCAGGAGGGCGGAGATCTTGTCTGCTTTGTTCTTCGGGAATTTTCCAGCACCTAGCACAGCACCTGACATGTGGCAGGCACCCCACCACTATTTGTTAAGAGGCAGGCAGGTCACCGGAATCCTCTGCAGAAGCAGAGATGTTCAGGGTTGCATCACACAGTGAAAAGATAAAGGTCTTTTAAATGTTTTTCTACATGAAGAACTAGTCTGTATCCATTATTCCTGCTCCCTCTATTTCTCTTAAAAGTATGTATTCTAAGCACATTCCCCTAATAATCCCAGCTGCTTCAGAGATGTCTTAGGTTGCAAAGGGGCAGGAGATGGGTGGCATCTTAGGAAGGACTGTGCAGCAGCACAAACCTGTGGCAGCACTGCCAGCTCCAAGGCTCAGGGTCTGGAACATAGTGTGAGGAACCAAGGGTCTGGCAGAAGCCCTCTGTGTTTCCAAACCAGAGGACCATTTGTGTCACCATAAAATTTGGAGAACCCATTGGGAGGCACAAGGTGAAGGGGAAGCAGCATAGTCCAGTGGGAAAGAGCTTCACTTCCAGAGTCCAGTAAATCTGACTACTGCTCCATCCCTTTCCGACCTCAGGAGAGTTGTTCAGCTTCCAGGAGCCTCAGTTTCCTCCTGATGATGATGATAATGTGGAGAAAATTCTTAAACTTTCATTGAACACTTGTTATGTGCCCACCACCATTTTCAACTTTTGTGTGCATTACTGTATTTAATTCTTATAACAACCTTATTCGGTAATTATCATTCCTGTCTCTGTCTTAGAAGTGAGTAAAGCAAGGCTCAGAGAAGTGGAATAACTTACCTGAGGTCACACAGCTAAGGAGTAGCAGAGAGGGATTCATTCTCAGATACCCTGAGCCAGGAGCTGATACTCTTAGACCTTGAGAGCCCAGGTCTGATCTGGCCCTGAGTGAGGGAGTGTGTAGAAAGTTCCCAGGGCAGTGTGTACACATAGTAGATGCTCAGTAAAATGATTGTTTCCTTATCACTCTTCTTGTGAAGCTATAGTAAGTGTTGCTGATTACTACTGCCCTGAGCAGGCAGGAAGAAGCGGGGAAGGAACATAAGACTGTCCAGGGCAGAAGAAGGTTATGTTGGGTGGAAAAAAGACATTAAACATAGGGTTAACCAGAATCCAGGATTGCTTCTCAGCCTGCTCAAAGGCTTTTAATCAAATCATCTTGATTGTGCTGCTCCGGGAGCCTTTCTGTGCTCCAGGTTCTCTGCTGTGGGATTGTCATAAAGGTGCAGCTTCTTTGTAATGAAGTTCTGGCCCCACTGAGCCAGAGCAGCTTGGACAGGGGACCAGACGGAGCCCCGTGACTCTGAAATATCCAGGGTCCCAAGCGGGCTTCGGGGGCTGTCTGCTGTAGAAATGAGGTCTGCCGCCCCCTTCCTCGGTGCCTGGGGTCACCTGCAGCATCACAGTCCCTGGGCCTGGGAGGAGTGAGTGAGCCCCCAGGGAGTTTTCTGTAGGCCGCTCAGAGTGCAAAGAGAACCTCCCCACAGAGGAGAATGGCCTATACTGAGGATCTGCAGGACAGCCGGAAGCGTGGCTCCTTGCCCTTGCCTCTCTTCCTTCGCCTGTCCCAGTCTCTTTAGCAGCCATCTCCAGTGGGTGGGCTTCATGGCAGCTCTCCACTGCATTGTACGCCCCTGGTCCGAGTGGAAGAATGAGTCAGAGCTTACGCTGGAGAACGTCGTGACAAAGGAATAGCGATTGGGCTCTTTCCGTTCCTTCCTTCCCTTAACTCCTGTGTACCTGCTCTGTGTCAGGCACCGTGCTAGACACTGGGGGTAAAAGAGTAACCAAGATCACTGAGGTTTCTGCTGCACTGTAGTTCTAAGTGGAGGTGTTGGAGACCTGTACCTTAGAAAACAAGTGACTGAGATAATTCAACATTGTGATTTTTAAAATGATGCTAATAGTAGTGCTATAAACATTTAATGAATTCTTCCATGTGCCAGGCACTGTCCTAGGTGCTTTGGGAGTTACCCTAGTGCTTTGTCTCGTTTAATTTATACTGTGGAGGAAATGCAGTAGCTTCTGTGATCATGGTTGTGGGCCGGAGTGTTGGGGACCGCGGGGATTAGCTAATTTAGATTGATCGGTCAGGAGCAGACTCTCTGGGGCGGTGGTCTTTGAGCTGCTACTGAATGACATGAGGAAGCCCGCCCTGCAAAGATCTGGCTTGTGGCAGAAGTTCAGGGATTTACGTGAAGCTCAGAAGTAAGATGAAATCCGTACCAACTTTGTATCTGCACACAAAATTTGGGGAGAGTGTCGTTGGATGGTCTGGGGAGAAATGAACAGGGCCCATGCGGTGTCGAGCTCTGGCCAAGGTAGCCACGGACATGAGGGCTGGGTAGTCCCACTGCTGTCCCTCCCCCTGGGAAATCGAAGGAGCCCCCATTACCCTTCACCTTGATGTTTCTGCCTGCGGACAGAGATAAGGCAACAGAGATCCCCCGTTCAGAGGCGACTAGAGAGGGAACAAGGAACCTTCCCCATGCCAAGGGCATAATGCACAATTTACGTACGTTTCTGTCTACCCCTCTTGTCATATGCCCTACCTCCTAAAATGTGAGCCTGTTGGAGGGGGAGACAGTGTCTTGCTCACCACTGCATACTTAGTGCCTAAAATAATGTCTGATATGTTATTCAATAAACATGTTATATGAATAAACAGTCCCATTTAATCCTTGTATAAAATCCTCCACTTTCCCACTGAATACCCTGCAGCTCAGAGAAAATCAGTCTTGACCAGGATGTCACAGCTAGTAATGGGCAGAGCCCGGATTCACAGCAGCCTTATTTGGGCTTCTCTTCCTCCACACCCACCCCGCCCCCTGCCCCCGCCTTCCACGCTGATCCACCCAGGATATCAGATCCGAGGGAGCCAGCTTGGCATGTGTTGGAGGAGGGAGCGGCGTGCATCACACTAGGCTCTTTCATGCTCGGGGGAGGGAGGTGGCTTCTCATCTCCAGTTGACCCTGGTGACCAAGGAATTCCTCTTTCCCCACCTCCAGTTTCCCCATCGCTGCAGGAAGTAGCATGGTTCTACCTTCAAAGACTTGTTTCCCCATCAGCAATCTCTTTATCTCTGGCTCTTCTCAATCTCTCATCCTGGCTGGGAGCCCGCTTGGTGACAACCAAATTTCGTCTTCTTCCTCCAGTGGCCGTCGTGTTCCTAGTCCTGTGTCACATACCTGGGCACTCAACAGTGATATTCATTGAGCAGGTATTTATCAAGTGATGACTATATTCCAGGTACTGCGGGAACAGCCATGAGCAAACAAGTATCCTTGCTCTTAGGGAGCTGACAGTCTAGTGGAGAATACAGACAGATGAACCACTGAATGAACAATGCACTTTCAGAGAGTGATGTGTGCTGGGAAAGCAACAAAGAAAGGGTGATGTGATTTAGAGGCAGGGTTGGCCAAATTTTACTGTAAAGAGCCAGATGGTAAATATTTTAGACTTTGTGGGACATATAGTCTCTCTCGCAGATACCCAACTCTGACGTTGTCATGGAGAAGCAGTCATACACAACACATAATGAATGGGCATGGCCATGTGACAATAAAACTTTATTCACAAAAACAGGCAGTGGGCCTGATTTGACCCACAGGCTGTAGTTTGCTGGTCCCTGATTTGGAGAATCTACTTTAGATTGGGGGAGGGGGACAAAGAAAGCCTGTCGGAGGAAATGACATCCGAGCTGAGTTGTTACTTAGAACGATGGTTAGATTACTCAGATTCAGCCTATTCCGGTGGTTTTCAAAATCTAGTTCCCATGCCTGCAACATGAGTATCATCTGGGAAATTACTAAAAAAATACAGATTTTCAGGCTCTGTCCCAGACCTACTGAACCAGAGCTCTGGAGGTGGGCCCAGCGTTCTCATTCAACAGGGCCTTCAGGTGTTTCTGATATAGGCCTAAGCTTGAGAACCGCTGCTCGTGGGCTACGGAAAACCAGCAGTGTTGGAAATACATGGAGCCAAATCTTGGCTCTACCGCATATTAACTCTATAACCTTGGCTGCCCTCAGCTTCAGTTGTCTTGTCTGTAAAATGAAGAGACTTTTATGCCGAAGTCTAACGTAGCTGTGAAGGCTAAATGAATTACTCTTTAAAGAGCCTAGGAGATCTAGGCTGGCACATCGTAGGTCCTCATAAAATGGTAGCTGCCGTTGTCACCAGCCTCACTGGCTGGGTCTTCGAGACACTGATGCAGATTTGCCCATGGGCAGTAATAGAGGATGAGCCCCAGCATCTTCCCCGTGAGCAAGACGTCTCTCATCCCCAGCTTGTTGCCCCTGTCTGACATACCCTGAATGTGGCCTGAACACAAGGCTGTTTGTTAAAGGAGAATTCAAGATACTGTGAAAATTCGTTGACTGGTCCTGCTTCTTCAGCCCTCTCCTTGGTCTGTTAGCCCAGAAGATGCTCTGGTGCCTGCTGTTGCAGAATCATGAATTCTACATCTGTGACTCACCAGTGGGCTGGGGCCGCAGTGCCAGGCGCTCAGCTTCACCATTCACTTTCAGGCTATTGACAGTTTGTTCTTTTTATGTAAGAAGCTATTTGTACCAAGAGGGACAGAGGCTGGCAGGTGTGGGTGCAGGGAGAGAAGAATGACGAAGTAGTTCATCTCTCTAGGCCTGCTGGGTCGTTCTGGTTCATAGGGAGGGAATCTAATAACCCCTCTAAAAGCGCCACAAAAACCATCATTAGACTCGCCAGCCATTTGCTGTGTCATCTTCATTTCATTATTCCGTCAGCACATGCTGAGCTCAAAATGGAATTTCATGGCTGCGGTGAGACACATGGCTCTCCAACTGGATTGGATTAAATTTCTTCTGAGCTGCGTCTCTTGTGTTAGCTTTCACTGTCACTCACCCCCGTGTTCTCAGTGCTGTGTGAGGAGTGAGTGGGGAGGGGAGGGGAGAAGGAAGCTAGGAGGAAGCCTGAGTGCGTGCGGTCTCCTCCCGTTCTCAGGAAACCAGTCACGTGAACGATGTTCTGTTGATCTTGGCTCCAGAGATGCACTGATGTCATCGGATGGCAGTGGGAAATGTGCCTGTCTGTGCAACCTTCAATAAAATTGCCTGTTAATGAGCTCGTTTTCAAGAGAGCTGTCAGAGATGGGACCAGAATTGGGGTGTAGACTGGAGGGCCTCTGCCGGATGAAGTCAGCAGCAGGGTGGCCAGGTGCCACCAGCAGGGCCCTGTCAAGGCTCGTTTGCAGAGTGCAAGGCCTGGAGAAGCCAAGGCCCATTTGCAGATGTGGGAGGGGAGACCTGCCATTGGAGTTCCCAGTTTTCAAGGCAGATGGCTCCAACCTTTATAGTAAATGTGCTCCGGGATCCTGGAGATGAGGAGTGAGCCTCAGGACTTCGACATCCTGTAGGCGTTCACAGCTGCACACCCTTTCTGCTGACGGAGCAGCCTACGCTGTGGGCTGCTGCGACAGTTGATTTACTATCAAGACGATCCCCTCCGCCTTCTGACTCCTGAGACATTTTGAGCAGTTTCATGGGATGGTTGGATGAATCTACCATCAAGGCAACTAGTGACTACCTTCGTCCACCTGTCCATCTATTTGTCCATCCGTTCATTCATTCACTAGGGCATTCAGCCATGGATTCATTCAGCAGTTATTTATTAAGTGCCCGTGAAGTGCAAGCCCTTAGTCTAGGTGTGATTGCACTGTGGCTGTTTTCCAGGTCCAGTGTAGAACTGGAGCTGCCCAGGCCCTGTCTTGCCGTTGTGCTTTGTGTAGCATGCGGTTATTCACAGGCAGGTGTAGACAGTCCCTCTTTGAGGAAGACCCACACAGACTTCAGGCTTTGTGCTGGTGTCCCATGGCTTCTACCTTGTAAGTACCTATCCCCCGGAGCTCGTAGTGTCCAAGAGTATAAGCTTTGACACTGACTAACTCTGTGTTCACATCCTAGCTGTGTTGCTCACAAACATTGGCCAAGTTCATCCACTTCCATGAGCTTTCATGTCATCATTGGAAAAATAAGAATGTCATTATGCATCTGTAGCATGGTTGTGAGAATTAAATGAGACAGTGCCTTAAGCGTGGAGCTTTAAAAATGGCAGCTCTTAGCTTTCTTTTTAATAGCCCAAAATTGAAACAACCCAAATATCCATCAACAGCTGCATGGGTAAACAGATGGTGTTGTATCATAGAGAAGAATGCTACTCTATAATAAAAAGGAATGAACTCTTGATATATACAACAACATTCATGAATCTCAAAATCATTATTCTCGGGCTTCCCTGGTGGCGCAGTGGTTGAGAGTCCGCCTGCCGATGCAGGGGACACGGGTTCGTGCCCCGGTCTGGGAGGATCCCACATGCCGCGGAGCAACTAGGTCCATGAGTCATGGCCGCTGAGCCTGCGCGTCCAGAGCCTGTGCTCTGCAACGGGAGAGGCCACAACAGTGAGAGGCCCGCATACTGCAAAAAAAATAAAAATCATTATTCTGAGTGAAAGAAGCCAGACCATAAAAGTACATACTGTTTGATTCTATTTATATACAACTCTAGAAAATTTGAACTAATCTGTAGTGACAGAAAGCAGATGAGTGGTTACTTGGGGATGGGGAGGTGCAAGGGGAGAGAGTAGGAGGGAGGAACGACAGAAGGGCAGAGGAAGCTTTTGAAGGTAATAGGTATTTCGGTCTCTTGATTATGCTGATGCTTTTGTGGGTATATGTATATGTCAAAACTTACCAAGTTGTATACTTCAAATATGTGAAGCTTATTATATTTCAAATACCTCAGTAAAGCGAATGAATGAAGTTGCTCTTTAGCAAACAGGAAGGCAAGCATCTTTGCATGCCAGTGCCGGAGTCTTCCTAAGGTTTCATGGTTGCCTTAGGAAGTAACTGAGTCCTCTGACCAAGTACTGTCAGAAAGAAGTGCCTCAATATTAATTATGCGCACTGAAAACGGAGATTCGGGACAGAAATTCATCAACATCCAGATGGACGGCACTAAAAAATCGGTTCCACAGACTGGCTCATTTCATCATCTCTGTAAATGCTCTAGGACGGTGCCTAACATGTAGTTGGCACTCGGTGAGTAGTGGCGGTAGTTATTGCAATTAGAAAGACTGGTAAAAACTCAGTGATCGTATCTTGCTAAGGGAAGATAACTATTCAGGTAATTTCTGAACCTGTACTTCCTGAAGCAAAAGGATAAATTCATAACCTCTCAGCTTGGTAGGGGATCAGGGCTGCCATGTACGGTTGTACAGTTTGTATACTGCACAAAGGTGCCTGGCCAAGGGGTTGATTAAAGGTTGATATTCACCTGGGCTCTGGTGACTACCAGCCAGAGTAGGACATTTTATTTAACCTAGGACACCTTGCAATTTACTTGGGTGTGGTACAGGACTCTCTCTTCTGAGACTGGGAGCTTACTTTTCGTAATTTGTAGTTGGGGTGGAGGGGGGTGTCTTTTTCTAATTTCCATTACGGTACCAAAAAGTCTAGCAGCAACCTAGGAGGGACTGTAAACGTTAACTAGCCTAGCTCAATGATGACTTTCCATTCTTGCCCTGCAATCCTGGGGTCCTAGGAAACCTCCTTTCTGATTCTTGCCAAAGGGTATTAGGAATAAGAGGTGATATCCTCGTGTTCACTGGCATTGAGTGTTCGGTGGAGAGGAGGAGGTAGGTTATGATTTCCCGAGTTTTGATGGTCAAGATTTTGAACACTTAAGCCCCTTTTACTCTTCCTCCTCTTCTATCATTTTGCAAATCATTGCAAGCGTCATAACCTTGGACAGAGACACAGGCAGAGAAAGGAGTTGAAATGCCAACCAACTAATTTTGTCAGCCACTTGGCAACTCTGTTCATATTGTTTGAGGGAGAGGGTCAAGTCAAACTGTAAAAGTAAATTTGAGGTTGGACTTGTGCATGGTTTTGAAGCACCCATCCTCTCCTGGACCCCACTGCTGTGTGGAAATCAAGAATTCATCTGGATGGTGAATATGACATGAGAAATAGCTCTGCTGAAATATGGTCAGTGGGTGGTCTTTCCCAAGCATAATGATTAAAAGCCATGACTGTGGTATCAGATACATATGGAACCTGATCCAGCTCTGCTACTCTCTGGCTATATTTATGATTGGAACAGGTTATTTAACTTGGTGAAGTCATTTTTTTTCATCTATAACATGAAGATAGTAACGGTTCCTGCCTTATAGGGCAACTGTTCCAGAACCCGGTATTTTTTTTTTTTTTTTTTCAGAACCCGGTATTTTAAGAACCCGGTATTACATATAATTACTTTTTCTTTTAATAAATTTTATTTATTTCCTTTTGGCTGCGTTTGGTCTTCGTTGCTGTGTGCAGGCTTTCTCTAGCTGCAGCAAGCGGGGGCTACTCTTCCTTGAGCAGGCTTCTCATTGTGGTGGCTTCTCTTGTTGCGGAGCACGGGCTCTAGGCGTGCAGGCTTCAGTAGTTGTGGCACACGGGCTTAGTTGCTCCACGGCATGTGGGATCTTGCAGGACCAGGGCTCGAACCTGTGTCCCCTGCATTGGCAGGCGGATTCTTAACCAGTACGCCACCAGGGAAGCCCACATATAATTACTGATTGGAAAGACCAATTAGTATGAAAATACTTTTCTTGGAAAAGCACATCTGAAGAAGAAAAAAAATTGAGAACTAAGTCTGAAGTTCTTGTCCAGCGATTGGAGGGAGCCGGGGTGGGGGAGACAAGACCCATAGAAATAAGGCTTCAAAGATTATTAAACCTAAACCTTGTAAGTGATATTTAAGAAAACAATCTCAGAGAAAGTATATGACTTGCACATTGTCATATAGAGCCAGAATTTAGAGAGCTGGGTTAATTTATTTCACCACTCTTCCCCTTACAGTACCAGGGAGAAATACCTAGGGACCGTAGAATAGGCAGATGTACAGAAAAGGAAGCATTCCAGTTCAGGAAAGGGTTGTGAATCAGAAAAGTTCAGTTTCAGACTGTGGTTACCTAAGTGACCTTCACCAAGTTTCTTAGCACTTTCTAGCTTCTGTTCCCCATTTGGAAAATAAGGATGTGAATTCTTTCCTTCCCACTCTAAAGTAAGAATAAACAAAATAATGTTTCCAAATTGTTAGAAGAAAGGTGTTAGAATTAATGAACAATAATTACTATTGTTATAATATACTGTATAGCCTTCATAATTTTTTGTCTATTTGGTCTATCGATGCTGAGAGACATATTTTAAAATCTCTCACATTGTTTATAGATTTGTTTCTTCTTGTATTTCTGTTTTGCTTATATTTTGAAGCTATATTTTTGGGTGCCTAAAAGTTTATGAATATACTCCAACTTTTATAGATTTTTTCCTTTTATTATTTTGTAATATCTTAAATTTTTTTTGCATTTAATTTATTTTAACATGAAAATCATTTTTATGGTTCTTAAAAAGTTTATGAACAGATGCATTAATAATATTTTCCAAGAATGTAAGTAGGGAAGTGATAGCTCAATCAACAAATTGTGTCACTAATAATTTTGAAATGACCAACGAGCTATTAATCAATTGTAACATCACTTTTAATCCATTCTAATTATACTTACTTAAATGTAAGTTTTCTTCAGTATTAATATTGCATACTGGCTTTTTTAAGGGGAATAATTGCAAGACTGTACTTTTTCGTTCTTTTATTTCAACCTTCTCTTACGGATTCAAGTAGGCAGCATATCATGGATATTGTTTTTTTCTTTTTAATCCAAACTGATAATCTTCTGATTGATGGATATATTTACATTTATTGTGATAACTGAGATAATTATTACTCCCACTTTTTTTTGTTGTTTTCTGTGTGTTTTTCCTCTGCTTTTTTCTATTTTCTTGAATTCTATTTTTTAATATTTTCCCTGCTTCCTTCATTTTCCTTTGTTGGAAAATTATAGAATACATCTCTAAGAGAAAAACAAATACTGCATGCTAACGCATATATATATATATGGAATCTAAAAAAACGGTACTGATGAACCTAGTGGCAGGGCAGGAATAAAGATGCAGACGTAGAGAATGGACTTGAGGACACAGCGGGGGAAGGGGAAGCTGGGACAAAGTGAGAGTGGCATGGACATATATACACTAGCAAACGTAAAATAGATAGCTAGTGGGAAGCAGACACATAGCACAGGGAGATCAACTCGATGATTTGTGACCACCTAGAGGGGTGGGATAAGGAGGGTGGGAGGGAGACGCAAGAGGGAGGAGATATGGGGATATATGTGTACATATAGCTGATTTACTTTGTTGTACAGCAGAAACTAACACAGAAATGTAAAGCAATTATACTCTAATAAAGATGTGAAAAAAAATACATTGCTATTTTCTGGTGGCCACTTGCCATTTCTTAACACCCAGCTACACTGCATCTCTTGCCAGTCTTCAAGTACCCTGAGCTTCCTCCAGCCTCAGAGCCTTCTCACTTGCTGTATTTAATGCATTGCTTTCCCACCTCATTCATTTTTTTTTAATTGAAGTATAGTTGATTTACAATGTTGTGCCAGTCTCTGCCATACAGCAAAGTGACTCAGTTATACACATGTATGCATTTTTTTAAAATATTCTTTTCCAGTATGGTTGATCACAGGATATTGAGTATAGTTCCCTGTGCTATACATTAGGACCTTGTTGTTTATCCATTCTGAATGTGATATTAATAGTTTGCATATACCAACCCCAAACTACCAGTCCATCCCTCTCTCTCCCCCCATCCCCCTTGGCAACCACAAGTCTGTTCGCTGTGTCTATGAGTCTGTTTCTATTTTGCAGATAAGTTCATTTGTGCCATATTTTAGATTCCACATATAAGTGATATCATATGGTATTTGTCTTTCTCTTTCTGACTTACTTCACATAGTATGATAATCTCTAGTTGCATCCATGTGGCTGCAAATGGCATTATTTCATTCTTTTTTATGGCTGAGTAATATTCCATTATATATATGTACCACATCTTCTTTATCCACTCATCTGTCCATGGACATTTAGGTTGTTTCCGTGTTTTGGCTATTGTGAATAGTGCTGCAGTGAACATAGGAGTGCATGTATCTTTTGAATTATAGTTTTGTTGGGGTATATTCCTAGGAGTGGGATTGCTGGATCATATGGTAATTCTATTTTAGTTTTCTGAGGAACCTCCTTACTGTTTTCCATAGTGACTGTACCAACTTACATTCCCACCAACAGTGTAGGAGGGTTCTCTTTTCTCCACAGCCTCTCCACATTCCACTTCATTCATTTTTAACAAGTATCAGTCTTTATGACTTCCTTCTACCTTTAACAGGGACCTTACATAATGTACATTTTAGTACCATTTCTTAGATTGCTTATGAAAGATTTTTCCTTCCCTGTGAGTAGCCTGTGTCTCAGTGCATTTCACAGCTACCTTACCTGACCTTGAATTCATATTTGCTCAAGCTTAAGGAAATTTTTGGATAGTTTCTCTTAAACCAAAATCATATCAATACTAGTAATTGTTTCATTTTTCTCTTATCTTTTTTTAATTTAAAAAAATTCTTTGTACAGGTTTTCAATGTTACTTTCTATTTACAGTTGTTACAAAATATTACAGTTGTTACAAAATATTCCTGATCTTAGAGGAAATGCTTAGCTTTTCACCACTGAGTATGAAGGTAGCTGTGGGTTGTCATATATGGCCTTTGTTAGGTTGAGGTATGTTCCCTCTATGCCCACTTTCTGGATAATTTTTATCATAAATGGGTGTTGAATACTGGTAATTTTATACCAACAATTTTAAGATCATTTTACGTCTGTTGTTTACAGCTTTACTTCTTTCATTTAACATAGGTAAGAACGATCCTGAAACTCTACTTCCTAAAAAAAAAAAATGGATGTTTAAAATTAAGCCTTTTTTCTTTTTGATTCATTTCCTGTTTCCAAAAATGGTTTCGATGAACTATCAGTAGAATAACTAAAACAACGGTAAAGAATCCTATAGGCAACAAAGGGAAAGGAGATAATTATAACAGAGGCCAAGACTGAAGGTTGCTTCTACAACTGGGCGCTGTCATCGGCTAACCACAGAACAATATCTGTTTATTTTGGAAGAGACTGAGATAGCACGTGGTGAGCATTGTTTTAGACCAGGTGTCAGGGATGTCAGAATGCTGAAGAATGCCTGCTGGAACTGCTTATTTGGGTCTAAGCCTAGTTGATATGGAGTTCTCTTCTCTTGCAATTATTGACTAGCATTGGTTGCTTCTCATGCCCGCTCCAAGAGCAATCAGAAGACTGTCATGAGCTAGAAAGAGGTGCTGTGTAATGGGAATTCGGTGATTTGTGAAATATTGAGTCAATGCCCAAGGCCGAAAATTCAGAAGAAATTACTTCCCCAGGTATTAGTAGTGATTTACTTCATGGGTCTTCTCGGTGGAAACACAGTACGATACTCTCATTTGTTATAGGTTCTAATGGCTGAGGCCACGGTTTCCCCTGCTCTCTTTAATTGTTTTATTAAAAACAGAAGGAAAGTTGCTTATAAAAGGACTTAAATGTAAGTGTCGTTACATTGCCTGATTCACTTTATTTCCCCACTGATTTTCACCATAGTATCAGAGAAGTGTTACTGCAAAAGAACATTTGGTACCAACATGTAATAAAAATCACTCTGAACCCTAGTCACATTCATAGAGATGGAAAGGGGAATGGTGGTTGCCAGTGGCTGGGGGAGGGGAAGTGGGGAGTTAGTACTCGATGGGTACAGAGGTTTAGTTTGGGAAGATGAAAACGTTCTGGAAATGGTTGGTGGCATGGTTGCCCAACAGTGTACTTAATGCCACTTAAAAATGGTTAAAGTGGTAAATTTTGTGTTATGTGTATTTTACCACAAAATGAATAAATACATGAAATAAAATAATAAAGTAAAATTTAACAGTATAATCTGGGGAATCAGAGCACTCACTTCAAGGACCACAAGGCCTTTGTCGGGGATGGACGTGGGCATATTAACATTTCCCTTGCATAGACCGCAAAGAAAAAAAGTTTGTCAAACTCGAGTCACTTCACATGACCTTTACTACATAACGTTATGCACATACTATTCAAAGCAGACACATTAGCAGATAGCACTGTTGATTTCCATCGTCTCTGGAATTCCACTTGGTTCATGTGGCTTTCATGATGAAGCAGCCTCTCTAGTCTGTTTATTATTCTAGGTTTTAACAGGAACCACAGGCTTGAAGAATGAACTGTGACTGCACTGGGTATGGAGTCATCAGATGCTCAGGGCAGAGTGTAATCCTGTGACTGGTTTAGGGAGACAGTGGGGTGAAGCGGAAAGAAAATGAGCTTTGAAGTCAGACCTCAATTTAAGTCCTGGCTCAGCCCCTTTCTCCTGAGCAGGTCAGATAGGTCGTAATCTAGTCATTCCTCATTATTCATGCCTTAGGTATCTGAACATTCACCTCTCTCTCAAAATTTGTTTGTAACGCCAAAATCAATATTCGTGTCACTCTCACAGTCATTCCCAGACAGGTGCAGAGGGGCAATATTTTTTTAAGTTGAAGTATACTTGACTTACAGTATTGTGTTAGTTTCAGGTGTACAGCGAAGTGATTCAGTTATATATTTTTTCAGATTACATTCCATTATAGGTTATTACAAGATATTGAATAACTCCCTGTGCTGTACAGTAAATCCTTGTTGCTTATCTATTTCTTGTATGATAGTGGACATCTGTTAATCCCATAGTCCTAATTGGCCCCTCCTCCCTTCTCTTCTCCCCTTTGGTAACCAGAAGTTTGTTTTCCATGTCTGTGGGTCTGTTTTGTATATAGGTTCATTTATATTATTTTTTAGATTCCACATATAAGTGATGTCACATAGTATTTGTCTTTCTCTGTCTGACTTCACTAAGTATAATATTCTCTAGGTCCATCCACACTGCTGCAGATGGCAATATTTCATTCTTTTTTATGGCTGAGTAATGTTCTATTGTATATGTATACCACATCTTTTCAAGCCAGTTGTCTGTTGGTGGGCGTTTGGGTCGTTTCTATGTCTTGGCTACTATAAATAGTGCCGCTATGAACATCGGGGTGCATGTATCTTTTTTGAAGTAGAGTTTTCATCTTTTCCCAGGAGTGGGATTGCTGGATCACATGGTAGCTCTACTTTTAGTTTTTTAAGGAACCTCTATACTGTTTTCCATAGTGGCTGCCCCAGTTTACATTCTCACCAAGAGTGTAGGAAGGTTCCCTTTTCTCTACATCCTCTCTAGCATTGATTATTGTAGACTTTTTGATGATGGCCATTCTGACCAGTGTGAGTTGATCCCTCATTGTGGTTCTGATTTGCGTTTCCCTGTTAATTAGTGACGTTGAGCATCTTTTCATGTACCTGTATGTCTTCTTTGGAAAATGTCTGTTTATGTCTGTTGCCAACTTTTTGATTGGGTTGTTTTTTCAGTATTGAGTTGTATGGGCAGTTTGTATATTTTGGATATTAACCCCTTGCCAGTCACATCATTTGCAAATATTTTCTCCCATTCGGTAGGTTGTTTTTTTGTTTAATTGATGGTTTCCTTCAGGGGGGCAAAAATTTTGAATATTGTTTAGCCATAAAATGTCATGAAGTTCTGATAGATGCTACCACATGAATGAACCTTGAAAACCTTTTGCCAAGTGAAATAAGCCAGAGACAAAAAGAAAAACGTTGTATGCTTCCACTGGGATGAAATAGCTAGACTCAGTGAATTCACAGAGACAGAAAGCAGATTAGAGGCCACCAGGGGTGGGAGGAGGGAGAAATGGGGAATTATTGCTTAAATAGGTAGAGAGTCTCTGTTTCGTATGATGAAAAAGTTTTAGAAAATAGATCGTGGAAATGGTTGTACAACTTTGTGATTATAACTAATGCCACTGAATTGTATACTTTAAAATGGTTAAAATAACACATCTTATGTTATATATGTTTTACCACAGTAAGAAAAAGATTTTTTTAATTTCTTAGTTGAAAATCAACTTTGGGGCTTCCCTGGTGGCGCAGTGGTTGAGAGTCCGCCTGCTGTTGCAGGGGACACGCGTTCCTGCCCCGGTCCGGGAAGATCCCACATGCCATGGAGCAACTGGACCCGTGAGCCACAATTACTGAGCCTGCGCTCCGCAACGGGGGAGGCCACAACAGTGAGAGGCCCATGTACTGCAAAAAAAAAAAAAAAAAAAATCAACTTTGGTGCAAAGCCAGTGATATTTTGGTGGTGTTTGTTACTGTGGCATAATCTAGCTCATGCTAACCAAACCTTCCTTCCTCCCTGTTCCTCTAAAATGGCATAATATAGGACATTTAGAGTTTTATAAACATTATCTAACCTTGAACCTATAGGCCAGTGTTTTACCTTAGCTGATCATTTGGTTTCTCAGAACAGGGAAGACTAAATTCTTACAATTGTATCCGTGATACATTTGAAACTTAATGAGGCAAGCAGCGTAACTGAGGCTGAAAGTAGCCTCGGAGGTCAGAAATACCTACTTCATAATGTATAAATGAGCTCCTTAGTTTTCATATTTTTCCGTGGGTTCACAACCTTGTTATTTTAATGTGAAGAAATGAAACTGCCTTAAAATGAACTGATTCCAAACAAAGATCACCTGTATTTTAAAATGGCTTTCCAACAGTGTTCTGTGAAAGCAAGCTCCAGTCTATGTAAGAATGAATTTTTCTTGGAAATACAGCATGTGTCATTATGCGTCACCTTTTAGTTTAAAAGTTGAATTTGTCCTAGGATATCTTCAGTTGCTGCTCTCTAAACTTTTTTTCAAAATGGCTCCACATGACATTGTGAATCTATACTTAGTAATAATAGTGGGGGGAGGGTGGAATGGACTAATGATGTTTACAGCTCTCTACTGCTCTTGTCTTCTTACCTTTTTAAAGAGAGTTTGCCCAAGAAGCGGACTTACAAGTTTCCAACAATGATGTACTGGAACTGGCTTATACAGTTTCGCAAGATCCAGTTGGTCCGTTTTCAGGTATTTTGTAAGCCAGTTAAATTCAGCCATTCCTAAAACTTAATTATATCAACTTATAATTAAACTATATTAAAAACAAAGGTAATGGGCTTCCCTGGTGGCGCAGTGGTTGGGAGTCTGCCTGCCGATGCAGGGGACACGGGTTCGTGCCCCGGTCCGGGAAGATCCCACATGCCGCGGAGCGGCTGGGCCCGTGAGTCATGGCCGCTGAGCCTGCGCGTCCGGAGCCTGTGCTCCGCAACGGGAGAGGCCACAACAGTGAGAGGCCTGCGTACCGCAAAAAAACAAAGGTAATAAATACTGAAACCTCATCACTTCATGATTACTTTCCCATATTTTACTGTTATCTGGGCTCTTGAGGTTATTTCGTTTAGTAGATCCATACAGTAGAAATACTGTATAATTGTATGCATCTCTTCCCTGTCCCACATGCAGTGATGTCACATTGGTAGCTTGAAATCAGCCCTAGTAGGATTATTTATACCATGGAAATTGGCAGATGCTACAGATGTAGGATTGATTTATTGTTTTTTGAAACTCTGGAGTGTTTTTCTCTGCCTCTAATGGCTTCTGCATTATAGTCGTTTGCCTACTTGTCTTTTACAGTCTATTGAAATATAACTTCCTCCAACCAGGGGTAGTTTCTTATGCGTGTGTGTGTCCTTTCCACACAAGTACCCCAGGGTTCCTTGCATGTGGTAGACTGTTAGCCTGCTCAGGCTGCCTTAACAGAATACCACAGACTGGGTGGCTTCAACAACAGAAATTTTTTGCTTCACAGTTTTGGAGGCTGGAGGTCCAAGGTCAAGGTGCAGGCAGGGTTGGTTTCTGGTGAGACCTCTCTTGACTTGCATTCGGCCACCTTCTTGCTGTGTCTTCACATGGCCTTTCCTCTGTGCATGAGCACTCCTAGTGTCTCTTCCTCTTCTTACAAGGATATCAGTCCTTTCTGATTACAGCCCCAATCTTGTCACCTCATTTAACCTTAATACCTCCTGAAAGGCTCTTTTTCCAAATACAGTCACTTTAGGGCTTAAGGTTTCAGCGTGTGAATGGGGAGGCGGGCAGCACAGTTCGGTCCATAAAATAGACATTTATGACTTATGGATTAGATTGCTTTGAAGCCAAGAAATATCGATCCTTCACTGTGTGCCTTTCTGCTAGTTACATTACAGGCAGACCTCAGAGATGTGCAGTATCAGTTCCAGACCACCACAGTAAAGCAGGTATTGCAGTAAAGTCACAAATTTTGTGGTTTCCCAGTGCATGTAAAAGTTATATTTATACTATACTGTAGTCTGTTAAGTGTGCAACAGGATTATGTCAGAAAAAATGTACATTCCTTAATTTAAAAACACGTTGTTGCTTAAAAATGCTAACCATCATCTGAGCCCTCAACAAGCTGTAATTTTTTTTTTCTTTTTTTTTGCGGTACGTGGGCCTCTCACTGCTGTGGCCTCTCCCGTTGCGGAGCACAGGCTCTGGATGCGCAGGCTCAGCGGCCATGGCCCACGGGCCCAGCCGCTCCGCGGCATATGTGATCCTCCCGGACCGGGGCACGAACCCGTGTCCCCTGCATCGGTAGGCGGACTCTCAACCACTGCGCCACCAGGGAAGCCCTGTAATGTTTTTGCTGGAGGGTCTTGCCTTGATAGTGATGCTGCTGACTGACTGATCAGGGTGGTGGTTGCTGAAGCTGGGACTGGTGTGGCAGTTTCTTAAAATTAAACAACAATGACGTTTGCTGCACCGATTGACTCTTCCTTTCACGAACAGTTTCTCTCTAGCACGGCAGTGCTGTTTGATGGCATTTTCCCCACAGCAGAACTTCTTTGAAAATTGGAGTCAGTGTTCTCAACACCACCCCCCACCCCTCCGCCAGTGCTTTATCAAGTAAGTTTATGTACTGTTCTAAATCGTTTGTTGTCATGTCAACAGTCTTCATAGCATCTTTACCAGGAGAAGACGATATCTCGAGAAACCACTTTCTTTGCTTATGTATAAGAAGCAATGGCTCATCTGTTAAAGTTCTATCATGGGATTGCAGCGAATCATTCTCATCTTCAGGCTCCACTCCTAATTCTAGTTCCCTTGTTATTTCCACCACACGTGCAGTTACTTCCCCCACTGAAGTCGTGAACCCCTCAAAGTCATCCATGAGGGTTGGAATGAACTTCTTCCAGACTCCTGTGAATGTTGATATTTTGACGTCTTCTCATGAATCATGGATGTTCTTCCTGGCATCTAGAATGGTGAATCCTTTCCAGAAAGTTTTCAGTGGACTTTGCCCAGATCCATCAGAGGGATCCCTTGCTTTCCCAGCTATAGCCTTCTGGAATGTATTTCTTAGATAATAAGAGTTGAAGGTCGAAATGGCTCCGTGGGCTGCAGAATGGATCTTCGTTAACAGGCATGAAAACAATATGAATCTCATTGAACATCTTCATCAGAGCTCTTGGGTGACCAGGTGCACCGTCCGTGAGCAGTAATACTTTAAAAGGAATCTTTTTTTCTGAGCAGTAGGTCTCAACAGTGACTTAAAATATTCAGTAAACCATGTCGTAAACAGGTGTGCTGCCATCCAGGCTTTGTGGTTCCCTTTATAGAGCACAGGCAGAGCGGATTTAGCATAATTCTTAAGGGCCGTAGGATTTCGGAATGGTGAATGAACATTGACTTCAGCTTAAGGTCACCAGCTGCTTTAGCCCCTAACAAGAGAGTCAGCCTGTCCTTTGAAGCTTTGAAGCCAGACATTGACTTCTCTTCTGTAGCTATGAGAGTCCTAGATGGCGTATTCTACCAATGTGTGGCTGTTTTGTCTACATTGAAAAGCTGTGGTTTAGCGTAGCCACCTTCTTGAATTATCTTAGCTAGATCTTCTGCATAACTTGCTGCAGCTTCTACATCACCTCTTGCTGCTTCTCCTTGCACTTTTATGTTACGGAGAAGGCTTCTTTCCTTAAACCTCATGAATCAACCTCTGATAGCTTCAAACTTTTCTTCTGTAGCTTCCTCACCTCTCTCAGCCTTCATAGAATAGAAGCGAGTTAGGATCTTGCTCTGGATTAGGCTTTGGCTTAAGGGAATGTTATGGCTGGTTTGATCTTCTATCCAGACCACTAACACTTTCTCCATATCAGCAATAAGGCTGTTTTGCTCTCTTATCATGTGTGTTCACTGGAGCAGCACTTTTAATTTCCTTCGAGAATTTTGTATTTTCATTCACAACTTGGCTAACTGTTCGGAGAAAGAGGCCTACATTTCAGCCTATCTCAGCTTTCGACACGCCTTTTTCACGAGGTTTAATCATTTCTAGCTTTTGATTTAAAGTGAGAGATGTGTAACTCTTCCTTTCACTTGAACGCTTAGAGGCCATCGTAGGATTGTTAATTGGCCTGATGACAATATTGTTGTGTTTCAGGGAATAGGGAAGCCCAAGCTGAAAGGGAGAGATGGGGGAATGGTTGGTTGGTGGAACAGTCAGAACACACACAACATTTATCAATTAAGTTCGATAAACGGGCGTGCTTCGTGGTGCCCCAAAGCAATTACAGTAGTAACTGATCACAGCAGCTACTCACCCGAATATGCCCATTCTCCCCTGAGAGCATACTATCACTTAATAAATCCTCGATTTGCTTTCTTGGAAAAAAAAAAAAAATCACTGATCACAGATTATTATAACTAATAAAATGACAGTGAAAAAGTTTGGAATATTGGGAGAATTACCAGAGAATGTGACACAGAGGCACAAAGTGAGAGAATACTATTGGAAAAATGGTGCTGATGGACTTGCCTGTCGCAGGATTGCCACAAACCTTCAATTTGTAGAAAACACCATATCTTCAAAGCACAGTAAAGCAAAGCTCGCTAAAATGATGTGTGCCTGTATAACATTTGAGCCTCATAGCAATATTTCAAAGTAAATATTATTGCCCCCATTTTACAGATAGGAACATTGACTCTATAAGAGATAAAAAAAATTTGTCCAACTGTGTACACATGAGAAGTGTTCAGTCCATCCATTATTCAGACCCAGATAGTGTGACTCCAAACACTTAGCCACTCTAAGAAACTGCTACCCTGCTTTTTCATACCCATGTACGTGTGTATTTTGTCTAAAGGCAATATTGAAACTGTTATCCAAAAAGTAAGCAACTGTTGGGGAATTTTTAGTAGCATATACGCAAATGTGTAGACATTCTGCAAAGTGTTCTGGTAAAATTGAGGTGGGGTGGTCTTGTAATTGCACCTTAAAGGGAGAGTATTGAAACTCCCAGTTCTTCCGTTTCTAAGACCTCTTCTTTAAGATAGGATAAAATAAATAACTGTCAGATAATGCTCCAAACTAAATGGAAAGTATTTTCTAACTAGACATTGAGGTTTAATATTCTAAATTTAAAAAATTTGTAACGAAAAGGATTGGAAAGGGAGCGAGCGTGTGAGCGCAGACAGGCATAGCTGCAGAACAGCTCACCTGATTTTGAGTCACAGTACTTGCTTAGGACGTAACGTGATTACTTTCTTTAATTTCTGTAAACAGAGTTGACTCAACTTGAAAGAAGTTCTCTGGCTTCAAATCAAAAGGGGTGTTGCTTTTGTCCCTTCCTCTTAAAGAAACAGAACATTGACAGTTATTTTATTCATCCTTTTCTTAGCGTGTCCATCATGCATCCCACATCAGTGATCTCTGGTGAAAAAGCAAGTGCTTGGGTGGCATGAAAGGGAAACTCTATGAGCTTTACTCTGGTTCCTTCTGAAACCTCACCTGTGTGTTCTGTTGCTGCATGTCCCTGTTCGCATCCATTGATAAACCAGAAAGGCAGAGAGATGAGATCTGAACACAGCACGCATTCATTCAGCAAACATTTGTTGAGCACCTACTGTGTGTGACACCTTTTTCTGGGGATAGATGGTGCCCAAAGCCCCGAGCATTCACATTCTAGAGGGAAAAGAGAGACAATGAACAAGTAGATTATGTATCAGCAACTGGTAAATTATTTGTAGAAAAGCAGGTTAAGGGTTTACCATTTTCAGCACTAGTGACATTTTGATCCAGATTATTGTTTACTGTGGAAACCACCCTATGCATTGTAGGAGGTTTAGCAGCATCCCTGGCGACCCACTTTATGTCAATAGCACACGCGCACACGCGTGCGTGCACACACACACACACACACACACACACCCCAGTTGTGACAACCGAAAATGTCTCCAGACGTTGCCGAATATCCCTTGGGGGTCAACATTAGCCCCAGTTGAGAAACGTTGGTCTAAAGAGTAAGAGGTGGAGGTACTGATATATTGGGATCAGGGAAGACCTACCTCTCTTTTAAGGTGACTTTTGAGCAAAGACTGGAAGAAGTGAGAATAGGCATCCTGTAAATATCTGGGGGAAGAATGTTTGCAGCAGAGAATGGCTAGTGCAAAGGCACTGAGGTGAGAGGAATAGCAAGGAGGCCATTGTGAGCAGGACTGAGCGGGAAGAATGTAGCAAGTGATACGATCAGCCAGCTCTTCAGGAAGCCAGATCATGATCCTGTAGTGAGGACTTTGGCTTTGAATCACAGGGTGATGGGAAGTCATGAAGGGTTTTGAGAAGAGCAGTGAGTGATGGGACCTGGTTTATCTTCACATGGGGTTGTTCTTGCTGAATAATCACCTGCAAAGGGCACAAAGGTGAAAGCCAGGGTCCAGAAGCAGCTGTGGCAATAATTCCAGTGAGCACTTAGTCAAGGCTGGACTGGTTGTGAGAGGATGGGGGAAAGTGACTGGATTCTGGGTATATTTTGAACCTAAATCTGACATGGTTTGCTGTTGAATCAGACATCGGCTGTGAGCAGAAAAGAAAAGAAGGGGTCTTTGAAATATTCTTCTTTGAAAATACCCCAAATGGGCTTTTATTGTTGATTTTTGATCCTAATCCTATGGGAGTTTAAGCGCGATGCAGACATTGGTTAGGCATTAGGTTTTAGACTGTTATTTCCTAAATTACTTCCTGAGTAAACCAATTAAACTTACAATGCGCGTCTGCAGGAGAAAAGGGAAGGAGCCAAACTCGGTATGATTTTCCCTCTTAGACACTGCTTAGCAACACTTTTCTCCTATTGCTTGGGTAATGAAATTCGGGCAGGTGGGAGCCATATGAACAAACGGGCCCTCAGAAGCAGCCTGTCACCCCGTGCTCATAGGTACAGTACTACCTGATTATTCTCCAGGTCCCCATTTGGGAACTAGTGTGCACTTTTCATAAAAACCACCATGTGTCTCCAATTCACGCAACATCTCTCCCTTCTCTGTAGCACCTGCCTTCTGAGACCTCAGGCATATGCTAGATATTGCCTCCCCAGATTGAGGTAGATTAACCAAGGTTCCAAGCTTCTTAAACTGTGGGAGAGGGAGAGTGTGAAATAAAGGCTCGATCTTCTAGTTAGTCTCTGAGTTAAGATGGGCTTTTATAAAACCTTCCAAATGTGTCAGCCCACATCAGTGATTACACTCCGGGAGTTTTTACCTTTACCTTGTAAAGTCACATTTGCTTTCCCCTTAAAGCAGTGTTTCTCCTGGTTGGGTGTGAGGTTTTTAATAAGAATGCAGAATTCTGGGCTCTATTTCAGACCCAGAGGGATAAAAATGGGAATAATGTTCAATAAGGGCCCCAAATGATTCTGTAGTATGCTAACATTTGAGAACTATTGCTCTATCATTAGGAATTGCATTCACTTCCAAGTAACTGAAATGTAAATAAAGAACTAGTTTATTTCTCTTATTGCTTAAAGAAGTTCAGTGATAGGCAACCCAGGGCTAGTATGATGGCTCTATGGTATATTCAAAAACTCCCATTCTTAAGGTTACTTCATGGTATAAGATGGCTGCTGGACCTCCTGCTGTTGAGTGTACATTGCAGCCAGGAAGCAGGAAGGAAGGGGAACTTGGGCAAAAAGACCTTTGTCAACTACTTGGCCTCCTTTAAAAGAGCTCTCCCAGAAGTCACATCTTTACATGTCATTGGCCAGAATTTGTTCCGATGGCCACATGTAGCTACTCCAGAGGTACAGAAATACCGTCCTCAGCTGGGCATATTGATGCTCTAAGTAAAATGATGGTATTCTAATTAAGGAAGAAAAGAAAATGGATACGATTGGTCAACCATCTCTGCCAGAACTCCCTTACACCACCATACCATGGTGGTGTGGACAGACTTAAATTTGGAGTACATCATTTTACTTACTGTCAGTCCATTTTGAACCATATGTTGGTTATGTTATGGAGAACACCAAAGGAAAGCATGTTCATCATTTCTGTGGTCAATCATGCAGACATATTAGGAATTTACTATATCTTTTTGTCTTCTTTTCCATCCATTTGCTAGTCTTTTTTTTTTTTTTCCCTTGATAAAGAAGCCCAAGAATCCATGCAAAACAGAGGGAGACGATGAGGAAGCCAAGCTCAGAAGTGGCCCTGCCGTGTTTTAGCTGTGTGACTCTCAATCTGATGAGTGTAATGTACCACCTCCAGGCTGTGGGGAGGGTTCGCACGCCACTGTATGTAAAAACACTTCAGGCATAAGAGCAACTCCATAAAAGAAAAATGTTCCTTGATCCCTTCCTTCATTTGGACTGTGAAGGACAGTTGGTTCTAAATTCAGCCCCCAAATTCTGACTTCTTTGTTGGGTTCCCGCTCTAAGAAAATAGGAATGCTTTTGATATGGAAAATGTACCAGCCCAAAATTTGAGCACTTTGCCATTAGGATTTCCCGTTGTTGTAGGAACTGGTGGAATCCCCTTGCTTAAGGATATGTGTAGGTGTAGAAGGAGACGTGTACAAAATTGAGTGAAACTGAACAAGTTCTTTTGCCTCCTCTGGGTCTCCTGGGGTGCCTGGCAATCCCATGGGTTGGCTGTTGAAGGAAAACACTTGGGTGACTCTAAAACTCTTAAAATGGGCTCCCTTGAACCAACAGCAGGGGCATCCCCTGAGAAATGGTTAGAAATGCAAATGATCGCCCTCGCCCCCCAAGGCCCCCTGAATTAGAAATGTGTATTTTAGCAAGCCTTCCAGGTGGTTCTGGTGGAAGCTAACATTTGAGAACCACCGCTCTAAGTAAAGCACGTTTCTCTCCAACGAGGAGCCATTGGCTCCCTGGCTTCGATCTCTGCTCAGGCAGAAGTGCTGGCAAACGTGCAGTTCCTTCTGACAAACCCAGTCTTTCCAGCTGGGCGAGGTCTTGCTTTGCAGACTTTATTTGCACACTGACTAAAGCTCTTACAATCCATCTGACACACAGACTGACGTTATTGCCAAACCTCGGTGTTGGGAGTCACACTTTAAATAAAGGCCTTCAGCTAGTTCATTTTCCTAAGCCAGTTTATTGTGTTCAGGATGCTTTTGTTGGGAGGAAATGTACCTCGTGTGGCTACACCCAGCACACAATCACAGGGCACCTCTACCTGGGAATCTGTAAATGGAGCGAAGTTCCTAGCACGTTCCAGAGACCTGCCGGATAATAGCTGGGTAATGATCATCACTGACAAAGTTCTATTGGATTTGACAATTTACTTGTAAAAATTAACAAGTGAGGGCTTCCCTGGTGGCGCAGTGGTTAAGAGTCTGCCTCCCGATGCAGGGGACACGTGTTCGTGCCCCGGTCCGGGAAGATCCCACATGCAGCGGAGCGGCTGGGCCCATGAGCCATGGCCGCTGAGCCTGCGCGTCCGGAGCCTGTGCTCCGCAACGGGAGAGGCCACAACAGTGAGAGGCCTGCGTACCACAAAAAAATAAATAAATAATAAAAATAACAAGTGAAATGTGTTTGGGCTAAAATGAGCAATCTGCAGGGTTTTCACAGGTGGTGCCAATTTTCGCTTTTGTAGCGCCAGAAAGTATACTAAATATTTTCCCCTTACTATTGGTATGATTGGTGTTTGTTCTGAGCTATACAGTAGTTTTATTATGGAAGATGCCAAAGCATTTCCGTGCATGTGGCATTTCCATGTTCAGCCAGAGACAGATTGGGAAAGAGAGCCGTTTCTCCCTCATTCCCATCTGTCTGCTAATCCCCTTTGCTCAATGAAGAGCTTGCAAAGTCCAGCTTCTAAACACCAGGAGGAGACACAGCTGCCACCATGAAGGGGGGTTATTTTTACTCCTGGACTTGAACAGGCTTTGAAGAGAGTTGGACGTGGTAAAGGACCAACTCACTCTCCTGCCTCACAGCAAGTCAGATCACCTACCAGGTGATATGGGGGTGATTTGGTAGGTTGTTAATTAATAATTAGCTGATTTGGTTTGATAAACGGAGTATTTTAGCAGGTAAGTTTTTAAGTCATCTGCCAAATTATTGGTTGCCTTGTGAGAAACTATGTTAGCACATTTTATATTGAAGGGATTATGGGAATACCGGTAGAAAAGATGTGTTTTCAGTGGTGGTGATGAGTAGGCTGCAGTTATAGAAAGCAACACGAAAGCAACACAAGATGTGGGACTTCCCTGGTGGCTCAGTGGTTAAGAATCCACCTGCCAATGCAGGGGACACGGGTTCGAGCCCTGGTCCGGGAAGATCCCACATGCCACGGAGCAGCTAAGCCCGTGCACCACAGCTACTGAGCCTGCGCTCTAGAGCCCACGAGCCACAACTACTGAGCCCATGTGCCACAACTACTGAAGCCTGCACGCCTAGAGCCCATGCTGCACAACAAGAGAAGCCACCACAATGAGAAGCCCGCTCAAGGAAGAGTAGCCCCCCCTTGCCACAGCTAGAGAAAGCCCGCACACAGCAACGAAGACCAAACTCAGCCAAAAAGAAATAAATTTATTTTAAAAAAAAGAAAAAGTAATTATATGTAATACCGGGTTCTTGAAATACCGGGTTCTGGAACAGTTGCCCTGTAAGGTAGGAACCATTACTATCTTCATTTTATAGATGAAGAAAAATGACTTCACCAAGTTAAATAACCTGTTCCAATCATAAATATAGCCAGAGAGTAGCAGAGCTGGATCAGGTTCCATACGTATCTGATACCACAGTCATGGCTTTTTAAAAAAAAAGCAGATCTACTGAAGCCCGCATGCCTAGAGCCCATGCACCACAACTAGAGAAGCCACCACAATGAGAAGCCCGCGCACCGCAACAAAGAGTAGCCCCCGCTTGCCACTAGACAAAGCATGCGCGCAGCAGCGAAGACCCAATGCAGCCAAAAGTAATAAATAAAATTTTTTTTAAAAAAAGGCAACACAAGATGTCCAGCCAGGAAAGGTGTTCCACAAGAGTAGTCACTGCCTCTGTTGAGTTAAGGATTCAGTCTTTAAGATGGACATCAGCATACCGAGGTACTTATTTACCACCTAAATATCTCTAGAGCTCTCCATCACTGCCTCCCCCTTAGTCCAATCATGTGTTGGGACTCCTTTATCCTCCAGTCTTAAAATGGCATGGAACCTCTCCATTCCGATCTCCAGGTGTGGCCATTGCCCAAGATGGGGTAAACAGGAGCCTTCTGTAAGGAAGTGGGATTGAGCAAAGCTAGTCAGTCTAGGGTGGACTCTTGAACGGGGCTTGTGTAAACTCAAGTCCTGTGGGGAACAGATCTGCAGAGAGGAAAGAATAGAGCAAAGGTAGGAGGACACCAGGCTTAGGGAGATGGGAAATCCCTTACTAATCACCTTCCATTGGAAGTTTCCATTTCCTCAAGAGGCCCTACCATACAGCTGGGTTTTTTGAGAAAACACTACATCTTTATAATAATTTACCTTTTTTTCCCCTGAAACCAAGCTAGCTTAAATCGCATTTTATCCCTTGCAGCCTTCCTTCTTAGACCAATTATAAGTGGGGGGCTCCCCAGGTTTGGTCTCACTCTACAAGCCGACAGTGTTGCCCTACCTCTTAAAATGGAAGGAATGCCAGGAAGATGTGGATGGTTCCATTTGGAGTATACCAGGCTGGACAATATACTTATTGCTGTGTATTCGTATTATTTATTGTTATTGAGGGCCAAATGCTCTGTCTTCACTGTCGTTTAATTACCACAATCATATGATGAGGATTCGGAGAGGTTTTGTCAACTTGCTCAGGAACACGGGGATGGGAAAGGACAGAGCCATGACTGGGGGTTCAGATCTCCCTGGCCATGCTGTGGAGAAGGTACAGGGAAAACTCCAGCCTGGGTCAGCCTTGGACGGTAGCAGAGAGACTTTCCTTGTTCAAGGTACCAGTTCAGAAGATGACTGCTCTGGGCAGTGAAGAGAGGGGTGTGTGAGTGATGAGGAGTGATTGAGAGGAAGGTCAGTGGAGCTGAAATCAGACTCTTTGTGATCAAGCATCCACAGTGATGCATTTTATTTTTTTTAATTTATTTTATTGAAGTACGGTTGATTTACGATATTGTGTTAATTTCTACTGTACAGCACAGTGATTCTGTTTTACATATATATCCATTCTTTTTCACATTCTTTTCCATCATGGTTTATCACAGGATATAGTTCCCTGTGCTGTACAGTAGGACCTTGTTGTTTATCCACATAGTGATTCATTTTATGTTAGCATTTGTCCCTAATGTTCTGTAACCATAATGGGAGCTGTGAGAATGACAAAGTGATGTTTCCCCAAGGCTTTTCCACCCGTCATTTTTTGACCTGGGAGGCAAAGCCCATTCCCCAAGATACAGGGACGGGGCCTGCTGCTTTATATACCCGGCCCTTACCTGGTGAGGCATATGGGGCACGAATCTCCTGAGGACATAATGGTGTGCCAGTCTCTGATGGGCTCATCGCCAGCTTCTAATCCCAAACTAACTCATGATCTGGGCTTGTATTTCTTCTCAGAGAGAGTGCCAGTAAGTTGTGGGCTGCCTTCAAAACCCGGAACCATTGCTTCCCATCCTGAGACTTGGCTTCCTGCCAGGTGCCTCTAGGGAGGGGTCGCAGGGCCCTGGGTCCCAAAAGCTGGCTGGTCTACAGCGAGAAGTCTGTTTATGTTTACCTTTGGGATTTGATCGAGAGGATGATACACACACGATGGTGAATGGTTACGATTATTTGTTATGAAAACAAGGATAGCTTTCACATTTTTTATTAAGGCTTTGTTATCACAAAACCTTCTTCCTCTCTCTTCTAACAATTATGATTTCGTTTCTGGAGATCAAAGTAGACAGAGCTTTCGCAGCTCTTCGCTCCAGCATTCCCAAAACGTGTGGTCATATCCAAGGCTCCCCACACTGAAGGGAATGTGACCAAGTTGGTGGAGCCTAACCAGTATGTTGAATGTAGAGCCCCAAGTCTTCTGTCTTCTCCATTTTGTTGAATGAATGCCTTGTTTCACAAGAGTTGGTCATGATGCTGAGAGACAGTTGAAAAGTATTTTCCATGATGTCATCTGACCTTGTGGGATTTTTTTTTTTGGCCTCTCCTATATAAAGCATACCTTCTGTTTTGGCCAGTTTTTTCCCCTAGTTTTACATGCAGTTGGATGCTAGAATGTCTGTTTTCTTTTCTCAGGCAAAATTAGATGTTTGGTGCTTTCCCAAATAGTCTTTAGGGTTGAATGAGCCTCAGAAATTGGAAGAATATGTCCTAACAGCTGTAAACAGGAGCATTCTAGGATGTACAAAAAAAGTCACGTTAATGACAATTTTTAATTACACGCTCTGTATCCCGAATTCAGTGACTTTATTTTTTTATTTTTTTTTTGGTGACAGATCTGAACTGCTGCCTGTTCTTACAAAAAGCCTAAAACCTAGAGGGCTTTTAATGTAGGTGGAGGCTGAGGGACCCAAGAGTTCTCCGCGCGCCAAAGGCTGGTGTTGACTCCAGCGCCAGGGCAGGCGCTGACACATCGCTTTGGCTAGGAAGGCAGGTTACATGCTGGAGACTCACAGAGAAAATGGTAAAGCCAGCTCTCGGGGGAGCCTGCCGAGAAAGCCCTACCCTCCGGGTTCACCAGCATGTTTGCCAAAATCTCTTTTTCTAGGAAAGTTTGCTAGCTTCATTTTTCCCTTACAGAGAGAGGAAAAGCCCCAAGACATGGGTGGTTTGTGGGACTCTTTCTTCAAGGATGAATTTCTCTGCTTGCAGTGAGAAACTCATATGCCGTTGAGTTTCACGAAGGACGGGGACAGCGGGAAGCAGATGTGTCCTGTTGTGGGAATCATCTCCCCAGGATGTGGGAGTGGGCAGGTGGTTTGAGTAATGGGCGAGTTATCTGTGTGCTTTCCATCCTTCAGGTTCACCAGTACTATAGCTGTCTCCCAGAAGAGAAAGTTCCCTATGTCAACAGTCCTGGAGAGAAACTTCGAATCAAGCAGCTATTACACCAGCTGCCACCACATGACAATGAGGTAAGGGGCTAGAGGGGCCTTCGTAAGACTTTTCTTAGAACTTTCTCAGAACTTCCTGTGAACGGTTACCTTTTTCATAATCAGAATGCTCATTATCAGTGAGATCCCCAACGAAGAAGTCTGGCAGTTTAGGTTTTAGCTTCCTTAATTAGAACTAAAAGAAACTGTCGGACACCTTCTGGGGAGGGTTACGGAAAAGCAGAATCTCATTATGGACTGGATTCGCCTCTGTGCCTGGCGAACTGGGGAGCACTAAAATTTAAAAGTTCAAGTCCAGGTTTTGTTAGTTGAAGGACGTGCGATGCTGGTTGCCTGAGCCTGTTAGATGATTGAGATTCCCTGGGCAGTTCAAGTCCGGCACAAACTTTGAGAGTCTCTTGAATTTTCAGCATCATTTCTTAGTAAATGAGTATGTAAGTTTTCCATCTTACACTGTAGTAGAAGTTACATGTCCCGATTTGCAGCTGTGAACATTTGTGTTTTTGTCGTTTCCAGTCCAACTTGGCAAGGTCACCCCTTATACTCTTGAAAGTATGACTCGCAGGCCGTCCTTTTTTCTGAACCCAGATACAGGGCACTATAAGCAGGCATTCATCGTCTTTGAACTCAAATTGATCCTAAAGGGAAATTTGTAAATACGCTTTTAAAAGATCATCACGCTTGGGAGGTTTAGATTTGCAAACTAGAAATTAATTCTCAAGTATCTGGTTTTTAAAAATAGTGATCCTACAGAATCGCATTGTCTGCTTAACTCTGATTGTGATTTAAAGAAAAACACAACTTTAAGTTGAAAGGAGAAATTTAAAACCCCTTCAGAGAGCTGGACCCCAGCTTTTTACCAACTGCCCCCACCCACAAGCTCAGTCCCTGAGGAAATGAGTGAGTACTTTTTTAGTCTTTATCTTCCCACATTTGAATAAAAGGAATAAATCAAGAGTCTCAAAAGTGAATTTGAATAAGTGGAGCCAAAGCTTAAAAACTGAAGCAACTCCCTAGAAAGACAGTCACAGTTCCCTTTCCTATTGTTTATTTCAGACTTCAGAAAACACATTTAAATAATGCTTTCTCCTTTAAAGAGGAGAGCAAGCATTGTAACCAGATGACCAGCTAACTAATTTGGAATTGAAAGTGTGGGTTTTTACAAGCAGGAGGGGTGTGCCTTTCTTTCAGAGCATGTCCCTAAATTGTCAGTGGTGTAACCATATATTCTGGGCCGTTCAGGTCCTTGCAGTTCTTTCTCCACATGAAGACTTTTTTTTTAAACATTTTTTTACTCAATAGAGGGAAGTGATCTGCTCTTTTCTGCTTTTGAATGATTAATTCTGTTTATGGTTAACTGTGGTTTCATGAAAAGAGACCCTTCAAATTTCGTCTTCCTGTTGGTGAGAGTTGCTTACATGTGACCCAGTAGACAGATTTGCCCATTTGACATGGCCTTTTTAAGGACAGAGGGTGAATCTAAAGTAAATATTTGATCATTCTCTTTTTCACCCAGATTAGTCAATTTTGATGTATACAGCTGCAGTGGTTTTCAAACTAGTCCTGGTTCAAAGGTTTCCCTTTAACCATCTGTAGGACAGATCATCGGGGCAAGCCGGTTAAACTTGCTGATGCTCAGATTATTCTAAAGTAAGATGGGGTGGGATTAGAACCATGTTTCCCGAAGTGTAGCAGATCCTTGATGACTTTGGTTGGTACATGGTCATGGCACTAAATAATACTGAACCACATAATGAGAGACTCACTACCTTTTCAGTTGCATTTCATTGCTTATGACTGAGTTGTCAAGGGGGAAATTTTAGTTTGGAGGGAGCAGGTATCTCACACCTCGCCAACTCCTGCTGCTTTCCATTTTTAAGTAACAGCGTTAAGAACCTCCGTTTCAGAATCTCCGACAAGCAAAAGTAGCCAGCTAGAATCCAGCAATGTGGTTTTGTTTTCAGTCTCGTATTTAGTTTTATGGTCGCTCTGTTTTTTCACAAGTGATATTGCTTTTCTATTTTTAGTCATAATATACTTTCTTTTCAAGTAAATGTATTCAAGTAAAAAACAGTGAGTCCGTTTTTAAAACAGTGTTAAGTAAACAATAGTTCAAGATTATAGCAAAATTCCCAAGGTGTGCATAAATAAAAGAGAGAATGGGAAATAGCAGATTTGAATATCTTTAATGTCCCTCCCTTAATTCTGTGAGTTTCTGTGTCGGACAAGAAGGAAAATATCTTATGCAAGTTGATGCATTAACCAAAGCCCAGCGGGCAGTCCTCTCCCTCCTACACACAGATAAACACGCGCAGAGACTCCTGTGAAGTAACACAGATAGCGCTGGGCCCACTCCTCAGTTTCACGCCTTTGGTTCCCATCTCATTTTGGGAAACAGAAGCTGTGAGCACGTTGACCGCTATTCTGGCTCGTTGGCCCGGAGCCATTCTTTGGCGTCAAGGATCGTTTCCATGGGCACATGGAGGTGAAAGTACCACGATCAATTTGAAGATGCGGATCACTTTGAAAGGAGGGGGAAGTCCCCGATCTTGACTTAGCAGCAAAGCTATCCCAGATGGTGTGGCTCTTAGTGTGGTGAGCAGAGTGTGCCAGTGAGGCCGAGACACAGTTACAGACCATTCATTGGCCTGCCCAAGAATGGGGCTCTGGAGTTTGGAGCCTTTAGGAAGCCCTTTTGATGGTCAGCAATCTCAGGTAGAGACTCACTGAAATAGCCCCCAGCCTGGTGGTGTTCAAGTGCCCACAAAGACTGTGAAACCAAATGGGAGTGTGTTTAGTGAGCACAGTCTGAGGCCTGGGCTTCAGGAACCCTCAGGAGCAAGGGTGACCCCTGCGTGCCATCCTCTGTGTCTGTCCAGGTTCGCTATTGCAACTCCCTGGATGAGGAAGAGAAGAGGGAGCTGAAGCTCTTCAGCAACCAGCGGAAACGTGAAAACCTGGGTCGTGGCAATGTCAGGCCCTTCCCGGTCACCATGACAGGAGCGATCTGTGAACAGGTGAGCGTGGATTGCGAGGCGTGCCGAGGGGATTGCTCTGGCGTCCTTTCACTCGTTCATTCAACAGTTATTTTACTGAGAACCTACTTTGTAGGCCTGGGGGATACAGCCGTGGACAGCAGATTTGAAAGCTTGATCTTGCCCTTGTAAGGAGTTCCGTTCTAAGGGAGAAGTCAGACAGTAACATAAATAAGATAGAAAAAATTCAGTGGGGAAGGAGGTTAGTGTTGGGAGTGTGCAGTGGTTGCAATTTTCAGTAAAGGGATGGGGAAGGCCCCGCAAAGACATGCAGGAACTGAGGGGGAGGGAGTCATGCAGATGGCGGAATGGGGGGCGTGGCTAAGGGAACAACAAGTTCAAAGGCCCTGTGGCAGGAGCCGTTTCTGTTCTGTTTGAGGAACAGCAGGTTGGCAAGTGTGGCAGGGCAGAGGGGATAAAGAAGAGAATGAGTAGATGAAGTCATGTTTCACAGAGGGTTGGGTAAGCCACTGGAAGGAGATAGGGAGCTATTGGAAGGAGTTGAGCAGAGGAATGGCATGATGGAGTTACATCTCAAAATGAGTCCTTTAGAAAGTGGAATTTGCCTGGACCATGGGTCAGCCTCTTTCCCAGGGTCATCCCAGGAGCAGTGCCGTTTAAGCAGGTGGTAAACGGTCACCCCCTTGGATCTGAGGGTTCTTCAGCACAGTGCATGAAGCCCCCTGCATTCTCTCTAGGACCTCACTGAGTCGAAAGTCTGGATTTGTTTTTTCTTCGAGTCTCCTGTAGAGTGCTCCGGGCATGGTGGAGGAGGGTTTTCAAGAAAGCAGGGTGAGAATCCAGCCTGCCTGGGTTCACCCTGCCCCACCTCTTGACCTCCAAAAGCCTTCTGGTGCTGATGGTCATATTTTGGGCACATCTCTTAGCCCTGCTGCTAAGACAGTAGCCCCATCTAACTCCTTAAGCGCTTTGGGGACCCATTCACATACTGAAAATATGTGAACTGGATTGAGGAAGAGAAGGCAAGATACTACCTGAGCGGAGGGGATACCATTTGGGGGCCCTTTTTGGGGATTTCAGAGGGATAGTGTGGGAAGGCTCAGGTGGATGGAATGGAGATGCAACTTAACAGGGAAGCCAGAGGACCACAGATTTGGCAGTGGGATGGGGCCTTCATCCTTGACACCTGCCCCTGAGATGTAGGTGGTCAGAGGTTAAGATGTGAGATTCTGTGTACTCAGTTCAGGGCCTCTGCCACTCTTGGGTCATTCTTCACCAGTCCAGGCGGACTTCCCTAAGACGATGGGAAGGTTGGGTGTTTCATGGGCAGGTGTCAAGAGTGGCATGGAAGAGTGACGAGAGCCTGGAGGCAGAAAGACATAACATGGCTGCCATAACATGGCAGTGACCATGTTACTTTTCCTGATGGTTTTGCTGCAAAATGGGGCTAACAAATGCCTAGGTCATAGAATCACGGTGAAGATTCAGTGGGATTCCGTGTTGTTAAAGTAATTAAACAAGGAGGCCGTTGGACTGGGGTGGCTCTAATGCCTCGGTAGCCTGTATCAGCAGACCAAAACCTAAACCAGTCAGGGTAGTGGAATCCGAGAAAGTGAAACTGAACAACCGATTGCAAACAGCCAACCAGGCTTTCCCAAATAAGGGGACTGCTTAATCCCTAGTCCCTGAAATACTTTCCGCACTTTGCTTCCACGTCTTCTCTATAAAAATCTCTCCCCGGGTTCGTGACCTTGGAGCTCTCCCAACAACCTTTAGTTTGATGCTTGTGGCCCAATTCGAATCAGTGTTGGAGCAAATAAACTGGAAAACTTGAGTGTGCCTCAGTTTCCCTTTTAGAAGTATGCATACCTCAGCTACCAACGTTAGCACAAAAGGCAGGGGTAGCACTTTGCATAACGTAACGTCTTTCTTATGTCTGGTCACTCGCATGAATGAGGCCCCCGAGACTATTCCATGAGACCTTGACTTTCTTTTCTATGAAGCGTCACAACCCTTCTGCTGGCCAAGGTGTGGGAAAGGTTTGGAGGTCGCTTTTCTCCTCCTTGGACGTTGCCCCCAGCCACTCATGTGGAGCCGTAGTGCTGGACCCTCAGGCTGGGAACCTCAGGCCAACACCGTGGTCAGCAGAGAGCCTCCCCCCTGGACCTGTTACCTCACACTTTACTCCTCCCTCAAAGACTGCACCGTATTCATTTTATCCCAGGTGCAACTGGAAGCGTGGGTCATCAGGGACTCTGCCTTGTTCCTTTCTGGGTAGGGGGAAGGAACTTCGGAAATGAGTGAGAAGCTCAGGAAGGGGAGAAAGAAGCCCTTTTCATAGTCTGGCTTTAGGAGTGGTACCTTTTCAATCGGGACTGTGTAAAAAGATGGTAGGTAAAAAAAGCATCCCTGAAAGGCTTCTAGAGAAGATGTTAAAAGTGGGCATATCTTTATGAACCCACTCCCTACCATCCAAAGTGCAGACCTCCAGGTCCTCCCAGAGGCCCTCTGAACCCCCTCCCCACTCACGCATCACCCAAACCCCACACAGCCTACTCTTTCTAGCAGTAGTCCTGGCTGGGCCTCTGGAGGGAGTTGGCAGTATCTGAAAGATCATGAGACCTCCTGCTGGCAGACTTTTCCTTTCTCTCCCACCTTTGGGATTGCTTATTTTCTCAGTGACAGGGTCTTCCTCGTGTTGGCCCTAGGAGGGGCAGTGGGGGAAGGGCAAGAAAACCCTGCCTGCCTGCGTGTAGAGCAGGTAGCACAGTAACTGATTTGCAAGTAAGCGCTCAGTCGCCAGCTGGTGATGCCGGTGGTGGTCGTGTATCCCTCCCGCGTGGCGCTGAGAGACGGGGCGCCGGTGTTCCTCTTCCTGACGTTTCTGTTCGCCTTGCAGTGCGGAGGCCAGATCAACGGCGGGGACATTGCTGTGTTTGCGTCGCGCGCCGGACACGGTGTCTGCTGGCACCCACCCTGCTTTATCTGCACTGTCTGCAACGAGCTCCTGGTGGATTTGATCTACTTTTACCAAGATGGGAAGATATACTGTGGCAGGCACCACGCGGAGTGCCTGAAGCCGCGCTGCGCAGCCTGCGACGAGGTCAGAGTCCGCCCGGCTCCCTGGGTTACACCGTAGCCAGCACGTTGTCCCGTGGTTCCTGCATGGAAGAAAACCATAGGCCACTCCCCTCCCCTCTTATATTAACCCTTTCAGAAATGAAGCCCCACCATCCCTCGTTGCTAGAATGTCCAGGACTGTGACCTGCTTTACTGAATGTCAGTCTCATGGGCCGCTAGGTGGAAGACAGTTTCTAGGGCTGAGGACATTTCCAGGGGCACTAGGTCAGTTCAGAACTCTAAAAATAAAAGGCTTTGTGCAACTTGAGATTTCAGCCCAAATCCCAGGAAGTAATCATCGTCAGTAATCGTGTGTCGTTTATCTTAAAATCTTGGGTTTCCTGAGATTCGATGGGACGGTTTGGTTTGAGAAGACGAGAAAGTGGGTAGCATGATTTGATTCTCCCACAGTTTACAAAAGGTCTGATGAGCATTCAGGGGGCACATGGCTACTCCGTCTGGAAACCTCTGCCCCACACTCTTAAGAGGTACTTGAATTTGCTTTTCCGAGTAAGAAAGCAGTCCGGACACAAGGTTCATACCTGGTGTTTTCTCCCAGCAGAAGCACACCTAGGTGTGATCTGGGAGCTGAAAGATAGAAAACCTGGTTTAACTTAAAAGTTGGGGGCAGAAAGGAGAATGTTCTAAACCTGACTGATTTTATGGGACATTATTAGGAGAAAGATCTTGGACAGGGGTTTCTTCGTGCATAAAGTAGGTTTTTGGTTCTTTCTGACCCCATAACCAACAATGTGGGACCCTGAAAATAACACTCCTCTTTTTCATCCAGAGTCCACTATTACTGTGGGCATCTCTTCCTTAAAAGCCGCCAATCAGAGACTCACTCCCCTAGAAGGAAGTCAATTGGCCTTATCTAACTTGGATTCTAATGCTACCAGTGATATTCAAAAGAGACCCTCTGGGCAGGTAGTTGGTCCAGTTCTAGTGATTGTGGGCAGCCCCTTTTCCTGCCTGCCTCAGTTTCCACATCTGGAAATTGATGCTCATGATACTTAATATTATCTAATGGCAAATAGAATAGGATGATTAAAGTGGTTTGAAATTTTTGCTTATTGAGATCTTATTCATACAGCATAAGATTTACCCTTTTAATGTGTACAATTCAGTGGTTTTTAGTGTATTCACAGAGTTGGACAACCATCACTACTGCCTAATTCCAGATCATTTTCATCACCGAAAAAGCAACACCAGGTCCATTAGCAGTCACTCCCCTTTTCCCCTCCCTCTAGCCCCTGGCAACCAGTAATCTCTGTCCCCATGAATTTACATATTCCAGACACTTCATATAAGTGGATTAATGCAGCATATGACCTTTTGTGTCTGGCTTTGTTCACTTAGCACAGTGTTTTTGCGGTTTTCCCGAGTTCCAGCATGTATCAGTACTTTCCTTTTCATGGCTGAAGAATAACCAGTTGTGTGTATATATCACATTTTGTCTAGCCATTTATTAATTGATAGACATTTACATTGTTTTCACTTTTTGACTATTATGTACAATGCTGCTATGAATATTGATATACGAGTTTTTGTGTGGACATATATTTTCTGTTCTCTTGAGTATATACCGAGGAGTGGAATTGATGGGTCATATGGTAGTTCTATGTTTAACGTTTTGAGGGAATCTAAACTGTTGTCAAGAGGAGCTGCACCATTTTACATTCCCACTATCAATGAAGATTCCAATTTCTCACATTCTCCTCAATTCTTTTTTTTTTTTTTAACATCTTTATTGGGGTATAATTGCTTTACAATGGTGTGTTAGTTTCTGCTTTATAACAAAGTGAATCAGTTATACATATACATATGTTCCCATATCTCTTCCCTCTTGCATCTCCCTCCCTCCCACCCTCCCTATCCTGCCCCTCCAGGCGGTCACAAAGCACCAAGCTGATCTCCCTGTGCTATGCGGCTGCTTCCCACTAGCTATCTACCTTACGTTTGGTAGTGTATATATGTCCATGCCTCTCTCTCGCTTTGTCACAGCTCACCCTTCCCCCTCCCCATATCCTCAAGTCCATTCTCTAGTAGGTCTGTGTCTTTATTCCTGTCTTACCCCTAGGTTCTTCATGACTTTTTTTTTTTCTTAAATTCCATATATATGTGTTAGCAAACGGTATTTGTCTTTCTCTTTTTGACTTACTTCACTCTGTATGACAGACTCTAGGTCTATCCACCTCATTACAAATAGCTCAATTTCGTTTCTTTTTATGGCTGAGTAATAGTCCATTGTATATATGTGCCACATCTTCTTTATCCATTCATCCGATGATGGGCACTTAGGTTGTTTCCATCTCCAGGCTATTGTAAATAGAGCTGCAATGAACATTGTGGTACATGACTCTTTTTGAATTATGGTTTTCTCAGGGTATATGCCCAGTAGTGGGATTGCTGGGTCATATGGTAGTTCTATTTGTAGTTTTTTAAGGAACCTCCATACTGTTCTCCATAGTGGCTGTACCAATTCACATTCCCACCAGCAGTGCAAGAGTGTTCCCTTTTCTCCACACCCTCTGCAGCATTTATTGTTTCTAGATTTTTTGATGATGGCCATTCTGACTGGTATGAGATGATATCTCATTGTAGTTTTGATTTGCATTTCTCTAATGATTAATGATGTTGAGCATTCTTTCATGTGTTTGTTGGCAGTCTGTATATCTTCTTTGGAGAAATGTCTATTTAGGTCTTATGCCCATTTTTGGATTGGGTTGTTTTTTTGTTATTGAGTTGCATGAGCTGCTTATAAATTTTGGAAATTAATCCTTTGTCAGTTGCCTCATTTGCAAATATTTTCTCCCATTCTGAGGGTTGTCTTTTGGTCTTGTTTATGGTTTCCTTTGCTGTGCAAAAGCTTTGAAGTTTCATTAGGTCCCATTTGTTTATTTTTGTTTTTATTTCCATTTCTCTGGGAGGTGGGTCAGAAAGGATCTTGCTGTGATTTATGTCATAGAGTGTTCTGCCTATGTATTCCTCTAAGAGTTTGATAGTTTCTGGCCTTACATTTAGGTCTTTAATCCATTTTGAGCTTATTTTTGTGTATGGTGTTAGGGAGTGATCTAATCTCATACTTTTACATGTACCTGTTCAGTTATCCCAGCACCACTTATTGAAGAGGCTGTTCTTTCTCCACTATACATTCCTGCCTCCTTTATCAAAGATCAGGTGACCATATGTGCGTGGGTTTATCTCTGGGCTTTCTATCCTGTTCCATTGATCTATCTTTCTGTTTTTGTACCAGTACCATACTGTCTTGATTACTGTAGCTTTGTAGTATAGTCTGAAGTCAGGGAGCCTGATCCCTCCAGCTCCGTTTTTCGTTCTCAAGATTGCTCTGGCTATTCGGGGTCTTTTGTGTTTCCATACAACTTTCTCCTCAATTCTTGTTTGTCTTTTTCATTATGGTCACCTTAGTTGGTATGAAGTGACATCCTGTGGTGGTTTTGATTGGCTTTTCCTTAATGGCATATAATGTTGAGCATTTGTTTAATGTATTTATTGGCTATATGCATATCTTCTTTTTGGGAGAAATGTCTAGTCAGATCTTTTGCCTGTTTTTTCACTTAGGTGATTTTTCTTTTTCTTGTGGCTTTGTAAGGGTTGTTTATATATTCTGGATACTAGTCCCTTATCAGATATGTGAATTGCAAGTATTTTCTCCCATTCTGTAGTTATATTTTCACTTTCTTGATGATGTCCTTTGAAGCATGAAAGTTTTTTATTTCAGTGAAATCCAACTTCTGTTTTTTCTTTTGTTGTCTATGCTTTTAGTAGTCATAGCTAAGAAACCATTGTCTGATTGTCTGATCCAAGTTCATGAAAATTTACACCTGTGTTTTCTTCTAAACATTTTATAGTTTTTTTCCTCTTACATTTAGGTCTCTGATCCCTTTTGAGTTAATTTTTATATGTGGTGTGAGGTAGGGGTTCAAATTCATACTTTTGTATATGGCTATTCAGTGGTCCCAGATAGATTTGTTGAAGAGAGTATTCTTTCTTCCATCGAATGTCCTTGTCACCCTTGTCAGTAATCAGTTGGCCATAAACACTTGAGCTTATTTCTGCCTTGATTACTGTAGTCTGCAGTAAGCTCTTAAATCTGTGCTTTGAAATTGTAAAAAACTCTGTCTTAGGGGTCAAAACACAAATGCTTCTGAGGGCTAGACAGTTATCGTAAATGAAGGTGACTCATTTTAAGGTAACAGTGAGTGGTGAAAAAAAATGACAAGCTACAGAACTCATCACTCATCTGAAAGCAGCAACCCCTCTTATTGTTGCCATGCAAGAATGTGTAGCACACGTTGCCAAACACGTGTTTTCTAAAGAGAAACCAGGATTCCAGGTGTTTATATGACATTTCTCATTTTAAAAAAATATTGTGCATAAGCCAGATTAAATCGATATGGCCAAAGCGCCCATGAGCTGTCAGTTTTTAGTCCTGCTTTATATTCTTTAGGGTAGCATGTTCTTTGTCTTTATACAACGTGGTTAAATTAATCACCGACCAGGCCAGAAACTCTTTAATTGTGCTTTAGGCAAATCCACACGCGGGAACTGATATAGATAGAGAATAAACATACACATATAGATTTTCTGTTTAATAATTGGTGGACAGGACCTATTTCCCTACCCTTCCAGTTTGGGGCCCTCATAGCTTTCCACCTTTAAAGTACATTCTCATGGCTGGCTCTTATCCACTGACCATTTGGCTTCTCCATCTCCAGATCATCTTTGCAGACGAATGCACAGAAGCTGAGGGGCGACACTGGCACATGAAACACTTCTGCTGCTTCGAATGCGAGACAGTGCTGGGCGGCCAGCGCTACATCATGAAGGAGGGAAGGCCCTACTGCTGCCACTGCTTCGAGTCCTTGTACGCAGAATATTGCGACACCTGTGCCCAACACATAGGTGAGGCAACTCTTGGTGCTCAGCTTGGTCCTACTCTGACTGGATCTGCTTTGTGTCCGGTATAGTTAGAATCCCTTTGGTTGTAAGTGATAGAAACCCAACTGATACTACCTTAAGTGACAAAGGAAATTTCGTGGCTCACAGGACCAGAAAAGCCAAGAAGGAAATTGGTTTCAGTTAAGGATGGTTCAAGGATTCAAAGTCTGGTTCTTTTTTTCTCCTGTGTGTCTCCGCTCAGTTTGCTTTCTCTTGGCATCATTTGGAAGCGAGCTGCCTTTGCAAGGTGACCAAGATGACCCCCCCCGCCCAGCTACACTTAGTCTTAGCACTGGTATTCTCTAAAAGGATGGGATCGTGTTTTTTCCAATATCCAAGTCAGGTCCTCCAGATAGGAATGCTGTAGCCCCTCATTTGGTCATCTGTTCCACCCTGCAAAGAAAAGAATAGGGAGTTCCCATTGGAACTCACCCCCAAGGTATACAGTCCCACTACCAAAGGGAGGAGGAGAGGTCTCAGAGGACGATATGAGGGGAAAATGTAAACAGACGTCTTCCACAGCCTCCTCGGAAAACCTCGGGGGTCAGCAGAGGGAGGAAACAAAGCAGTCCTCGTGGTAGGAAGAGACAGTCAAGGAAACCAAATGGTTTCTGGCACGCGTGTCTTTAAAAAAAAGTCAGCAAAAGCTGACCCAGCCAGAAACGAAGTGAGAGAACCTCAAATAGCTCGGAAGCTATAAACTCCCCAAAGAAGTGGCAGATATGAGATGGTGAAAATCATTTTCCCTTTTCAAGTAACTGATTTGTTCAGCCCTTCCATGCTGTTCCCGATCGTGCTGCATCTGTAGCTTCGTATTCAGCTTTCCTGTTCTGGCACCTTGAGAATGGGCTGCCCTTTAAAAAGAAAAAAAGCAGTTGGCAGCAGATGAATGTCTTTGAGACCAGCAGCCTGATCTTCCTGTGGCTTGTGCAATTCCAAGAAGTCTGCTCGGAGGCTGCCAGCTTCTTACCTGTAGTTGGGAGATACGGAGATAATCAGTGTGAGAGCCTGTTGTGCCCCGCTTGGAGACACCTGCTGTGTGCTTAGTGGTCCTTTGTCGTTGAGTCCATCCCACGGACTCAGGCCCGCTTCTGTGGAGCCCTTCTGCTCTGGAGTCCCCGCCAGGCCCAGGGTGGAGCCTTGCTGTGCCAACCTTGGTCCAGCAGCGTTCCCTTCTGGGAGCTGGGGTGTTGCGAAAAATCCCCTTTCCCCAACCCCTAAAAACCTCCCCCTCTCACAGCCTGATGCATTTCTCACAGGGTCAAAGAGGTTAAACAGACATACCTCCCTTTATTCTAAGAGCTAGGAAATGAGCTTGATTTGGACAGGTGGTGGGGCAGGTGAGGAAGGGCGAGGGGTGGGACTCGATCGGGGAAATGGTGTGATGGTGCTGACCCAGCACTGCTCACTGTGGCTTCTGGGTCTGCAGGGAGATGCCTGCTCAGCTGAGAGAGGCTGAGTATAGACAGCTTACCTATGGCAGCCATACCCCCTGCTTGTTAGTATTTCTATTTCTTCTGTCCCTTTCCATCGAGGCTTAAAAGCCTCTCCAGAAACTGCCACTTAGAATTTTTGCTCAGTAGCTTGGACAAGAGAAAATATGTCACCGCAGCATGTACACCTCAGAAGTTCCCTGTTTTCTTCTGTTTCTGTCTTCTTTTTAGCTTTGATTGGCATTCCCTTCTCCTTCCCTCTGAACGCCATAAAAAGGCAAGAGTGCTTTGTCAGAAAAGGGGACCACTGTGGCCTGCAGTATTATCACTGCTGTGGGTAAAATGCTGTCCCTCATTTTTCTTTTCCTAAATCCACTTTTCTGTACAACATACTTTTCTTGCAACAGAGAAAGGGTATGCTCTGTATATCGCACATACCACAGTGTCTGGGTGCTTTGCTCTGACCGTATTATCCAAATATTCCCTATTTATACAGCCACTCAGTGCGGACCCTACAGCAGGAAGCCGTTGCCAGGGCAACGGTACTTTTGCCTGCTCACAGCAGAGTAAATAGTCCTATAAACATACCGAGGCTGTAGCAGCAGTAGACACATACACCCTCAGAGAAGTACTTAAAGGGCTTAGGGAGGGAATAAAAAAGGAACGCTTAGATGTGGAACGGCCGAGCCCTTTTCCAGATGTTTAGAGTTCAGGAGCAGTTCAGAGCACCATCTGACATCGTTGATGTTTATCAGGGACCACGTTTCACTGCCTGCTGGGCCGCTTTGGAACATGCCTCCCCCTCCGCTCTCCCTACCGCGGCCCGGCCTTTTGTGAGGCCCCCATCCCCAGAACTAGGCCCCTGCTGCCGCATCTGAGTATGTTTCTTCGCAGAAGCACAGGGAGGCAGCTGGTGGAGGGACAGCCCGTAGGAACTGGACTTGCCGCACACCTCTGAAAGGCAGTGGATAAGGCTGCAGCTGCTTGGGGTGCTGTGCTGAGTTGGAGGTCGCAGTGAGGATCCAGGCAGCTGGGATGTCAGTGGAAGCTCTCTGGAGGAGAGGGAACAGGGGAGAGGGGAGGGAGGGCCGAGCCAGCCTCAGAGTTCTTTCTTGGACAGCATCCAGGTAGCGGCCCTCAGAGCAGAGAGGGAGACAGGCATTGAGACCTAATAAAATCTCAAGAAGACGGCTGGGAAGAGTTAGCAAAGCACTCACTGCATCTTAACTCAGTTAGTTCTCAAGCAACCCTCTGAAGTAAGTACTATTATTATCCCTGTTTTATTGTGGAGGAGACTCAGGCACAGAGACATGAAGCCACTTGCCTAGGGTCACACAGCCCAACAGCAGCCCAGCCAAGATTGGAACCAAGCTGACGGGCTTCAGCATGTTTACAACCAGCTGGCATGGCACGGAGCTGCGATTTGAACTTGCGTTTGTCCGAGTCCTGATGCCTCACCAGGGAGTTCGGCCTGCCTGTGCTGCCTGCTCCTGCTTCCCCCGGCAGCCTGACGGAGGAGAAAATGTTTCTGGAGCCCCAGCTTTGCGCCTGCTGTCTCTAGCCCCTCCCCTGCCGGTTTTCACTCCTCCTGGGAATGCGGTGCTGAAAGGGAGTTGATTCAGTGTCCCTCTGATCTTGGAGTGACCCTTGTGGTGGCTCCTGTCCTGCTAAAAATCCCCGCTTGGTCCCTAGGGCCTGACTCCTGAATAAACAGAGACCCCTTAGTTCAGGGAGGAGCTCCTAGGAGAAGAATTTACCTTACGCTTCTCTGTCCCTGGACTCCAGGGACATAAAGGGAAGTGAGGGGTACATGGGGAGGGCCCGGAGAGGCTGCTGCGCCATCTGCCTTTTGTTCTTGCCCTTCTCCTTTCCCCTGTTTCTTGTTCACAGCCTCTCTGGACAATTGTCTAGAGGTTACTCTTGGAAAGTTCAGACTCAGGACTCGAGCCACCAAAGGTGAAAGTTCACATTGGTACTGCCTTTCGGGAGAGGCATTGATCGCTAGGCGTCAGGATTCTTGCAGAGGTCCCTTCCCATCCCACAGTCACTGCTGGGTCTGCATTTTAAGCAGGCTCTCCCTACGGGAGGCTGGGAGGTAGGTCCCACAGCTCCCGGCTCCCATTCTGCCCGTTTAGCAGCTGTCAAAAGAGAGTCTCCCCGTGTCGCTCTCTTAGCAACAGTCCCAGGTGACTCTCCCTTTGGCCTGGTGCAGGTCAGGTGCCCACCCTTGAACTAGTAACTGGGCTGGGAGATATGGTGTTTATACTGGCCAGTGCTGGTCCAGGTGTGGCTTTAGCCCCGCCCAAAGCTCATGGCCCAAGGGTGGCAGGGAGATGGTGTCCCACAGGGAAGTTAAGCCCTGTAACCAGAAGAGGGCAGAAGAGACTCTGAGATGCAAGAGGGGCTATGGGAGGTTCCCAGAAGCAGGTGTAACAATGTTATGTAAACGAGACACAGCCCGGGCAAGGGACAGAAGTTACGCAAAGGATATGCATGCTTACGGTGAGGTGATGTCTTTGACAGACTGCATCCAAGTTTTTCCTTACCGTGAGCTAAAGTCCACTTTTTTCCTTTCCACTAAACTGCTAAAGTAATTACCCTTTGGAATGCCAGGCACTGGTGATGGAATTCAATTCATTCATCCATTCCACACACGAAGAGCCCCTACGGTGTACCAGGCCATGTTCCTGGAGATACCCCAGAAACTTCATCGTACAACTTCACTTTTAGTAATTAACACATGCACATATGTAGTGGCTCAGTGTCAAGCAGTATCCATGCTGTGAAGAAAATAGAGCAGGTAAGGGTGGAGAGTGGTGGAGAGTAGCTTTTAGGGTGGACAGGAAGACTTCTCCATGGAGCTGCCGTTTGAGCAGACCCCTGAGTAGACTGAAAGATGATTATCGAGGTCATGATTAGGAACAAGACTTCCTGAGTATAGATCTCATCTATGATTCCTAGCTCCTTTACATTAAGCAAGTTATTTAACCTCCTCTGCCTCTGTTTTCTCCTCTGAAAAATGGACGTAATATTAGAAACCTACCTCGTACAGTTGAGAAGTTAAGTGAAGCATTTAAAGCAGTGCTTCTCACACCCTAGCATCATCATTGCTGTTTATCTGGAGGAACGCGCCCCAGGCGGAAGGATTCATGGACAGGCCATTTGGATTTAGTTTCTCTGCACTCAGAGCAAATGAGTTAAGAAGGGCCTGACTGGGTAGAACGAGGGGGCTGTCCTAATAGGACATGACTACTATTTACACGGGGGCCTGATCATTGATTTATTGACATTTTATTCTGCTGCATCTGGAAGCCTCCGCCAAACCAGGGTGCTGTGTGTTTTATGTCGTCACGTAATAACTCTGAGCAGCTCGTCAGCCTCTTCCTGTCTCTTCTTTTCCCAGGGATCGACCAAGGTCAAATGACCTATGACGGCCAACACTGGCATGCCACTGAGACCTGTTTCTGCTGTGCTCACTGCAAGAAGTCCCTCCTGGGCCGGCCGTTCCTCCCCAAGCAAGGCCAGATCTTCTGCTCACGGGCCTGCAGTGCCGGGGAGGACCCCAATGGCTCTGACTCTTCTGATTCGGCCTTCCAGAACGCCCGGGCCAAGGAGTCCCGGCGCAGCGCCAAAATCGGCAAGAACAAGGGCAAGACAGAAGAGCCCATGCTGAGCCAGCACAGCCAGCTGCAGGTGAGTTCCAACCGGCTGTCGGCTGACGTGGACCCCCTGTCGCTGCAGATGGACCTGCTCAGCCTGTCCAGCCAGACACCCAGCCTCAACCGGGACCCCATCTGGAGGAGCCGGGACGAGCCGTACCATTACGGGAACAAGATGGAGCAGAACCAGTCGCAGAGCCCCTTGCAGCTCCTCAGCCAGTGCAACATCAGAACTTCCTACAGTCCAGGAGGGCAAGGGGCCGGGGCCCAGCCCGACATGTGGGCCAAGCACTTCAGCAACCCCAAAAGGAGCTCATCGCTGGCCATGAAGGGGCACGGTGGCAGCTTCATCAAGGAATGCCGAGAAGACTATTACCCGGGAAGGCTGAGGTCCCAGGAGAGCTACAGTGATATGTCCAGCCAGAGCTTCAGTGAAAACCGAGGCAGCATCCAAGTCCCCAAATATGAGGAGGAGATGGAAGAGGAAGGGGGCATGTCCACTCAGCAGTGTCGGACCCGTCATCCGATCAGTTCACTGAAATATACCGAGGACATGACGCCCACAGAGCAGACCCCGCGGGGCTCCATGGAATCGCTGGCCCTGTCTAACACAACAGGTGAGTTCTGTTTACCTGGAACACAGCGAGCGGACTCTCGGGGTGACCTGATGCCAGTCCTCAAGGTTTGCGCGTTGTGCCCGCCATGTGCTCTCATCCGCCGGGTCGTTGGGGAAGGTGAACCCAAGTGTCGATGGCTTCTGTCTTTGACTGGATTCCCTTTAAGCAGAGCCTGAGGCAGGGATTAGGGTGCCTGTGATGTGTTGAGGACATGCTCCCAAGGAAGGGGAGTGAGAGAAACAGGCTAGGGCGGGGGGAGGAGCCAAGTGAAGAATGGTGTCTGGGCTGGAGTCTAGCTTCAGCCTGAGCCCACAGGGGTCTCTGGAGGATGAGTTGTACCACATGGTTGGTTCCTTCTTGGGACAAGGGGGCTGACGTTTTGCATCACCGTGTCAGTTATTGGCCCAGGGCTGCTGGAGAGTGACCTGGGGATAAGGATGTGGATGTGGGCACGGGGGCAAGACAGCTCCCGTCAGCCAAAGGCAACATTCAGGAGAAGGGGTGGCAGTGAGCTGGAGGGGGGTACTCATGAAACGGGGTGCCGCCTGGGACATCAAAGCATCCATGACAGCTTCCGTGGCTGTCCTGAACCCCAGTATCTCATTAGGGAGCCGGATTTTTTTTTTGTTTTTTGTTTTTTAAAGAAGATATTGGGGGTAGGAGTTAATTAATTTATTTATTTTTGCTGTGTTGAGTCTTCGTTTCTGTGCGAGGGCTTTCTCTAGTTGCAGCGAGCGGGGGCCACTCTTTATCACAGTGCACGGGCCTCTCACTATCGCGGCCTCTTGTTGCGGAGCACAGGCTCCAGACGCGCAGGCTCAGTAGCTGTGGCTCACAGGCCTAGTTGCTCCGCGGCACGTGCGATCCTCCCAGACCAGGGCTCGAACCTGTGTCCCCTGCATTAGCAGGCAGATTCTCAACCACTGCGCCACCTGGGAAGCCCGGGAGCTGGTTTTAATGTGTAGATAAAGATGAAAGAAATGGGGATGGACAAGGAGAAGGCAGGCAGGCTGAGAAGGACAGAAGTGTTGGGAGAGACAGACAAACAGACACCCCGTTGACTGTTCTGGCCAACCAAATTTTCCAGCTGTTTTCCGTACGTGTGAAGACGATGTCAGTGTCCTCTAAGATGCCACTACTCAAAGTGTAACCTGAGGATCGGGGCTGTCCGCAGTGCACCCCGAGATAAGTACTGAAATTGACAGTGTTTAGAAACTCTTAGAGCAGTCTGACACTGCTGGGACATCCAAGTGCACATCCAGTGGGCTCGTCTCACGGGTCCAGGTGCAGACCACTCAGGGCGTTGTAGACGCACGGGCGAGTTGTCTGTGGCAAGTGCTGGGTATGAGTCCTGCTCAGGTGGGTCCCATATCAGGCCGCCACAATGGACTGAAAACTAAAAAAACTGGTCCTTCACTACAGATAACTTGGGAAATGCTGCTCTAAGATGCACTAAGTGTCTCTGCCCCTTGTTGGCAGGACACCGAGGAGGGAGATGCACTTCTGTCTCTTACAGTAGAGATTCCCAGAGTCTAATGTGTCTCTCTGGGTGGAGACTGTGACAACCTGATGCACATCAGCCCTGGATGGAGGGACGGCCACCACTCAGCCCCAGCTGGTTGTTGCCACTTGCAGGGATGTTTATTTATTCAACTAAGAGTGATAGAGCTCTTGCCATGTGGCAGACATTGTTCCAAGCACTTGATAAATAGTCACTCACTTAATTAAATCATCACAACCCTTTGAAAGGTACTCTTAAAATTCTCACTTCAGAGTTGAAGAAACTGAGGCACACAGAGGTTGAAGGACTTGCCCTAAGTCACCCAGCTTTTTTTTTTTTTTTTTTTTTTTTTTTTTTTGCGGTACGCGGGCCTCTCACTGCTGTGGTCTCTCCCGTTGCGGAGCACAGGCTCTGGACGCACAGGCTCAGTGGCCATGGCTCACGGGCCCAGCTGCTCCGCGGCATGTGGGATCTTCCCGGACCGGGGCACGAACCCATGTTCCCTGCATCAGCAGGCGGACTCTCAACCACTGCGCCACCAGGGAAGCCCAGTCACCCAGCTTTTAAACAGGGATTTGAACTTCTGCATGTGACCCCAGAGCAGTGCTCTTAATCACATCAGGGTACCAACCTAATCTGAGCCCCATGCTGTCAAATCTTCCAGTTTTTCCAAAGAAGTTAAAAACGTGGATTTTTTAAAATGTGAAACCTATTGGAACTCTCTGCTGGACAAGCAAAACGTGTCTCTGAGTTGTAGGATATCTATGCGGTGCGTTTTTAATTTTCATCCCCCTCCAATGCTTTCACAGCTGTGTTCTCTTTTGTCCTGGAGGACAGATAGCAGATATCCTTACCCCCATGTTTCAGATGACAAAAATGAGGCGTTGGTGACTAAGCACTTTGCCTGCTGTCGTAGAAGTGAGCAATTAGTGCAGAGTGACGACCACCTGGCTCCCAGCCCAGTTTGTGCTATTCTCAGAAGATTTATATGCTATAATTATTTAGGAGGCCAGGAGATAGATGTGTAGTTCACACTCTGAAGCAGAGCTTCTCAAAGCTAGACCACCTGCATGAGAATCATTGGCTGCTTGATTGAAACATGGACTCCAGGGCCTCCTCCCCAGGCCCGGTGTATCAGAGCCAATAGAGGTGGGGTCCAGGGACCTGCATTATTTTTTTTTATTCAAACAGAAAGTCACAAAAATTATAATCATCCTCATCAGTTCACTCAGTCCCATGTAATTAATTTTTTTTCATCTTGATCTTTTGTTAGCACTTTGATGAACGCATCAGTTTCCCATTAGAGTTCTGAAAATGCTTATTCATTCAGTTCAGCAGTGTAGTCAGTTACCAGAAAGCTGTACTTGTCAGAGTCTTTTTCATGAATCAGGAACCTGCATTTTTACCAGCTCCCTGCTGGTGCCGATGCGACCACTGTCTGAGAGCAGTTGTTCCTGGGTTTGTCTGTTCTGACTTTGTTGTCCTCACACTGTAACTTAGGAGGAGATCTAGGGCTTGGAGAATGTTGGAAAGGCCACACGGGTACATTTGAAGAACACACAGTCTCCAATCCTAAGGAAGAGGCCGGGTTGCTTATCCTTGAGATTTTCTACGAATCCTTGGGCAAAGCAACAGATGCCTCTCTGTCACTGAGATTTTTGGAAAGCAGCCCTGAACCATGTCTGATAGAGCTGAGAAAAATTGCTCAGATCCGCACTGTCTGATACGGTAGCCACAAGCCACGTGTGACTGTTGAAATTTGAGTTAATTGAAATGAAATAAAATGAAAATTCTAGGCCCTCAGCTGCACGAGCCACATTTCAGGTGGTCACTAGCCATGCACTGAATTTTAAACTTCTTTTCATTTTAATCAATTTCACTTTCAATAACCATGTGTAGCTAAGCTAGAGGCTACCCTATGGACAGCACAGATGAAGGAAGGGAGCTGTTAGGCCGGGCACAGTTTCAACCCCATTATTAGTCTCTTTGGAAGATCTCTCATGAGCTCTGGTTTGTCACATTCTAACCTAACGGTTTGGAGTACCAATTCTGGAGTTACACTCCCTAGGTTCACATCCAGCCTTCGTCACGTAGGAGCTGTGTGGCCTTGAACAAGTTGCTTAAATTCCGTGAGGTTCGGTGTCCTCATCTGTGGAATCTGGTGAATAATAGTACTTCCTTTGTAGGGTTTTTGTAGAAGGAAACGAGTTTTTGTAAACTCGTGAATATAGTCTTTGACACATATGACTGTCTCTGATGGTTACCCGCTACTTTTTATTATTATTATTATTTCTCTCTCATCCCAAACACACTGGTGCGTGGTTTTGGCCTCTAGGGATGTTTTGGATTTCGGTATCTCCCAGCATCCAGCAGGTGTGCAGGTTCGCATTTTTAGGTTTGAAACTGCTCCCGTGGGTCCCCTTTTTCCTAACCAGCCTGAGAAGAGCGTGAGAAATGGGAGTAAAGAAAGCATTTTGTGCCCCTGTGTTTCCATGGATCTGTCAGACACATCAGTGTGGAAGGGAGACGGTAGCTAGTATTCACAGCACGGCTTCATTGTTCATTACTGGAGCGCACCCTAAATAGCCCTTCACATCCTGTGCCGGACACACATCACCAAGGATGTGGTGTTGACTAGGCTTGGTAAGCGGTCCTTTTGCTGCTGACCCTCACTGTTGCACTCAGATTTTGCTAGAAAATTCAGTAGTCTTTTGAGAAGGCAGTGTTCTGAACTATCTGTGTATCTTCAAACCCTGGAATCCCAGTCTATGAGTGAAGGCACGTGTCACCGAAGTCTTAGTCAAAACACCTTGATTCTGCAGCGAAAGCTAGATTTCAGAATGATGCATTTTTTTTTTCCTCTTTTTGGCCAGTAACTTGTTATTAACTAAGTCTGCAGTGTTTAATCTGGCACAAAGCATGATCTTTTTGTGGGCAGCATTTTTCCTTAGAACAGATCTTAGAAAAGCAGGTAGCCCCAGCGGCTGGCCAGCCTCAGATCTGGCCTTCGACACCTCCGGTTTGGTTTAGAAGTGGGAGTGTACTGTCCCTCCCTCCTCCCTGGCAAACACAGTCCATCCATTCTGCTCACACAGAGTGCATCAGGCGGGCACGGTCACCATTTGCATCCCCATCGTGTGGAGTCTTGCAGAAGCTCTTTAACCCTGCCATGGCCTAAACATGCCTCTAAAGCCGCTTGCAACCCGGGTGATCATAGTATTAGAAATGGGAATAACAGAATCAACAACAACTAACATTGCCAGGTGTGTGTGTCATGTACTAGGTGCAGTTCTAAGCACTTTGCAGGAACTAACTCACAACATTCCTGTGAGGTAGATACAGTTATTTCCGTTTTACAGGTGACTTAAGTGAGACACAGAGAGGCTAAGTAGCCCAAGGCCACACAGCTTGGAACTGGAGGAAGAGGATTTAAATCTGGGTGTTCTAGCCCCAGAGCCTGTGCCCTTGACCACCGTGTCATGGCAGAAGCGGATGATGGTTATGTGGGTGATCAGTGGTGATGACCGTAGTAGACCACTGACTACGATGTCACATGGTAAAGACTTCATATATAACAGCTCTTCCCATCTTCATGACAATTCTGTGAGATAAGTCTGATGATTATACCCATGTTACAGTTGAGTACACTAAAGTTCACGGATGTCATGACCTCCCTCCAGTCACCACTGATGGCCAGGACCTGAGCCCGGGTGTGATAGTCTGCAAAGTCCCTGCCCTTAACCTCTCTGACCTGCATCCTCACAGGAAGGGTCGTCTTCATATCAGGAGATTGGCACAACGGCTCTTCGCTGAAGGGACAAGGATTCCTTTCCCTGTTGCAGCCGGTTTGCTGATATATCTGTGAGGCTCGGGCAGGGCTAGAGGGAAGCTCTCAAATGAGAGGTGAACAGCAGAGGCAAAGGTGGCTGTCCGAGGTGATGTGCCTGGGTCAGACGCAGGAAAGATGAAGGAGACGCGTGCAGACCATCTGGAGGTTGGCATCTGGGCAGGAGGCACTGATGGGGCGGAGACTGCGGCTGTAGAGCAGGCTGGGGTCTGGGTTCAAGTCTCACTGGGGCAGGTGAATAGAGCTGGAATTGAGACTGGTTGCCTCAGGCAGAGGCCACACCAGAGGACAGCTGGAGACCGTCAGCTGGTCCCCAAAAAAGGGCCCTGTTGACAGCAAAGAGGCTGTGAATAGGGCTATTTCTTGAGGATCAACCAGATTCTGTAAGGAGTGGTTGGGTCAGAGAGAACTGGGACCTATAGGAAGGAACTGCAGATGTGGATGGGAGTGAGGGAAAGGGAAAGGTGGTTTCTGTTCATTCATTCATTCAGCCAGCAAATGTGACTTGAGTGCCTCCCTCTGTGAGTTACAGCAGAATGAAGGAGAGCATGAGCTGTAGACCAGTTGGCCAGTTGGAAATTGGTCTTTGTGGTTTAATACCTATGTTATGCTAGGCAGAACTGGCTTATCTATTCTGTGCCTCACTGTCATCTTTTGGCGGGGGGGGGGGGGCTGTGCTGCGCAGCTTGCGGGATCGCAGTTCCCCAACCAGCCATCGAACCCCAGGCCACAGCAGTGAAAGTGTCAAAACCTAAGCACGAGACCACCAGGGAACTCCCTCACTGCCCTCATCTTTAAAATGGAATGCCAGCAGTGCCTTGTAGAGTTGTTGTGGGAATTAACTGAGTTAATTCCTACAGAGAATTTAGGACAATGCCTGACACCCCCTACATTACTATTAGAGATTATTCTTAGTAGGTGCCATGGCCTGTTCAAGGTGCCGGGGATGCAGTGCTGAGCTAAAGTGGACATGGGCCTTCCCCTCCTGCACATTACAGTCTAATGGAGTTTAATACATAGTAACCATCTAATTGTACCATATAATTTTGTATCAGTGGTAAATGTGGGGCTAGGAGGGTATACCACGAGGGCTATAGCTAAGTTAGGGAGGTCAGAGAGGGCATCCGGAAAAAGTGATGCTTAAGGGGTAAAGGGGAAGGAGCATTCCGGGTAGCATGTCAGCATGTGCAGCGGTCCTGTGGTAGGAGTGTGTGGCAAGTATAAAGATCTGGAAGAAGGCCCTGTGGCTGGGTGAAGCACAGAGAGTAGTAAGGCTGGGAAGGAAGGCACAGGGGGATGGTGCAGAACCATTTCAGATATTTTAAGCGTTTGGGCCTTTCCACTAAGGACAGTGGAAAGCCCTTGAAGTTTCAGACCAGCAGGGAGGGGCAGTGACATGATCAGATCTGCATTTTGAAAAGATGGCTCCAGCTGCTGTGTGGGGAATTGATTGCAAGAGGGCAAGTGCTGATACAGTGAGACCCATTAGGAGGCCATCCAGGACCGTGCAGCCAGGAGAGGAGGTGAAGGTGGCAGCCCCCAAGGTGTAGACAGAGCACAGACTGAAATAAGAGGATGCAAGTGACGGTGACCTAGGAGAGGAAATTGGCAGAGCTTTCAGTGCCCTGGGGGAACGGTCTCAGGAGACAGAAGAGGATCGATTTGAAAACATAAAAATGGATCAAAGTTTGCCTGCTCTGTGATTTTTGACCCAGGCCAGCATTAGCAGAAAGTACACGTGTCACTGGCCTGGATATGCAGACGCACAGTAGGAGCAGAGAGGCTTCCTGCTGTCGTTGATCAGTGTTGCACTGTTGTGGCATGTCCACGCCCTTATTATTTTTTTTAATTGAAGTATAGTTGATTTACAATATTACATTAGTTCAGGTGTACAACATAGTGATTCAGTATTTTTATAAATGATGCTCCATTTAAAGTTATTGTACAAAATAATGGCTGTATTTCCCTGTGGTGTACTACACACCCTTTCTGCTTACCGGTTTTATACGTAGTGTGTGTCCACGACTTTAACATGCATCACCTACATACCTTGACAAGAGAAGCTTGGTGGCATCATACCGGGGCGTATTGATTGCTAGGGGGTAATGGGGTAATTTTTCAGCATTTCTGGCAAACGGGAAAAGGAGGAGAAAACATCAGTGTGAGGATCTGAAGTAACAACTGGAACAGCCCACTTTGCCAAGAATGTCTGCAATGTTTTTAAATCCTTGTAATGCGAAACATTTTTATATTTAATTTGAGGCAGGAGCGTTTCTCCCGTTCTTCTGCATAGCTTAGATTTCCATCCTCTAACCCAATTTCTCTATTAAAATTGTTGGGTAAAACCTCCTAACCAGCTGGCACCCATTACTCGAGGGCTTCCCCTCAGACGTGCTCATAAATCGCATGGCCCAGATCTTCCTGATCGTTTCCTCCACTGGGGAAGATGTGCACCCCAGTCTGGAATTACAGATTTGAAAACCTAGAACTCACCTTGAATTCTGTCAGTTGGCCCCAGAGCCAGCCCAGGATCTACGTGGGAAATGCATAGGGATTGTCTTTGTTCACTGGAATTAGAGAACTCTTTTGTTTGCAAGCATCAGAATCCCAACTCGAAAGGGTGTAAAGAACAAGGTTTTGTTTTTAATCAAGTAACTACAAAGTTCCCAGATTTTTGTTCCAGGTACAGCTGGATCCATGTGCACAAATGATGTCATCAGGACTCAGCCTCTTTCCTCTCTCAGTTCTTGTTTCCTCCACACTGGCTTTATTCTCAGGCAGCTCTTCCCAGGGGCAGCAAGGAGAGCTCTCAGCAGCTCTAGGCTAACGTCCGTTAACATCAGCTCAAGGGGAATGGGAACTGATCTGTTTTAATAGTGTCACTGAAAGTCCCAGAATTGAGTCGCATTTGCCTAACTTGGGCCACCCTCGGGGGGGTGGAATCAATGCTCTTTGGCCAAGCCCGAGTCACATGTCTATCCCAGGAACTAGGCAATGGGGTCAAGGTCATCAGAACTGTAGGGATTGAGAATGGAGATGGGGAGCTTCTCCAAGGGAAATCAAAGTAGCCTTTTCAAAGGAAGAGGGATTGTGCTGCAAGAAGGTAAAAGCCACAGGTGTCTACTTCTGGACCACAAGTATTCCACCCATCTGGGGCTGACCCCACCCCACCCCCACCCCTTGATCTGGTTCCTTCCTCCAAAAGCCCCACCATTTAAACTTGACATCAAATGTCCGTTACGTATGTCAGCCATGTTTTTCTGGAGACACAGCTCTGCTCTTTGGGGCATGTCCCTGTGGTGATTTTAATGGGGAGGTTTCAGATGGTTTGAGGGACAGGTTGGATGGTACCCTCTCGCTCCGTGTTGAGAAAGTGATTCAGGAATGCTTTCTGACTGGTCTCATGGGGTGACTGCCTCTGTGCTTCTCGAGGAAGCCACGCCCTCTTGTTGGCATTTCTTAGCTCTGAACCAGGCTCACAGACCAGGGACCAGATGAAAACCAGCAGAGTGAATGTCATAGGAGAGTCTTTTTGTTCCCTATTTCTTTCTGAGTCGGTGTTTTGGTGTGTGGGGAAACAGAGGACATTGTCAGAGCCAGGGGTGACAGATGGAGAGCAGTGGACAGACGGAACAGAGCCCAGCCCACGGTGGCTGGCGCACCCCTGCTCCCTGTCGTGGTCTCGCTGACATTTTCTGGGTCCAGAGAAACTTTTCCAGTGTCCTGGTTGTTGTTTTTTAATAAATTTATTTGTTTATTTATTTATGGCTGTGTTGGGTCTTCATTGCTGCCCGCAGGCTTTCTCTAGTTGCAGCGAGCGGGAGCTATTATTCATTGTGGTGTGCAGGCTTCTCATTGTGGTGGCTTTTCTTGTTGTGGAAGACGGACTCTGGGCACGTGGGCTTCTGTAGTAGTGGCACACGGGCTCAGTAGTTGTGGCACACGGGCTCAGTAGTTGTGGCACACAGGCTTAATTGCTCCACGGCATGTGGGATCTTCCTGGACCACGGCTCAAACCCGTGTCCCCTGCATTGGCAGGCGGATTCTTAACCACTGTGCCACCAGGGAAGTCCCCAGTGTCCTGGTTTTTAATAACCATTCAGGAGGCTTATTTATAGCCTCCTTGGGCGTGAGCAGTCAGCTATGCCGAGAGTAAGGAACCGTGGTTGCTGACAGAAAAAAGATGGCTGATTTTATTTGTTTTATTACTGAAAGTGCAACGCTGGAAAAATGGGTCTAGGATGGAGGCCAGGGGGTGATGGGCTTTTCAGACTGGTACAAGATCTTACAGAGTGGGTTTTTAAAGAATGAGCATACGTTACTCTTGGAACCTTTGAATTGGGGAATCTCACATGGGCAATGAGCTAGCTCTTGTCCACTTGAAAAATGGCTTTGAAAAGCAGATCTTTAGGATTTACTTTTTAAATATTGACAGTTAGGAAAATATAAAGGAGAAAAATTGAGAAAAATGATAGAAACGGGAAATATATCCCAACGCCTACCACTTGACTAGAGCTAATATTTTGGTGAATTTTCCAGTTTTTCCCTGTATACTGGTATATCATTTTTTTCTGAGTTGTAGGCAGACTGAATATTTTGTGTCCTGAATTTCTTCATTTGCATTCTATTATCAGCTTATGTTCAGAGCTTTTGTAACCCATCATTTTTGATGACTGCATTAATATTCAGCTGAGTGACTGTTACTACGTCTCTGGAATTGGACACTTAGGCAGTTTCCAAACTGATTTTTATTCAAATCTTGATTTCCTTTGCGTTCCATCAACAAAACGTACTTTTTTGACCTTCCCTTTTCTTATCAACATAAACCTAAATATTTTGGCTCAGTGGCTCACCAGATCCTTGACCTTCTCAGCTTGGCCACTTGGGAAAGCATTTTAGCATCTCCTCCACAGAGTGTTCTGGTGGCAGCATGAGGTCTGTCAGCAGTACTGTGCCGACCATCACCTGTCTTAACCCTCTTCAACCCATACATGAAGTGTGTCCCAGAGCCCTGGAAAATTAATGTGATTGAAACCCCACTTCCTAGCATGAGCCGTAGGGAGCCAGCTTTTAGGAGTATACTTCTCCATGTGAACAGTCAACCGTCCACTCCATCAGTTAGAGTCATCCAGGGACCACCTACATTATATTCCTTTGGGATGCTTGCCAATAATGCAAATTCTTGGGCCCCACCCCAAACTCACAAACAGAATCTCGCAGGGCTCAACCCTGGACTCAGGGTTTTCTAACACGAGCTCCCGGAGGACTCTCAGGCCCACTAAGTTTGAGGAAGGACCACTGAGCTAGAGATACCCAGACTCCTCACCTCATCACCTGAGTGACCAGCCATACTTACCGTTTCGTCTAGGGCTGGAACGTTCATCTATCCTACAGTGCTCTTTTGCATCTCCTCTTAGCCCTGAGTCCAGCCTCCTGCGTAGACAAAAGAAAAAGTAGACCGTGCTTGTTCTGAAAAGCTCTGAAGGTGTCCCTGATAACAAATCGCTCTTGGTCCAGTAAGTGGCATTCTCATGAGTTAAGAGCACATGATCTGAAACATATGGGTGGGATATTCCTTAATGACATCGTATGGGTTAAATAGGAAAGAAGGTAATACTTGCCAAGTGGTTTTGGTATTTTCACAGGATACAGCAGAAAAAGTGGGCAATAAAACACTCTTCAAATAGGACCAGTTTCAGTTCTAAATCAGTGTGAAAATCAAAAGGCCATGAAACCAAAGTTTCATAAGAATAACTTTCACCAGCCCTCCAGTTTTTTACCACCATCGTCTTGAGAGCACCCAGGTAGCTGTCTGTGTGCATGTATGTGTTTTTTCTGAGCTCTGTTCTGCCAGGCGGCTCCTCCAGCCTGCCCTTCCCAAATCAAAACCAGACCGTGACATGTTTCTGCGAGGCAGCTGTCACAAATCAGGCTGAGCAAGCAGGCGGGGCACCGTCTAGAAGATAAAGTCTCTGTGTCCCAACACAAAATTACTAAGAAAAAACCTAGTGTTTTCTTTGGTACGAAAACTTTTAACAGCTTAAAAACGTCATACTGAATTACCCATCCACTTAGCTAAGATTTACGGCATATTTCTTCCTTTTTTTTTTTTTTTTCCCCCTCTGTTCTGGAAAATCATATTTCTCAACTCTCAGCTACCCAGGGTTTTGGCATTCCAGTTTGCAGACCACCCAGCCCCCATCTTCTCCTTTCTCTGTTTTTTTCCCCATGTACAAGGAGTGCAGGCAAAAACGAGCTCATTTCGCTCCTTGCACGGAGGAGTAGAAACTGTCCTGTGCATTTCCATTCTCCAGACCTTTCCTTGGAGCAGATCCTTGACTCTCAGCTGTGCCGGGTCTCAGGGATGCTTGTTTCCTGGGATCAGCCGTCCTGCCCAGTCACATCTACGTCCCTGAGAGTGTTCAGTCCAAGGACACCCGTGGGGACATACTTTCGATTCTGACATTGTGAGAGCATCCATGGCAAGGATTCTATAACTGCCCAGCAGCAAGCAGTCTGGACCTCGCCAGGGTTTCTCATCCCGGCTGGAGCAGACTTCCAGTGGCTGCCTTTCAAAACGGAGTTGCTCATTTAAAAGGGCAGGAAAGTCCGTTTCAGGCTTTACATGTGTCTTTTCCTTGGGAGCAGATTGATCTTAGAGCTGAAAGGCAAGTGAGAGGAGGAGAGAACAGCCTAGAACAACTCATCCTTTTTATTTCTTTCGATACTGGGTCCTGGGTAAAAAGATCAGGGGGAAATTCCCTTTGCCTGAGATGCACATTCATGTACAGACACTGCCCCAGGGTAAGCGTGATGGTCTAGATGAGTGACTCTCATTAGGGCCAGGTGGAGGTGGGGAGGCTGGGGATTTTGCCACCCAGGGGACATTTGGCATTGTTAGGAGACATTTTTGGGGTGCAGGGTGCTCCTGGCTTCTAATGGGTAGAGGTCCGGGAAGGTACTGCTAAACATCCTCCAGCGCCTAGAACGGCACCTTCCCTCCCGGCAGAGAATTATCCTGCCTCATGAGCCAGTAGTTGAGAAAGCCTGGTCCAGACACAGGGAATTCGATTAGAAAGCATCAGCCCCCATGAAAGCCACTGAGAACCACATCTGAGGAGGTCACAATGTCACATGAAGGGGTGGGTCTGCCTGGCCTGGCATTGCAGAAGCCCTCTCTGAAGCTGAAAGAATGCTTTCTGCTTCTTGGTCTGACCCCAGCCACAGCGCACAGTGAGTCTTACGGTTTAAGGATTAAACCAACCTGGTTGAAATCCCATCACCACTCTAGCTGCGTGACCGCGGGCAAGTGGCTCAGATCTCTCAGTCCCTCAAATTTCTGCCACACGGGGCTGTCATGGGACAGGAGGTAATATGCAGAAAGCACTTAACTGCGTGCCCGGCACTTGGCAAACTCGATATTTGAGAGTTATTATTACTCTTTTTATTAGGTGCCCCAGTGCGCTGACCTCCTGTCCCTTTCCTTTTAATTCTGTCTCAGCCCGTTGCTCATTTGCCAGGGAGAAGGGGGATTGAATGGAACTCAGACATCATTATCATAGACAGAGATGGAAGGAGAGGGCCAGGATCAATAGAGGAGCCTGAGGTCTGGCGGTTCTGTAGATGTCACAGACCCAGACCATGGCTGACGTCCACAGCTGGGGAGCTTTATGGCTTAGATTTTCAGGAATGTTTGCAACTGGAAAGATGAGCCCCTTTCTCCCTGAGTCTCAATTTCCCACCTTGTCTGAGCTGAAAGAGGCTGCCAGAATCTGTGGCCTAATTATGCCCACATAACACCTATTAGCGCTAACATAACACCTATTAGCACTGAGGGAGCCCACCTCCCCATGTAAGGAAGCCAGGATGTCACCTCCCAGACCACAGCCTCTCCTCTGCTGATCTCCTGTCTGAACTTCTCAGACAATTCCCATTTGCCACAGCTTAGAGGAGTTAATTTGTTCTTGGAATCTGTGGATGAGAAACAGGCCCAGTTCTGGGCCATGAGCTAGGAAGACAGTGGGGGGGTGTCCACCAATGGAAATTTTCCACTGAGATCATTGTCAGTCTCAGAGACATGCCCGGCTGTTATCTGCAGATCCGTTTCAAGTTCAGGCCCCTCGGCAAGGAGAGGAATTCCAGCCTGGCCTGAGGTGCTCATGAAGGTCTCCCTAAAGCAACCCAGATCTCACCATTTTTTTTGTTTGTTTTGAATTGAAGTACAGTTGATTTACAATGTTGTGTTCATTTCTGCTGTACAGCAGAGTGACTCAGTTATACATATATATATTCTTTCTCCTATTCTCTTCCATTGTGGTTTATCACAGGATATTAAATATAGTTCCCAGATCTCACCGTTCTTGAGTCAACCGTGGATGACTGGGCTTTCTGTCACCTGAGCATTGTCCTTTGTGGCTCTTCCTGCGCAGGATTAGGGCAGTCCAGGAAGCAGGTAGCTTCCTCTGTCTTCTTCTGCCCTCTGAAACTGTTTAATTTGGGGACTCTGTAGTCAGGGCATGTGGGCGGCGCACCTTTATCTGGCAATATGGGATGGAACACAGCAGATTGGAGGACATTTTTATTCTGGCTCTGCTCTGAGCCCCAGGACTGCTGCAAAAGGAGAATTGCAAGCATTCTTAGTGGGTTTTCCCCCCTTCCCCCGCCCTCCAGCAGCTGAACCCAAAGCCCTCCGGGGAGCATTGAGATGTAAATATCATTCACTTGCAACCCAGCCTCTAATATTGTGAACCTCAGTGGCAAAAGCTGCATAAGATGCCCCATTCATCCTTTATGGTATCCCCCCAGCATACATCTCTAAGGTGCTGGGTTTCTAGGGTTGCCTATTTATTTATTTATTTATTAGAGTTGCCATTTTAAAATTAATTTGTCTGTTTGTTTGTTTATGTTGCCATTTAAAAGGGAACCATGCTCGTGTGTCTCCCTCACCCGCTCACACTCCCAACAGTCCTGTTTTATCTATCTTCTATACCAGAGTTTGATACAAGATTTTTTTTTTTTTTGAAACAAAAAGAATGGGGAAGAGAAAGGCATTTAAAACATCTTGGTTCTGAGTTGTTTTATATTCATTTATTCAACAAATATTTATTGGGCGTCTACCATGTGCCAGGCACTCTGCTCATTGCCACGTATAGGTTGGTGAATAAATCAGACCCAATCCCTGTGTGCGTCAGAGCCCCAGCAGGAAACAGATGGCCCAGGAAAGGGTAATTAAGGGAAGCCTAAGGAAGGAGGCCACTGGGTAGTAACTGATGCCTTAGGCAGAGAAGCTCAGCCAGCCTGCAGCCTGGGGGAGGGATCCGGGCAATAAACATCCTGACCTCTCTCACTTTCTGCCCTCTGATTTCCTCCTGGGAGTCAGCCCCAACCAGAAGCCCAAGGGTAAGAGAGCCAGCCATTTGCAGCTTTCTGGGAGAACAGGGTGGAGATGGTCATAACTGTAGCAGGGGACATACAAGCACACCAAGGGCAGATGATGATGTGTGATACGAAAAACACGAGCAGGGTAAAGACATGAGAGAATTGAGGATTAACAACATTAAAAGGATGGTCCGGGAAGCTGTCTGAAGTGATGTTTAAGCTAAGAATTAGATAAGGACTTGACCTTGCAAAGGAAGGGAGGAGGAGAGGAAGAAGATTAAAGGCTTAAGGAATAGCACATGCAAAGGCCCTGAGGCAAGAGAGAACTTTACAGTTCTAATAGTAACTGAAAACAGGCCAGTGTGCTAAGAGTGTAGTTGTCAAGGGGGAGAGCTATACTTAGAGCTCTGAAGCACTCACATTTTATTGCTGACTCAAATTCAGCCTCCTGGCACCCTGTGAGGACACTGCCCTGGTCCCTTTTTAGTGGGGTGTCTTAAAGTAGAAAAAGGTGACTTGCAGAGTAGGTTGGGAAAGCAAAGGCATGAGTACGCAGAAACACTAGGTCAGAAATATCATGTGTGTCGGGGAGTGTGGGGGGAGAACTTACTTGAAAACAAAAATGTTTTTGGAAAGAAAAAATCTGAACTCTTTCTGTTGATCTTTGTGTTGCTGTAGCTTTTTTTTTTTCCCTTCAGTGCTGATTTCTGGCTGGTTGTCTCCTGGATTTCATATACATGGTAACTTGAATTTTATCCCAGGTATCCTGGCTTATTTAGCCAAGCCACTAATATATAAATCTGATTAAAGCAAAAAGCCTTTCCTTAAGTAAACAGTAAGCCCTGAACACATATGATTCACAAATCTTCCTTTATTATTGCACAATTTAGCCAGTTTGGGCCATAGCAAATAGCCTCCAGGGCTCTTGGGACAGATCCGTTGGTCCTCAAGAAGAAAGGAGGATGTTTCCTGGGTGGCTCTTGCCATAGTTACAGAAGGCTTTCACCCAGGCTTCAAGGATCTGAATCCTTCCACCTTTCCTCAAAATTCCTTCCTAAAGGGAAGGTCCAAGAGTTCAACAAGATTGTACATAGTTGGGGGGAAATCATCATGTGACATTGTCCTTGTAGAATCTCAGCACTGTGGGAAGACAAGAGATGAGACCAAGTGCGTTCACAGTTCAGGACACATTCAGTGACTGGTGACCAAGGCTTATCCTCAGAAATCGCGAGAGCCATCACATGTGTGAGCTCCTTGGCGCCATTAGCGTGGTTCTTGTTAACAAGGAAAAGGGAGCCAATATCTCATGGGAATTCCTACCTCAAACTCAAAGGGTATAAAGTGAATAATTAACACTTATTCGAAAGAGAATGGCCACGTGTCTTCTCCTTCTCTTTTAAGAGAGAGTTTAGTTGGGCACCTATTGGAAAGATGTAGTGTCAACGAAAAAGTCATCAATGATCTAAGAAAGAAATGGAAAATTTTATTTGAGCCAAGTTGAGGATATAACCTGGGCACAGCCTCTCAGAAAGGTCCAAGAACTGTTCCGCCCATCAGAGGTCAAAGCACAGTTATTATACGTTTTTGAGACAGAGGGCGGTACATTTAATGACATATTGTTGACGGTTCGCACAGTCCAGATCTGTAAGCACAAAGCGGTGGGCCATGATGACTCCTTACAATATTAAGAAGGAATGTTACCTTTTAAGGAGCTGTCTTGGTGGTAGGAGAACGATGCTCTATACGGTTGGGGAGGTATTTTGGCCAGTGGGGGAGGTATGGTCGATGCCTAATGCAGATACACAATGCACCGTGGAGGGGAGAGGAGGCCAAATGGCAGAGAAAAATTTTTTACGTTCAAATGTTTCTTGCCTGGCCATAAAACATGAATTTTATTTCACAGTAGACAAGAAACTCCTCGGACACTGGTTCTCAGTTTTCACCACACAGGAAATCATGTGGGGAATATAAAAGAATACAGATGCCTGGGCCCCCCCCCCAACACACACACACACAAGATGTCAATTTAACTGGTCTGGGGTTTGCCCTGGGCGAGAGGATGTTTTAAGACTCCCTGTAATTCTACCAGGCAGACAAGCTTGAGAAGCAATGTATTAAAGGCAAATCCAAATTTTTCAGCAGGTGCGTATATTTCCAGCTTCTGGGATGATTTATGGGTGGTTCTGCTTCTAGGGTCCCCGTCTGGTCTGTTTTCTCTCTGTCTGCGAAGTAGCGCACATCCTAAGGGAGAGAGCTCTCATTTCTGAGCGTACAGAATGCTCTCTGGTAACATCTTCGCTCTGCCAAATCCCACCCAGAAGCATCTAGAAATTGCCATTAGGTGATGCTCTCAAGGGTCAGATAGGCCCCTATTGAGTTCTCAGCTTGGACTGTTAGTTCTGTAACCTTGGACAAATTACCTAAACTCTCTGAGTCTGAATTTCCTCACCTATAACAAACCTTTCAGAGGATTAAATGAGAAAGCCCTTAATACAATTCCTGGATCATAGTAAACACTCAAAAACGTCTGTGGTTTTCATCAGCAGAGATGTGAAAGATTCCCAGGACATGTGCATTTTGATTCTGTAATAACTAAGAACTGACCTGGGAAAGCCAAGTGAACCCCGATAAACAACAACAATTCTAGCTATGATCCCGGTCTCGGAGATGAGGAAACTAAAGATCAGAGAGTTCAAGGTCACACTGCTAGTGACAAGATGAGTGGGGATTAGAGCAGGTTTCCCAGGCGATACTTTTCACCACCATTTCATACATTTCTCTCCATAAAATAAAAGCCCTAGAAAGAAGAGGGGACTCATGGGGACTGACATCAGCCCTTAACCTTGGCCGAGAAAAGGGAGTTGACCCAAAGCTCAGGTTTTTCTCTGATGGGAAGGGTTCTCCAGAGAGACATCAGCCAGTGGGCAGGGTCCCCCGATTGCCACAGGCACCTCGAAAAATCATCTTCCTTGCCCTTTCTTCATTTGCTTCCCTTCCTCACAGCCGTCCAGCCCATATGCTACCTCACAGCAGCCAGGGCGCCAGCCCAGGCTCAGCGCAAACAACCTCAGCAGCTGCTGTTGCAAGATCAGGGCGACCGGCTGAGCCCGGTGGGTCCCCCCTCTTCTTCTTGCGCACTGCTTCTCTTTGCTGTGGTAGAACCACAGTCCTCTGCAACTTGCTTTCAGTAGCAGTGGTTCAGACCACTGTATCTCATGTTTTGTTTTAAATGAGGCACGCCCTCTTTTTAACAAAATAAACCTGAGACTTTTACACCCCACCTCACCCCGGTTTCTGATTCTTTGCACTCCTTCTCTCTTGTTCAGAGGACTATCCTCTGTACATCCCCAAGGCAACCAAGATCTACTGTCATAAATAGAGCTAACATCTGGGAAGCCTTTTAAGTGGGACACTATGTTAACTACTCATTTAGACGTTCCTTGGTTAATCTTTGTGATAACGCTGTGAAGCATACGTGTAGTGTCATCTCTGTGTCACAGATAAGGAATCCAAGTCTCGCACGTGTGGAGTCACGTGTTCAGGACCATAAGGCAGCAAGTGGCCTGAACCAGGGTCCCAACGCTTGCGTCCTGTACTTTTAACCATAATCCCATGGTTCTCGACGGGGACATTTGTCAATGTCTGGACCCATTTTGAGTTGTCAGAGGAGAGGGTGGGATGCTGCTGGCATCTCGTGGGTAGAGACCAGGGATGCTACTCAACATCCCACAGTGTACACAGCCTCACCCCCGCCAGAGAGAATCACCTGACCCCCAATGTCAGAAGCGCCAAGGCTGAGAATCTCTGCCATAGCCCTAAACTGCCAAGCTACCTCTCCTTAGTTTGTCCTATGAAAATAATGGTTAATATGGTGTTAGAGTATTGATTATGCTTTTTAAAGTGCCCATGCCCCTCCCTCACCCTCTAACTCTCCCCTGGTTGGGGAAAGCACAGCCACTCCACTCCCCACTTTGATAATCCCCAGGTTTGACTTTGTCAAAATCACTTCACCATGTTAGCAGCAGAGGTTTGCATCTGTCTTCCTAGTTTCTTTTCGCCTGTGGAGGAGTTCGTCTATGTGCTGGACCAGCTTCAGGAACTCAGTGGCTCCAGACGTGGAGAAAGCAGGTGGGTGGTCTCAGACCACGCCAGCCCTTCCTGTTCCCCTTTCTCCTGTATCTCCTCTTCCTCTTCCACCACCAGCACCTCTCTTCTTTGTTGAGGTTCCACTTCAGTTGGTGTCTGCGGCCCTCATTCTGAGTTTGATTGGGAGACCCCAGAGCACAAAACGGGACCGAGAGAGAGAAAGCAGGTCAGGATTCCAGGATTGCAGCGTCTGGGTTATCGTCAGCATCCTGGCCTTGATGTGACTCGGACAGCACCACAGGGCACGTGGGCAGCGCTGCCAGGGCATCAGGAAGGGAGGGCATTGCCTGTGCTGAGCCGGGCAGGTAGGATCTGGCTTTTGGGATTGGGAAGCAGAAGACGTCCGCGGTTGAGAGCTTAAGGCTTCAGTCAGGCTAACCCGGGCTTGAGCACTCCCTGTGTGCTCTGGGTGACTGAGCTCGGCCCCCGCCAACTTCTCTGAGCCTCAGATTCCTCTTCTGAAGAATGAAAATAACCATACGCACTCTTCGGGGGTTGCTGAGGATTGAATGAGGTTGCATATGTACAGTTGCGGAGCACCACGCGTTGCTCACGGTCGATATCCAGAAGGGCACCTCGTGTGAGATGCTCAGTGGAGAAAAACTGACGGAGGACAGGCCACAGAGGTGGGGCAGGGAGGTCAGGTGGACAGTGGTGGTGGGAATAGTAGTCGTGGTAGTAATGGCATTAATTATTGAGTAGTTTCTGTGAAATGAGGGCTATGCCTAGAGCATCACATGCGTCAACTCACTATGTAAGGGCAGGGTCTGTTCTTGTTCCCTGGTGCGTCTTCCACAAAAGTCCTCCGCTTACCTCTCCCCTGCCTTGTTTTTCTCTGTAGCACTTAGCACCATTTGACATAGTATGTATTTTCTTTCTTTTTTTTTTTTTTTTTTTTTTTTTTTTGCGGTGCGCGGGCCTCTCACTGCTGTGGCCTCTCCCGTTGAGGAGCACAGGCTCCGGACTCGCAGGCTCAGCGGCCATGGCTCACGGGCCCAGCCGCTCCGCGGCATGTGGGATCTTCCCGGACCGGGGCACGAACCCACGTCCCCTGCATCGGCAGGCGGACTCTCAACCACTGCACCACCAGGGAAGCCCGACATAGTATATATTTTATTGCTTGGTTTGTTCATTGTCATCCTCCGCTAGTGAAAAGGAAGCTGCATGAAGGCGGAGGCTTCATGTGGTTTGGTTTTGCTGCTGTTGCCTCGGCAGCTGAAGTACCGTCTGACACAGCAGGCGTTTGGTAAATCTCTGAGCCACGGTAGGCATTCCTGAAATACGATGCTGCCTGAATGAGCCTCCATTTTACAGATGAGAAAACAGAGGCTTAGAGAGATTACGAGATTTCCCCAAGATCCCACGGCTCATGAGAGGCAGCCAGTGTCCACAGCCTTTGTGAGCAGACTGCCTCATCCAGCATCGTTTGGCCAGTAGTGATGACCACAGGTTAGTGTCCTTGGGGCTCATACCTAAAACCAGCTACAAAGGCAGAACGTCCTTCGCTTGGGTTCAGAACTTTGAGTTCGAGTGTGGGTGGAGATGGGATGGTTTGAGATCTGAAACCATCTACCCTGGTTTCTCATGCCTCACGTATGAGCTCCAGATATTTTCGGTTGCAAACAGCTGTCAATAACTTAGCACAAGATTCAGGAAGGAACTTATTTTCTTGTCACTTCTCACAGTGTCCCAGAAATGATAGGCTTGTGTGTAATATCCTTGTCCCCAGCTTTGTTTCAGCCCCAGAGAAAGAGCCTGGCTTCTAGCTGTCCTGGGAGGTAGGCTAAGGTGGAAGGGGGTAGGCTTCTAAGTTTTTCCATGTAATTTTATTAGCTTCTCTAATTACAAACAAAATTCTTTTTTTCAAAACTACAAAACTACAGAAATGTGTATGGTATAAGTTGAAATTGTCCCGTAAGTTCTACTCTCCACCACCATTAGGTGAATACTCCTTTGGTATTTATCTCTGGGCATACACTGACAGGTATTTAATTACAAACAAAAAAGTCATCACACTGTTATGCAATTTGTTGTTGTTGTTTTACCTAACAGTATACTTGTTGGTCTTTGTAGCTCTAACGCATCTGAACCTATATAATATTTCATTGTATGATTATAGTATCATCCTTTTAAGACATCCCCTGTTGCTGGACACTTGGATTTTTTACAGTTGTTTTATTGTTACAATTTATGTTCTGGTGAATATCTTTTTACTTACATTCGTGTGTTTGTTCAAGTTTTCCCAGAGCATAAATTCCCAGAAGTGGGATTTCTGGATCCAGGAATATGCACATTGCAAGTTCTGTAGATGCTACCAAATTGCCCTCTTTTGGTTGTATAACTTTGCACTTCCATCAAAAGACTAGGGACTCTGAGATGGTCACTTGGTAGGACCAAATCCTTCATGAGGACAGGGGCTGTACATCACGCCCCGTGTGGTCACCCACTTGCTCTGACATTTGCAGGTTTTCAGTGCTCAGAGCACAGAGAACTGCTTTGATGGCCCAAGAGCTGGAGGCAGACCAAGTAAAATCCCTCGCTCTCTACTAGTCTCCAGCATCCTAATGGGTTTCTCGGGTACCAGCCATCTGAACAGTTTCCAGGGGAGCTGGGTTGCCATCTACCCTGGCTGGGTTGGCACAAGGACCACACTTAGTGTCAAGGGTTGGGGAATTAAGTCATCAGTCATCAGCAGCCAGGATCTGGCGGGAAAGGTGACACAACTTGTCCTGGAAATTCTGCATCTGACAGTGGCCCAGGGCTTGGCGGATCAGAGAATCCTTGCCCCTTGCTCGGTGCTGGTGAGGCAGAGGGACATAACAGGCAGCTTTTCACACTCTGAATTCCAAGGTTGCTGGCAAGTGAGGGGAGCTGCTGCTGGGGACCTGTTGTTTATTTATTCACACTCATATGACTTCAAAGCAGTGGGTTTTTTAATTTTAAAGGCATCAAAATTAGCTGAAGAACTTGTTGAAAATGCAGATTCTTGAGCCTCGCTCTTAGAAGTTCTGAGGCAGTAGATCTGGGAGAAGCCCCCCAGATGATTCTTACACAGGTGGTACCAGGCCCACACTCTGTTTTAAAGTGAGCCCTGTCCGCTCAGTTAGGACTTTCTGGGGGTAGGGCCAGGCTAACAGGTACCACATGATCCGTTTGAGGACTGGTAGTAGGGTTAGACTGATGAAAGATGACAAAATACACAAATCGTAGGTTTAGGTTTCTCATTCTCTTTTTCTTTTCTTTCTACCAAAAAGCTACAGCCCTAAATGTTTCCTGACTGTTCAGGAACCACCTAAGTATTTTCAATTCTAACCTCTCTGGCAGCACCCCAATAGCTCTTCTTACTTCCCTTTTACCCCCTTGATCAGAACTTACCTCTCCTAGGCACCATTCCCTTGGGGATCCGGTGCTGCTGTGGTACCTATCCAATAATCCATCCTGATCTGATTATGGGCGGTATCTCTCTCGGATCATGGAGTCAAAATCACAGACTCTCACAGAACTGGGTGAAGGGGATCAAAAGGTACAAACTTCCAGTTAGAAAGAAAATAAGCATTGGGGTTATAATGTACAGCAGGGTGACTCTAGTTAATAACACTGTATTGTGCATTTGCACGTTGCTAAGAGAGTAGATCTTAAGCCTTCTCGTCACAAGAAAAAAGAAAGTTACTAGGTATGATGATGAATGTTAACTAGGCTTATCGTAGTGATCATTTCACAATGTACACAAATATTGAACCATTATGTTATACACCTGAAACTAAGGATCCCTGGCAATTGTGTCTCAACTTAAAAAAAGCCTTTTGAACCACCTCAGAAAATAAATCACAGACTCTCCGCTGGGAGAAGCTCGGAGAATCTCTGGTGGAGGTTCAGAAGAAGAGCTGAGGTTCAGAGAGGAGAAGGGATTTATTCAGGATCCTGCTGGTCTTTGCAGCAGAGTTGGGACTGGACTCCAGTTCCTTTGCTTTCCAGAGCAGTGACTTTTTCCTTTGCCCTGGTAAACACAGTTCATAATAAATATACAATCCATGGAATTTCACAAATGAAAATTAAAGATTTGACTGAGGTGAAAGGAGAGTGGCCTGTCTGCAGGGCCAAGACTCGGGTGAGGCAAATCAGGAGCGCTAAAAGCTCCGCGATCGAGATAAGCACTATTTTAGTGCCGTATTTTAAGAATCAGAATTCATGCAAAGATTCATGATTAACAAAACATAAAATTTGTAAATAAAGATAGGGTCAGTTTTACTGACTTTTTCCTTTTGCCTCAGGCTCCAGTTTTGCTGGGCATGGCACTGTTACAGTGCAGGGATAGAAATGGTAAGCAGATATGTTTGGATTTTAACAGGAGTCAGTGTTGGTAAGCCAGTATTTCCCAGAACCTGTCCTTTTGAGTCAGGGTGGAGCCAGGCTGGCAAGGTGTTCTATTGTCTAAGTATGGAAAACAATGCATTTTTCTATCTCCTTTCCGAAAATTCCTACTGCCCTTAAGCCAGTTAAAGGTTTTGAGAAGACCTTCAGAAATTCCCAGACTTATTTGCCCACAAATATTCTTCAGCATACTCCAGAGAGGATACTTTGCAAAAACTTCCTTGATTCTCAGGATGGCTCCGTGTCAGGTTGGCAAGGTGGGAGGGGAGAGATTTGAGGGCCTGGGAGGACTCTGGATTCCCAGCCCCTCCCAGGTAAACAGCTACTTTTTCCATCTGTGTGGAGGGCGAGCCAGGTCAAGCCCAAGTTCCCTCAGGAAGTCAGGTGAAGGACACAGACTGGCTGACACAGGAATTGAAGATGGAGAACAAGAAAGGAAATACCCATGGCCGGGTTCAGTGTCTTTTGCTTTCCAAGAACCCACTCCTGGCTTTAGTGGCTCTCTTCTAAGGATCAGGGCAATAGATTGGTGCCAGCTTTGTTTCTGTTGATGAGAAGAGAGGGAGGGACAGGATAGAGCAAGGCCTGCTTCCTCTCCCTCTTTCTATGGGTCCCCTGGCTCCCTGGCCAGGGCTCTGGGGGCCTTACGTGCTCAGATACAGGTCTGTTTGACACACACCTTCCTAGATGTGTTAATGAGAAACAAGGGATGCCAGGCTTTCTTTCTAAAATCATGAGGTAATAGAAAGCACCCCAGACCTTTGCTGTGGCAAGTGTGTTCTGTGGACCAACCACATCAGCATCTCCTTGTTAGACAGTCAGAATCTTGGACGCAACTCCAAACGCAGTAGATCCAAATTTTCATTTTAAGATGATCCCTGGGTGGCTTGCATGGCTGCTAAAGTTTGAGAAGAAGCTGCCTTTGAATGTCCGGAGGCCTCATTCAGTCCCTGCCTCCATCACTAACTCCCATCGTTATCCCCGACTTTGGGCAAGTTGCTCATCTTTTTTTCCGTTTTCAGTTCCTCATCTGCAGGTACCACTGCCTTCCTCTCTAAAGATGGAGGCGCCAATGGAAACTGTCTTAAATCGGAATTAATAATGGAGCAGTAACGATTACTTGTTAATTCTTACCTAAGACCTTTATTCTTTAGCATGAATTTATAAGACCTTGGTTTTTAAGAACCCAAAACCATGTCTTTCTTTCTGTACATGCGTCATTTTGCATCCATTCATTGATTTATTCATCCATCTTTCCTTTTTTCCATCCCCACCCTTTTATCCATCCTTTGTACCATCTGCCCATCCATTTAAAAGCCACCCCATCTACCTGTTCTTCGTTGTATCCTTTCATCCACCTAGCAGTCAGTTCAGTAATTGGCTGTGTCATACATGGTATCATGAACTTCTATGCCAAGAATGGTACTTTATCAACGCCCAGCTAGGGAACTTGAGAAGCAAGAATGCCAAGTGTAAAAGGGTACATTGTATACTGTCTCTTAAATCTATAAACCACTTTCATCCAAACTCCTGCGCTCCCTTATCAAGCTGGCCAGCACTGGTGGGAAGTGCATACACTGAGCGGGGAAGAGAGGCTGTGAACAGGCAGGTTTCATGAATGTGTGCATTTGCCTAGGGATGAAGGTGTTGAAGTTCCCTGCGCCTTCCAGTTAAAAAGGGAAAATAAGAAAGAAGAAAATTTAACCCTTCGGACCCAACAAAGCCTAGTATTAGCTGCCAGTCTGACCCATGTGTACTAGTCATGTAAGTCTAGTGTACCAGACAGGCTCGTGATGAAGGGGATGAATTACACATAGTCACCTTTTAAATTGTCTTGAGTACATGCTTGCCTCTCTTGGTGGTACTCTTTATAGATTTTTAATAGATGTGTAACAAACAAATGCGCATACATCATCGGTGGCAGCTCAGGGAATCGTCACACCCAGGGCGCAACTTCCAGGGTCAAGCCGTAGCCCGTGACCAGTGCCGCAGCAGCTCCCTTAGCGTCCTCCCCCCCGCCACCCCTCCCTCCTCTCCGAAGTAAGCACTGTCCTGACTTAACAGCAGCGTGGGTGAGCTTTTAATTTTCTATAAATGGAATCATACTATGTGTATTCTTTGGGTGTGGCATCTTTTCCTTGATGAGGTCCATCCGTGCTGTTGCAAGTAGCAGTAATTCATATTTATACTGTAGAAAACTACCCATTAAGGAAAAGGATTTCTTTGACTTGCTGCTGCTGGTTCAAAGTTTGGATGTGTCGCTGGATCTTTCCTTCTCTGTGCCCGTGTCCCTCCTCTGTCTAAGAACACTCCTGACATATTCCTTTTACTCACAGAAATAAAAGGCAAGAGGTCGGAGAAGAGTTCTGAAGTAGCTGCTCTGAGATCGTAGGCAAATCATTCCATCTCTCTGTTACCCACTTGAAAAATTGCAAAACAATTCTTAGCAACTTGCTCTATGACAATATGCAGAAAAATGCTCTAAAAGTGACAAATACGGGGTGGATGACATTGAGAACATACCATCCGATTTCTCTGCACCAGCACTGTTCTAAGCACTTTTTGTGTTAGCACACTTAATACTCACCTTCACACTAATGAGGTAGATTCTACTATCATTCCCATTTTACAGCTCAGGGAACTGAGGCACAGAGCTGTCCAGGGTCTCTCCTGGGGAGGCACAGCTGTAAGGGAAAGAACTGGAGGGTGATGGCGAAAGCCAGCCCCCTCCCCTGCTGCCCTGTGCTCCTCGCAGGTGCTTTATCAGTGCTGCCTACAAGCACGGGCAGGATGGTCTCAAACCCTTGTTGACCTAGATGAAGCTCCCTCTGGCTCCTCTGCTCACCTTCCTGGCCTCACCCCTGCTGCTCTCCTCTTGCTCTCTGTGCTCCAGTCACACTGCACTTGTGTCACTTCTTAGAGCACCTGGAATTTTCTCTGGTACAAAATGTTCTCATTCCCTCTGCCTAAAATACTTCCTCCTCACCCTCTTGGTTTGACTGGCTCCTTCGCATCCTCTGTGTCTCAGCCTAATTAGCACCAACACAGGGTTCTTCGCCAACACTCTGTCTAGGGAGCACCAGCCTTTTACCGTAAGTCCCCTACACACGAACGAGTTCAGTTCTGAGGGCGCGTTCGTAAGTCGAGTCTGTCCATAAGTCCAACAAAGTGAGCCTCGGTACCCAACTGACACAGTGGGCCATATACCGCTGCTTTTACGCTTGCTTCTGGACATCCTGGGCTTAAAATAAAGATACTGTACTACTGTACTCTCTACAGTACTGTACAGTAAAGTACACAAAAGCACAACCACTTGTAGAGGATGCACGCACGTGACCACGTACGCCAGACACGTGAAGTAACTTACGTGGTTGGACATGTGAGTGCACGTTCGCATCTTTGAAAGTTCGCAACTTGAAGGTTCGTACGGAGGGGACTTACTGTATTCTCCATCTTAGCGTCGTGTTTCTTCCCTGTCTCCTGATGACTGTGTAGTAGCTGTAATGGTGTGAGTCAGTCATGTGTTCTCCCTGTACGGTGGAATAACCTCGTGAGGCGCTGCCCGACGGGGCCTTGTTCACACTTGTACTCACAGTGCCTGGCAATGGCAGGGCTTCGTCAAAAGCCCTTTTGAAGAGACCAAGTGGGTCTCTGGTCCCTGGCTGCCCGCTCCCTACCATGGGGGAGCCGTTTCACTTCTGTCCCATGGATTCAAGTGTTTCCTGAGCAAATACTCCAGTGTGGCCTGCTTGTTGACTTGGGCTAACGGGTCCTGGAAAGCAGCTCGGGGTCAGTGTGAGCGCAGAGCAGACGCCAGCAAATCATCTTCAGGCGGTTTGAATTTTTTGCGCGTCCTTTCAGTTAGCAATGGGCTTGGTGATAACACAGCCACAGTCCCCCAGGGAGCTGAGGCATAGTGAAAACTGACCCCACGTGTTTCCAAATATGCTGCTTCCTGGCTTCCTTCTTTGCTACCTTTCACACGTCCGTCTGTTACTGGGGTAAGTTTATCAGGAAGTTAGTGAGCAGGTCAGCAGGTGGACGGTAAGAGACCTCCAGTCCAAACCCAAGTGTTGATCCTGATCAGGCTCGTTCTTGTGACTGTACCAGGTCTGTGAGGTCTGTCAGCGATGCACCTTTAGTCCTATGGTAATGCTTGTCACTTCCCAGCCACGCCGGTTCAGAGGCACCTTCCTACCACAGTGCTGCTAAAGAAACAAAACCTCTGCCGTCGGGGAAACCAGAATTAGTCATGGCCCTCTCTGGAACCAGCTGGTCTTCCGTTTGGGCCAGTCTCACGGTGTGTCAGGGATGGGGCAGTGGCCCTTCCCTGAAGGGGGCTGGCAGGCCGAGGTGGGGTTAAGGGGGTAGGCAGACGTGCCCGCTCCCACCTCCCCTCCAGCCTCCCCTCCCCCATAGCAGCTGGTGAAGGAAATTGTTTCACACATCTGGCACCACTCCCCCTGGTGCCACAGGAGCAGACGGCAGACGCGTGCCTGCGAGCACTTATGACCTGCTGGTCACTTGGGACGCGCTAGACAGGCTGGTGACCAGAGGAAGGAAGGAAGAAAGAAAGCTGCCTCAAGGGCTCGAGATCTCAGAAGCTTCAAATGGGGGAGGGAAGTAAGGCAGCAAAAGACTGAAGCCCAGGGAAGTTCTGAAACCCACTGCGGGAAGGACGGGCTGCCAGGAGTGGGTTTGTTGAGAAAAGTTCAGAGAGAAAACAACTTTGCAGTTCCCCCGATTTGGGAGACTGGCCACACCCAGCCTAGGGGAGCACATTCATCCTTCTCTAGAAAGAGGGTGCGTCTGCCCTGGCTAGTGCTAGGCTTAACCACTGTTGCCCTCGGAGGGTCAGGAACAAGTTCTCCTTTGTCTTCGATCAGCAGCTCCAGGACTGAAACTGTTAGAGCAGCGGTTCTCTGTCAGGCTGCCTTTGTTCCCCTGGCGATATTTGGCGTTGTCTGGAGACGGTTTGAGTTGTCACAAATGGGAGGGGGAGGGTGTTACTGGCTCCTAGTGGGGAGAGGCCAGGGATGTTACTAAACTTCCTACAATGCACAGGACAGCTTCCAGCACAAAGAATTATCCTGCCCAAGATGCAGATACTACCGAGGTTGAAATCCCTGGATTTAGTGTCTCTGAGGGTACGGGCTTTCCTGGTTTAGAAGCACCTTTAGTTGCAGAGAAGATTGCCCTTGAAGCTCTATCACAAGTCCGGCAGTGTTCCTCTAATCCTCAAGCGTGTGTGAATCACCAGAGGATCTTGTGCAAATGCAGATTCAGATTCTGCAAGTCTGGATCGGCTGCCGTTGCCCCTGGTCCACAGGTCACGCTTTGAAGAGCAAGGGATTTTGAGTTTGTTCATAATCTCTCCCCTTCCTTTCCTTCTCCCTCTCCCCTTCTCACCATCCCCACTCCCTGAGCCTTCCCTGTTGTACTCTGTTCAAACCGGTCTGTGCCCTGTCACCAAGGAACATGTGGTGGTGGTTAAACTCCACTGCCTAGATGTCAGGTTCTCTGCAGCTGTTGCCAATTTGAAGTTCAGGGTGTTGATGAAATCAGTCGACTTAGTTGGGAAAAAACGATCCCAAGGGACCTGAGCAGACTACCCACATGCATTTAAGTCAGCTGGTACCCCAAAGATATTTTTTATGGTCTCAGACAGTTAGCCTGGGTAGAGCCCTTGACTTTTGGTGATGCTCAGACTTGATACAGCTTCACGTTCACATTCACATTCTAAACCAGAGGTTGAAACTGTTTCTAGAAAGTGCCAGATAGTAAATATTATACGCTTTGCAAGTCATGCAGTCTCTGTCACAGTGACTCACTTCTCCCATTATAGCAAGGAAGCAGCCATAAACAGCATGCAAATAGATGGAGTTGTGTTCCAATAAAACTTTATTTACAAAAATAAGTACATAGCGAGCTGGATTCGGCCCATGGGCCATCGTTTGCAAACCCCTATTCTAAACAATTCCTTTTTCTTCATGTCTCTGCTTCAGAAAAAAAAAAAATATTGGGAAGACCTTACTAAATCATCAGTATGGGTTGTAAATGTATAGAGGGCAAAAAGTGAGTAGATATTCTTTCTTTTACTGAATTGCATCTTTCAAGTTGGCAGAAACACAGTTCTCTGCCTACGCCAGTTGTGGTTTTTTTTGTTTTGGTTTGGTTTTTTGGTTTGTTTTCGCAGGGGTGGAGTAGGGCTAGAAAGGGCAATAAGTGAGGAACAGAAAGAGATGCCAGTACGTTTAAGTCTGCATTTTCTTCTCTCTGGCTTGAGCGAATACCTTCTGCTCTTAGAATAGAGGGAGGGAGCCCCGCAAAGATTGCCCTTCTCTTCCATCAGACCCAGAGCATTCTTTGAAGGTAGTGATTTTTCTCACTGTCACTGGCTTCTGTTGAGACCTCCTATTTGCAGTGAGGAGGCATTGCTTGGACAGAAACGCTGGAGTGTTGTTTAAAGCGCCCTGGCTGCATTTTTGGGTTGACAGTTTAACCACGGGGAACCACAGGCTAAATTCGATACTGACGTCTCCTTGTTGGGGCACCTGAGGGAAACCCCCAGCCCCTGCGGCATGTGGACATTTCTGTCGCTCCTGGCCACGCCGACCCCAGGGATAAGGATAAATCAAGGCGTTTATCTCCACGGTCACCATCCAGCGCCTCTCACAAAGCCTGCTTTATTAGAAGAGGAGAAAACCCTCTCTGTCTATTAATAAGACGGAGTTCCACTGGAGAGGAAAGCGACCTGGCATCTGTGTCTCGTGCTGCCCGGTGGGAACTTCTGCCAGGCTCTCCAGAATGTGTTGGGGCCCTGAAGATGCCAGTGTTAAGTGCGGAGTCAGACGATGGGCTTCTGCCAGAGCTCTCTGGAGAACTTAGTGCGCAGTTTCCACCTCCCATACCACAGCTGTGCTCGTTCACACACACACACACACACACACACACACACACACACACACACACACATTATGGCTTGGGCAGCGAGAAAAGTAAAGTTCATTCATTGCAGAAGAGCAGAGTGGTGTTGAGAACCCCATTTGGTTAGACTATATTGGTTTGCAGTGTTTTGACACTGAGTCTCATGCGACACAGACAAGTGGAACAGAGAGTTGCATTTCCTCTGGGTAGAGAAGTCAGCCCCAGCTGCAGTTTAGAGGCACAAATTATTTTTATCATTATTTTAGTGGCTCATCTTCAGTGAACATCATGATGTGTCTGGTCCTGTGTGGCTCGTCTCGGGTTCGTTCCTTCATACAATCACGCCTTCAGCAAGTATTTGTTTGTCTTTACAGTTGGCTGGGTGTAAATTTCTTGGAGCATGCTCTCTTTCACTGGGGACTCCTAGGCCTTGCTTACTTCCTTCCCATGCATCGAGTACCAGCTACTGAGATCGGGGCTAGCCAGCAGGAGCCAGCTCCTGCCCTCTTGGAGCGTATAGGCTCGCCAAGGAGATGGAGAGGAAATCAAAACTACCCAGATTTACAGTAGTTGTGATGAGGCTTCAAGACGTAAGGTGGGACTTCCCTGGCGCTCCAGTGGTTAAAACTCTGTGCTTCCACTGCAGGGGGCACAGGTTCGGTCCCTGGTCAGGGAACTAAGATCCTGCATGCCGCGCAGCATGGCCAAAAAAATAAATGAAATAAAAACGAAAGGTATGTATTTTCTCACCCAATCATCACTAAAGCTTTTGAACTCAGGTACTATTGTTAGGCCCATTTTACACACGCATCTCAAGAGGTTCAGAAGTTGCCCCAAGTCACCTTTCAGTTCTGCTCAGAGTGAGTTAGAGAGGGAAGGAGAGTTTCTCAGGGTGAGATGTGAGCTGGGATAGTATAGGTCCATCTTGGGGACCTGGAAGCTGCCCATTTAAACAGATCTCCAGCAGTGTGATCAATAAGACAAAATATTTTTGCAGTTTGAGGGGCCAACTATAAACCACACGTTCCTCTAATATTGGAGAAGCCCCAGATGGTGGGCCGTGTAATGAACGGCCAGAGACAATGAGACTGATTCGTGTGACCGTGGGTTTTTTGGTTCCTGATGGTTGGCATGCCCTCATCCAAATTGCAATCGGGTAATCTTTCAAGTCCTGGCCTGCTCCAGGTCAGAGGGTGGTTGCGTTTTCCTAGCTGTGGGCAGCGTGAGGATTCATTCACCTTAACTCCACCAGCAGGATGCCCAGCACTGCTAGTTCCAGTGTGGTAAACAGGGGGGGGCAAGATCCCTACTCCCGGAGGGCATCCATTTGGCTACCAACTTAAATTTAAGAAAATAAGTCAGAGTGGGGTCTTTAAACAAGGGTCAGGTGCGACAGAGTGACTATTTGGGGGTGGGGGACAACTTTGCTCCTTGAGAAAGAACAATCAGGGCAGGCACCATGGAAGAGGTGGTATTTACGTGAGGTCCTTAGTGATCCAAAGAAGGCAGCCACGCAAAGGGGAGAGTTTTCCATAAGGGGCTGCTACGAACTTGCTGGTGTGTGTAAGCGCGACTAAAGCAGAGTCAGCCAGGGAGGAGCATTTAGTCCACCATCTTGGAGAGACTTTGACATCTGCAGAAGGTTTCTGGATTTGACCAGTAGTGAAATTAAGCACAGAGCCGCTCTGTGTAGAGGCAGGCGCACAATTATGGCTCATCTCTGGGCAACACTGGCCATTTTGTGCATGGCCTGCGTGTAAGAAGCCCCTGAAGGGGACTCTGAGTTAATAAATGAGAACATACACATTTCTCCTGTCTGGAGTGAGCCGGTGGCTTTCCAATCCTACCCGCACATCTCCCAGCTTACGTTTAAGTAAAACTGATAGTGGACTCTGAGCTTGAGCAACAGGGCTCTCTAGTTCTTGCCAGAGGACTTTTCTTTTGTGGGGATTGGAGATGCTGAGATTTCCCAGGAGGCAGAAGTACAGTTCAATAGGGCATCATCACCTCCCAGCAGAGTGGAAGCTCTCCTTCCTCACGTTTACTTCCTCATTGAATATGAATGTATTCACACACAGGACATTCTCAGAAATGCATGACTTTGGGGCTTATAAAAGACGGGTTCAGGAAAACAGCATGTTTGGGAATGTATAGTATTTGCTAGATTATTTACCCCGACCCTAATTCCAAAAGCCCCGCAGAGATCATCGCTCCCACCCATGTAGCTTTTGTTTCTCTGTGTGATTTTTGAAGGATTTTTTTTCCTTCCTTACTAGAGTTTATCTGCCCAGGCTAGTCATTCACATCATCTTGTGTTGCTATCCTCTCCGCTCCGCCTTCAGCTTGGGGAGGTTCTGGAAGTGATTAGCTGTTGTAAATCAGCTTTTATGATGTGTATGTCACAGATAAGCAGCTCGGAAAGCAGGAGTCAGAGAACTCCACTCCTCTTACCCTGCCAGTTATCCCAGTAATGAAATTTAAAAAAAAGAAGTGACTGGAAAGTATGATGTTGGGCAGAATAGTTTCTTTGTAGACATATCCAACGTTTAAATTGAGCTCTTTAACGAGAACACTGCATTATTTTTACACCGTTTTATTGAGTTATAACCTACATAAGGTAAAGCAAACAAATATTTAAACTGCACCTCAAGGCATTTTTACATGTGCATCCTTTTATAATCATCACCCAGCTCTAGGTAGAGAACATTTCCTGCGCCCTGGACATTTCCCTGTGCCCCTCCCACTCTTCTGACCTCTGTCACCACAGACAGCCTTAGCCTGTTCTTGAGCTTCACGTAAATGGAATCGTACTGCCTGTACTCTTTTGTGTCTCTCAGCGTTTTCTATGAGATTCATCCATGCTGTCCATGTAGTTATTCATTCTCGTTGTGTAGTATTCCAGTATAGCATGGTTTCTCAACTGGGGTATTATTGACATTTGGGGCTGGATAATTCTTTGTTGTGGGGACTGTCCTGTGCATTATAGTGTGTTTAGCAGCATCTCTCTGGTCTCTACACACTAGACACTAGTAGCATCCCCTACCCCCAGTAATTTCCCCTGGAATTGAAAACCTTTGCATCACATAACTATACTACAATTTTTAAGAAACTTTTTATTTGGAAATAAATTCAAACTTATTGAAAAGTTGCAAAAATGGAAAAAACAATACCCATAAAGTATTTACCTAGATTCACCTATTGTTAACATTTTACCCGTTTGGTTTATCATTTGCCCTCTCTTGTGTGTACACACACACACACACACACATACACACACACACACACACACACGTGCGCGCAGTGTATTTCTGAACCATTTGAGAGCGAGTTGCATCCATCTTGGCCATTTACTACCATATACTTCCATGTGTATTTCCCAAGAATAAGGATCTTCTCTGACATTATCCTAATTATCAGTTAACCACAGTATATTTAGCATAATACATTTATGAGTTAGCCCATGTCCCAATTTTTGCATTTGAGGAAAATTTATCCTTTGTAGCATTTATTTTCATTACAGTGCAGGTTCCAGTCCAGGATCGGGTATTGTATATAGTTGCTGTGGTTCCTTAATATCCTTTAGTCTAGAACATTCACTCAGTCTTTGTCTTTTATGATACTGAATTTCTTTTTAAAAATACAATCCCTTTTCTTCTTAATAGAATATTCCTCATTTGGGGTTCGTCTGGTCTTTCCTCCTGAATCCATTCAGGGTATGTGTTTTTGACTGAAAGACTCCGTAGGTGGTAGTGTGTCCTGCTTAGGGAATCCCATCTGGAGGGACATGGTGTCAGTGGCACCTCGTCCGTGATGGAGGTGGTCAGAGTGTTGTCTGATTATTCCACTGTATAGTTACTAAATTTTCTCTTATAGATAATAAGCGATATGTGGGGAACCACTTAACAACACCATGCAGATATCCTGCTCCCCAGTCAAATTTTACCCCCTAAATTTAGCATATTTCGTGTCTTGCATGAGCCAGTCTTTACCTACAGTGGTTACAAAACGATGATCTTCCAAATCCAGCACTCCTCCTGCACGCACACTCCAGCCTGTTATGTACAAGGGCCCACGCTTCTCCCCCATTTATTTGCTGGTATTTTTGTCTGTTATCAGTATGGATTCATGAATTCTGGTTTGCTCAGTGGTTTATAAATCAGTACTGTCTGAATGCTCGAATCGCTCAGCTTTGGCTGGTGGGATCCCTTTGAAGTTGGGTCCTGTATTCTGAAAACGAACCCCCCTTCATTTTTGTTTTCTGTGTTTTTTTTTTTTTAATGGTTACCAGGGGCATTTATTTATTTATTTTTTTAACATCTTTTTGTTGTTGTTGTATTTTATTTTATTTATTTTTTTATACAGCAAATTCTGATTAGTCATCCATTTTATACACATCAGTGTATACATGTCAATCCCAATTGCCCAATTCATCACACCACCCCCACCACCACCCCCCTGCAGCTTTCCCCGCTTGGTGTCCATACGTTTGTTCTCTACATCTGTATCTCAATTTCTGCCCTGCAAACCGGTTCATCTGAACCATTTTTCTAGGTTCCACATATATGCATTAATATACAATTTCTGTTAGTCTCTTTCTGACTTACTTCACGGTGTATGATAGTCTCTAGATCCATCCACGTCTCAAAAAATGACCCAATATCGTTCCTTTTTATGGCTGAGTAATATTCCATTGTATATATGTACCACATCTTCTTTATCCATTTGTCTGTCGATGGGCATTTAGGTTGCTTCCATGACCTGGTTATGGTAAAGAGTGCTGCAGTGAACACGGGTGCATGTGTCTTTTTGAACTGTCGTTTTCTCTGAGTATATGCCCAGTAGTGGGATTGCTGGATCATATGGTAATTCTATTTTTGGTTTTTTAAGGCACCTCCATACTGTTCTCCATGGTGTCTGTATCAATTTACATTCCCACCAACAGAGCAAGAGGGTTCCCTTTTCTCCACACCCTCTCCAGAATTTGTTGTTTGTAGATTTTCTGATGATGCCCATTCTAACTGGTGTGAGGTGAACCTCATTGTAGTTTTGATTTGCATTTCTCTAATAATTAGTGATGTTGAGCAGCTTTTCATGTGCTTCTTGGCCATCTGTATGTCTTCTTTGGAGAAATGTCTATTTAGGTCTTCTGCCCATTTTTGGATTGGGTTGTTTGTTTCTTTAATATTGAGCTGCATGAGCTGTTTGTATATTTTGGAGACTGGAGATTAATCCTTTGTCCGTTGATTCGTTTGCAAATATTTTCTCCCACTCTGAGGGTTGTCTTTTTGTCTTGTTTATGGTTTCCTTTGCTGAGCAAAAGCTTTGAAGTTTCATTAGGTCCCATTTGTTTATTTTTGCTTTCATTTCCATTACTCTAGGAGGTGGATCAAAAAAGATCTTGCCGTGATTTATGTCAAAAAGTGTTCTTCCGGGCTTCCCTGGTGGCACAGTGGTTGAGAGTCCGCCTGCCGATGCAGGGGATATGGGTTCGTGCCCCAGTCCGGGAGGATCCCATGTGCCGCTCCGGCTGGGCCCGTGAGCCATGGCCACTGAGCCTGCACGTCCGGAGCCTGTGCTCCGCAGCGGGAGAGGCCACAACAGTGAGAGGCCTGTGTACCGAGAAAAAAAAAAAAGTGTTCTTCCTATGTTTTCCTCTAAGAGTTTTATAGTGTCTGGTCTTACATTTAGGTCTCGAGTCCATTTTGAGTTTATTTTTGTGTATGGTGTTAGGAAGTGTTCTAATTTCATTCTTTTACATGTAGCAGTCCAGTTTTCCCAGCACCACTTATTGAAGAGGCTGTCTTTTCTCCATTGTATATTCTTGCCTCCTTTGTCATAGATTAGTTGACCATAGGTGCATGGGTTTATCTCTGGGCTTTCTATCTTGTTCCACTGATCTATGTTTCTGTTTTTGTGCCAGTACCATATTGTCTTGATTACTGTAGCTTTGTAGTATAGTCTGAAGTCAGGGAGTCTGATTCCTCCAGCTCCTTTTTTTTTCCTTCAAGACTACTTTGGCTATTCGGGGTCTTTTGTGTCTCTATACACATTTTAAGATTTTTTGTTCTAGTTCCGTAAAAAATGCCATTGGTAATTTGATAGGGATTGTGTTGAATCTGTAGATTGCTTTGGGTAGTATAGTCATTTTCACAATATTGATTCTTCCAATCCAAGAACATGGTACATCTCTCCATCTGTTGGTATCATCTTTAATTTCTTTCATCAGTGTCTTAGAGTTTTCTGCATACAGATCTTTTGTCTTCCTAGGTAGGTTTATTCCTAGGTATTTTATTCTTTTTGTTGCAGTGCTAAATGGGAGTGTTTCCTTCATTTCTCTTTCAGATTTTTCATCATTTGTGTATAGGAATGAAAGAGATTTCTGTGCATTAATTTTGTATCCTGCAACTTTACACAATTCATTGATTAGCTCTAGTAGTTTTCTGGTGGCATCTTCAGGGTTCTCTATGTATAGTATCATGTCAACTGCAAACAGTTTTACTTCTTCTTTTCCAGTTCGTATTCCTTTTATTTATTTTTCTTCTCTGATTGCCGTGGCTAGGACTTCCAAAACTATGTTGAATAATAGTGGTGAGAGTGGGCATCCTTGTCTCATTCCTGATCTTAGAGCAAATGCTTTCAGTTTTTCACTATTGAGAATGATGTTTGCTGTGGGTTTGTCATATATGGCCTTTATTATGTTGAGGTAGGTTCCCTCTGTGCCCAGTTTCTGGAGAGTTTTTCTCATAAACGGGTGCTGAATTTTGTCGGAAGCTTTTTCTGCATCTATTGAGATGATCATATGGGTTTCATTCTTCAGTTTGTTAATACAGTGTAGCACATTGATTGATTTGCATATATTGAAGAATCCTTGCATCCCTGGGATAAATCCCACTTGATCGTGGTGTATGATCCTTTTAATGTGTTGTTGGATTCTGTTTGCCAGTATTTTGTTGAGGATTTTTGCGTCTATATTCATCAGTGATATTGATCTGTAAAAATGTTCTCTTTTTGTAGTATCTTTGTCTGGTTTTGGTATCAGGGTGATGGTGGCCTCATAGAATGAGTTTGGGAGTGCTCCTTCCTCCGCAGTTTTTAGAAGAGTTTGAGAAGGATGGATGTTAGCTCTTCTCTAAATGTTTGATAGAATTCACCTGTGAAGCCATCTGGTCCTGGACTTTTGTTTGTTGGAAGATTTTTAATCACAGTTTCAATTTCATTACTTGTGATTGGTCGGTTCATATCTTTCTCTTTCTTCCTGGTTCAATCTTGGAAGGTTATACCTTTCTAGGAATTTGTTCATTTCTTCCAGGTTGTCCATTTTATTGGCATAGAGTCGTTTATAGTAGTCTCTTAGAATGCTTTGTATTTCTGCGGTGTCTGTTGTAACTTCTCCTTTTTCATTTCTAATTTTGTTGATTTGAGTTCTCTCCCTCTTTTTCTTGATGAGTCTGGCTAATGGTTTATCAATTTTGTTTATCTTGTCAAAGAACCAGCTTTTAGTTTTATTGATCTTTGCTATTGTTTTCTTTGTTTCTCTTTCATTTATTTCTTATCTGATCTTTATGATTTCTTTCCTTCTGCTAACTTTGGGTTTTGTTTGTTCTTCTTTCTCTAGTTCCTTTAGGTGTAAGGTTAGATTGTTCATTTGAGATTTTTCTTATTTCTTGATGTAGGCTTCTATAGCTATAAACTTCCCTCTTAGAACTGCTTTTGCTGCATCCCATAGGTTTTGGATCGTCGTGTTTTCATTCTCATTTGACTCTAGGTATTTTTTGATTTCTTGGTTATTTAGTAACATATTGTTTAGCCTCCATGTGTTTGTGTTTTTTACATTTTTTCCCATGTAATTCATTTCTAATCTCATAGCGTTGTGGTCAGAAAAGATGCTTGATATGATTTCAATTTTCTTAAATTTACTGAGGATTGATTTGTGACCCAAGATGTGATCTATCCTGGAGAATGTTCCGTGCGCACTTGAGAAGAAAGTGTAATCTGCTGTTTTTGGGTGGAATGTCCTATAAATATCAGTTAAATCTATCTGGTCTGTTGTGTCATTTAAAGCTTGTGTTACCTTATTTATTTTCATTTTGGATGATCTGTCCATTGGTGTAAGTGAGGTGTTAAAGTCCCCCACTATTATTGTGTTATTGTCGATTTCCTCTTTTATAGCTGTTAGCAGTTGCCTTATGTATCGAGGTGCTCCTACGTTGGGTGCATATATATTTATAATTGTTATATCTTTTTCTTGGATTGATCCCTTGATCATTATGTAGTGTCCTTCCTTGTCTCTTGTAACATTCTTATTTTAAAGTCTATTTTTTTCTGATATGAGTTATTGCTACTCCAGCTTTCTTTTGGTTTCCATTTTCATGGAATATCCTTTTCCATCCCCTCACTTTCAGTCTATATGGGTCCCTAGGTCTGAAGTGGGTCTCTTGTAGACAGCATATATATGGGTCTTGTTTTTGTATGCATTCAGCAAGCCTGTGTCTTTTGGTTGGAGCATTTAATCCATTCACATTTAAGGTAATTATCGATGTGTATGTTCCTTTGACCATTTTCTTGATGTTTTGGGTTTGTTTTTGTAGGTCCTTTTCTTCTCTTGTGTTTCCCACTTAGAGAAGTTCCTTTAGCATTTGTTGTAGAGGTGGTTTGGTGGTGCTGAATTCTCTCAGCTTTTGCTTGTCTGTAAAGCTTTTGATTTCTCCATCGAATCTGAGTGAGATCCTTGCTGGCTAGAGTAATCTTGGTTGTAGGTTCTTCCCTTTCATCACTTTAAGTATATCATGCCACTCCCTTCTGGCTTGTAGAGTTTCTGCTGAGAAATCAGCTGTTAACCCTGTGGGAGTTCCCTTGTATGTTATTTGTCGTTCTTCGCTTGCTGCTTTCAATAATTTTTCTTTGTCTTTAATTTTTGCCAGTTTGATTACTATGTGTCTTGGCATATTTGTCCTTGGGTTTATCCTGTATGGAACTCTCTGCGCTTCCTAGACTTGGGTGGCTATTTCCTTTCCCATGTTAGGGAAGTTTGTTTTTTTTTTCTTTTTTTGCGGTACGCAGCCCTCTCACTGTTGTGGCCTCTCCCACTGCGGAGCACAAGCTCCAGACGTGCAGACTCAGTGTCCGTGGCTCTCGGGCCCAGCCGCTCGGCGGCATGTGGGATCTTCCTGGACCGGGGCACGAACCCGTGTCCCCTGCATCGGCAAGCGGACTCTCAACCACTGCACCACCAGGGAAGCCCAGGGAAGTTTTTGATTATAATGTCTTCAAATTCTTTCTCTGGTCCTTTCTCTCTCTCTTCTCCTTCTGGGACCCTTATAATGCGAATATTGTTGCATTTAATGTTGTCCCAGAGGTCTCTTAGGCTGTCTTCATTTCTTTTCATTCTTTTTTCTTTATTCTGTTCCGCAGCAGTGAATTTCACCATTTTGTCTTCCAGGTCACTTATCCGTTCTTCTGCCTCAGTTATTGTGCTATTGATTCCTTCTAGTGTATTTTTCATTTCAGTTATTGTATTGTTCATCTCTGTTTGTTCTTTTTTTTTTAAACGATTTTTTTTTTTTTGCGGTACACGGTCCCCTCACCGTTGTGGCCTCTCCCGTTGCGGAGCACAGGCTCCGGACGCGCAGGCTCAGCGGCCATGGCTCACGGGCCCAGGCGCTCCGCAGCATGTGGGATCCTCCCGGACCGGGGCACGAACCCGCGTTCCCTGCATCAGCAGGCGGACTCTCAACCACTGTGCCACCAGGGGAGCCCCTGTTTGTTCTTTAATTCTTCTAGGTCTTTGTTAAACATTTCTTGCATCTTCTCGATCTTTGCCTCGATTCTTTTTCCAAGGTCCTGGATCATCTTCACTATCATTATCCTGAATTCTTTTTCTGGAAGTTTGCCTATCTGCACTTCATTTAGTTGTTTTTCTGGGGTTTTATCTTGTTCCTTCATCTGGTACATAGACCTCTGCCTTTTCATCTTGTCTATCTTTCTGTGAATGTAGTTTTTGTTCCACAGGCTGCTGGATTGTAGTTCTTGTTGCTTCTGCTGTCTTCCCTCTGGTGGATGAGGCTATCCAAGAGGCAAGTTTCCTGATGGGAGGCACTGGTGGTTGGTAGAGCTGGCTGTTGCTCTGGTGGGCAGAGCTCAGTAAAACTTTAATCCGTTTGACTGCTGATGGGTGGGGCTGGGTTCCCTCCCTGTTGGTTGCTTGGCCTGAGGCAACCCAACACTGGAGCCTACCTGGGCTCTTTGGTGGGGCTAATGGCGGACTCTGGGAGGGCTTATGCCGAGGAGTAATTCCTAGAACTTTTGCTGCCCGTGTTCTTGTCCCCACCGTGAGCCACAGTCAGCCTCTGCCTCTGCAGGAGACCCTCCAACACTAGCAGGTAGGTCTGGTTCAGTCTCCCCTGGGGTCACTGCTCCTTCCCCTGGGTCCCGATGCGCACACAACTTTGTGTGTGCCCTCCAAGAGTGGAGTCTCTGTTTTCCCCAGTCCTGTCGAAGTCCTGCAGTCAAATCCCACTAGCCTTCAAAGTCTGATTCTCTAGGAATTCCTCCTCCCGTTGCCAGACCCCCAGGTTGGGAAGCCTGACGTGGGGCTCAGAACCTTCACTCCAGTGGGTGCACTTCTGTGGTGTAAGTGTTCTCCAGTCTGTGAGTCACCCTCCCAGCAGTTATAGGATTTTATTTTACTGTGATTGCGCCCCTCCTACCATCTCATTGTGGCTTCTCCTTTGTCTTCGCACGTGCGGTATCTCTTTTGGTGAGTTCCAGTGTCTTCCTGTCGATGATTGTCCAGCTGCTAGCTGTGATTCTGGTGTTCTCGCAAGCCTCCCTTCGTTTTTTATTTTTAACACTTCCTCACTTTTTGGCATAACAAGGTGTTCCAGGCTCATCTTTTACCTTCCCTCCTCCTATCCTGGAATTAGCCATTTCTCCAAAAAGTCCTGCCTGATTCCTTTTAATGGGAATGCTGGAAAATACCACAACTTATTTATCCTTCCTCCTGTTAATTGACGTTTGAATTGTTTTTAGTTCTGGACTGTTATAAAGAAAGCTTCTCTGAATACCGTTTTACATTTTTTGAATCCATAAACTGTTTTCCGTTGGGTATATAACCAAGAGTGGCAATGGAAAGTCACAGAACAGAACAACAAGGACTGTTGTATAGCCCAGGGAATTATATTCAATATCTTGTAGTGACCTATACTGGAAAATAATCTGAAAAAGAAAATTTATATATATATTTATATATATGTGGAAAGAATTTATATACAATGGTATATATAGAAAGAATTTATATCTGTATATATATATATATATATATATAAACTGAATCACTTTGCTGCACACCTGAATCATTGTAAATCAACTGTATTACAATTTTAAAAATAACATACATATGTACATACATAAATAAATAAAAAGAAGGACACAGGATCTCCACTCTGGCTATATACCCAACAGAAATGAGTACATTAAGTCCACCAAAAAAGTGAACACAGGTATTCAAAGCAACTTTGTTCATAATTCATGTGTGTATATATGCACACACATAGATATATATACACATACACACACATATATATGTATATTTAGCTTTAGTGGGTATTGCCAAGTAGTGTTTCAAAGTGCTCATAACAGTTTTGTGAGGGGAGCCAAAGTTGTTGGCCCCGTTAGGTGGGGTAATCGGTGGCAGGGGTTCTAATGGGCCAGTGCAATCCAAAGACATGTTGTCTGTGACCAGAAATGGCAAAGCTGCTCATCTTTTCCATCGATAATGAGTGGGAAATGCTGAGATTTTGCCACCTGGTCCATTCTTAAACTGCTGTTCTAGCGAGTGCTGCTTTAAGATGGGCAGAATGGAAGTTTCTGAAGTCAAGAATCTCCTGCTCCCTTCAACATGGTTTTCATCTCAGTGATGGCAGTGACAGCATGTAGGGAATGCAGGATCATTGCTAGGGGCTCCTGCTGTTAGAGAGCATTCGGGTCACTGCTTTGTTTTAAAAAGTGTCTCCCCAGGAGAAGGAGGAATGCCCCCCGGAGTCCCACTCACATCTTCTGACTGCTAGGGGCCCATTTGGAACCCTGAAACAGTCATTTACTAAACACCCTGAGAGAGTAAATATCCCTCTGTCTACACCCAGGGAGCCACTTAGTTTTCAAGACATCTGGGATAGAGGCCCAGGGACAGCAGGCAGAGCAGGAAATTGCTGGAGGTAAACACGGAAGTGAACTGGTCCAGTATTATGGGACTAGACTCTAGGCTCAGTGTTGCTAGGAACTGCTTGGGCGTGGCCCGGCCTCTATAGCTTAAAGGTTCTTTGTCCAGAATATCTCTCCTGTGGAGCTTATAGTCATCATTAGAACCAGCGAGGTGATTGAGCACTTTTTAAAGTGAATTTCTGAACAGAAGAAACATCACTTATAAGATACATGATGGGCTCTTAAGTAATTTTGATGAACCTTTGGAGGAATTCATGACTATTAAAAAAACATCTCGTGGATGCATTTTAACCAGGTGTCCCCTCTAAGTGGACACTGGCCCGCTATGGAATGGCGAGAGCCCTCCTGCATACTTTCTGAGCGAGCCTGTGTGCAGTGTGCCACTGTGCAACCGTATGCAGCGACCCTGGATAGATAACGGTTCAGATGACCCACAGCGACGGGACTCCCATGGCTGCACGTTTGTATTAACCTCTGTGAACCTTTCCTCTCTCTCCCCCAGGCCTCTCCGCAGATGGTGGTGCCAAGCGCCAGGAGCACCTCTCCCGGTTTTCCATGCCCGATCTCAGCAAAGACTCTGGGATGAACGTGTCCGAGAAGCTGAGCAACATGGGCACGCTGAACTCGTCCATGCAGTTCCGCAGCGCCGAGTCCGTTCGCAGCCTGCTCTCCGCCCAGCAGTACCAGGAGATGGAGGGAAACCTCCACCCTCTCGGCAACCCCATCAGGTACAGAGACCTGCAGGCCCACGGAAGGATGCATCAGAGCTTTGATTTCGATGGGGGGATGGCGGGCAGCAAGCTGCCGGGGCCGGAGGGTGTGAGGATCCAGCCCATGAGCGAGCGCACGCGGCGGAGAGCCACTTCCCGCGAAGAAAACCGCCGCTTCCGACCTCACCGCTCCCGCCGATCCCGACGCTCTCGCTCAGACAACGCCCTCCACCTGGCCAGCGAGCGCGAGGCCCTCTCTCAGTTAAAAGAAAGGCCCCCCCTGAGAGCCAGGGAGGATTATGATCAGTTCATGCGCCAGCGGAGCTTCCAGGAGAGCCTGGGCCAGGGTTCCCGGAGGGACCTGTACGGCCGGTGCCCCCGGACTGTATCGGACCTGGCTCTGCAGAATGCCTTTGGGGAGCGATGGGGACCCTACTTCACTGAGTACGATTGGTGTTCCACCTGCTCTTCGTCCTCGGAGTCTGACAACGAGGGCTATTTCCTAGGAGAACCCATCCCCCAGCCCGCCCACCTGCGATACGTCACGAGTGATGAGTTACTGCACAAATACAGCTCGTACGGCCTCCCCAAGTCTTCCACGCTAGGTGGCAGGGGACAGTTGCACAGCAGGAAAAGACAAAAGAGCAAAAACTGTATCATTTCTTAATCCGATGGGGGTCAGGGGATAGGGGAAGATGGGAGGTAAGAATGTAAATTCAGAAACTTGCACTGTTTTAAATTTTAAAGCTCTTTGCTTTGGTGGTTCCAGGGAGAGATGAGAAGAGCTCTCTGTTGATGGCGGCAAGGTCACCGACTGACTCGATAGGTAGTCACAGTTCTTGGCATGTTGAATATTATTTGCACATTTCACTTTGGAAACGCTATAGACTCTACGGAGGCCAGGATTGGTCACCTCCTTCCCGTCCGTCTGTGTTGAGCTGCCACTGGCAAGATGGCAAAATTGTTTCCCGCTCGCTTATATATTATAGCCTCTCTGGTTCTCTCCCTTTTAGGACCCTTTTTCCAGTACGTAATTTGTTTATTAGCCAGGACCCAAGACTAAGTTATTTACATGTCCATTGTAAATGCGATGTAAATGAGAGTTCTGATAAAATATTTTTGTATTTTGTAATATCAAAGGAATTTCTATATCGTAGGACTCAGTGGAGCCTTGCATGCACGTCCAGCATTGTCTTTGAGTAGTACTCCAAGGTGGTCCAGGACCACTTTTTTTTTTTCTTTTCTTTTTTCTATACAAATTTGTTACATGTCAGTGAGACCTTTTTCAAAGGAGTTTATTCAATTTGGCTTTTTGTGGCTGAAAAACAAAAATTACCTATTACACCCAAAGCATTTGATGCTCCATCTATCTTGAGGAGCCATCCTTAAGTCCGCTCCCAGCCTCAGTAGAATCTCTTCTCTACAAAGTGATAGTAACTTTTTTTTTTATTTATAATTGCCGGCGTAACTTTTGCCAATTAGAAAAACCAACCAGTGTCAGTCAGGTTCCGTGAGAAGCGCCATCCCTGCTGGGAACACTGAAGTTGCTTACCACTGAGCTATCCCTTGGGGAACATAAAGTGTCTGTGAGTGGTGCGGTTTGTGTGATGTCAGCATGACATTGTTTTGAATGTGGCATTATTTCCTGGTGCTCGTTTCCTGGATCGTATTATCCGCTTTCCTTTACCAAGGCAGACAGCTGCCTTAGCCTGACAACCGGTTGTCCTCAGCGCAAATGAACTTCAGCTTTGGGAGTTTCGGGCCAGAAAGGTTCCGAGGGACTCTGGGAGTGATGGTGTGTTCTAGGTCGTAGGTCATACGTGGAGAAGGAACAGGTCAAGGGTAGAGACTGAAGGGGAATATGAAGGAAGGTCAGAGCAAAGAAGAACTTCTGGAAATGAAGTAGAGGAGACTTGACAACCACCTCGAATAGCCCCCAGTGCTTGTGGGAAAAAAAAAAAAACCCAGTTTAATGCGCTCCGTAACCAGAGTATCTGGGTTACCCAGAAAGATTGAGCTACTCAGGAGATTTCCGTGTTATGGTTTTGAAAAACAGATGTTGCTGAAAGGGGGGTTTCCATTTTGAACTTTGGGGACCGTCAGTCAGATAGAAGATGGGCTCAAAAGTGAGTTTGCTTAAAGAAGACATTAACGGTTGTGTTGTTTATAGTAAAATAAAACCTCCTACCTTGCTTCAGTTAAAAGTGAAGCGCTTGCTTTTACTTCCATTCTCCTCGTCCCCTTCGTGGATTGTGGCAGTTGAAATAATCCATCGGAGGACCCACCTTTAGTGAGGTGTACTGTCGATGTAGTACACAGTGTATCTCAGTGGCCATCTGCCATGGTGAGGCGAGCGTGGTCTCTCTTCAGTATAGTAGTTAATATTTTCTAGTACTTTTTTATGGGGAGAATGTGAAAAGTGGCTTTTTAGACACCATCCCAAGTGGGTCTGGGGGAAGGAAGGCTGTAAAGGATGTGGAAGTGGCACTCCATTCAGGATGTATTAAAATAATTTGCTTTTCAGGTATTAATAAGACATTTGTCATTGTCACTGATGTTTTGAAAAAGCAATGCAAATGTTGGTTGTGGCTGTTTTCCGCATGCTTTCTTCATATCTAAATGCTTCATTAATTACCCAAGCCTCTGGAGAATTAACTCTATTACATTTGTATAGTGAGTTTGTAAACTGCTTGGCAAACTGATTAAGAAATAATGTACACCGCCACGCTACCAGCGTGGCAGGTTTCTGGTAGAAATGGGGCGAGTCCAATTTGGAGTTCTAAGTTGCTGGATGGATGAGAATAGAAAGGCATTTTGGAAAAAGAAGAGAGAGAAAAAAGTAGATCATTTAACTTAGTAAATAACTGAAAATAATGTCTGTCCTCTGTGGCCTGGAATCCAAGGAAAGAAATTCTCCCAGTGAACGTTGCTTTCTCTTTCCTTTTTAGAGTACCTCTTACATTTCCCAGATGAGGCTTTAACCACCGTCAGCAGAAAGAAGAAGGTGGCCTAGAAACTGACACCTAATTAGTGCCCCGAGGGAGAGAGGAATAAGCAATTTCAGATCTAGCTGCCCAGGGAGCATCCATCGGCTGAACTGGTCAGAGCTGGAGGCGTGTTGAGATGCAAGCCTCAGGGTCAGACGGTCTATAAGCAAGATCACCTCCATCTAGTCCATCACTGCCAGTGTCTCCTTCCCACCCCACATGCAGCCAGGCACCTTATGGAGAATGCCGATGGAGGACAGGTAAATCCTCACAGTGAGGACGGAACCTGCAAGTATATGCCTTAGAGGGAGCAGGACATCATCGTATCGGGAGTTCCCCCCCTTAGTGATAACTTACACCTAACATCCCAGAATCCCATTCCCCAAAGTTCAATGCATTCGTTTCCGAGGCGGGATCTGAGAGTCCTGGCCTGATCATCGCCGGGAGCTCTTCTTGGTCAAGCGTCATCTGTGGGTGAGGCTCGCACTCACCTCTTCTTAGATCATCATTTCATCTTTAATAGGCTGTTTTTAGAAGAGTACCACAGTTTATTTTCTTTGCTAATGCCTTGGGTTTTGTTTTGTTTTGTTTGCCTACCTCTTCTCATATTGATCTTCTTATCTTTTGGATAAAACCCCACTTTAGCGTTCATTTCATTTCCTGTCGCTGCTCAATTCAGGGACAACAGAACTGGCCCTTTCCCAAGCAGAAGTCAGTGACAGTTTCCTGAATGGCCCTGCCAGTGCATATCACCCTTGATGTTATGAACAAGTTTGTTAGCAGGCTGGTGGCATTCAGGTACTCTTCCATCTGTCATAGAATTCTGGGATTTCTACCAAGTGTGACGGTAAATGAGGTCAGGGAAACCAGAACCATACTTCCCGTTTTGCAGGTGTTCAAGGGGGGGGGAAATTTTTTAGTGTTGGTTGTTTGACCCCCTCTTTTCATATTCACCTTCTGTTCTCTAGTCCTTCCTTTCCACCCTCAGCCAGCCCCGTGAACAGGCAATTTTGCGTTTCTCATATGTGACCTGAGGACAGCTCTTTCTCATCCTCTTTTCCCATTCTGTAGGATGTTTCTTCAATACACCAAGATTATATTTCTCTCTCCTGCAGCAGCTCTCTGCTTCTTGGGTACCACCAGCCATTGCTGAGTTCAGGTGGGGCCAGTAATACCACATATGTAGCCTGTGCTCTGCCATCCCTGCAACCTGGGCAGATATAACCAAGGTACCACTGTATACTTTCCCAGAGAGCATGGCTGCAGCCTCAGAAATCTTTTCAACACTCCAACCATCCAGGACTAGTTGATCAGAACTGATTTTATTTGTCTGATGACAAATCTTATTTGTGAACTGATTCTTATTTGTCTTTCTACCTTGGGCTCTTTTGCCATTGGCCCAAAACAGTACACCAGCCATTTAGGAAGCATCATCCCTAAATAATTGTGAGACTCCAGTTTCTATGCCCCCGTTTTGGAGATGCTAAAGGAGGCTGACTTCTTTAGGCTAAATAAAGACAACTCTCTTTGGCCTCCTTTTCCATTCTCGTGTTCTTGGTCCTATCACAGAGGTCAGATAAGAGTTCGTCCTATTCTTTGTCTAATCCCACCTTCTAACAAGAAAGAACACAAAAATTTAAATTCCAAGGAGAAGTGCTCTTTGCTGTTTCTCTCTAACAGAAACCAGATGCTAATGCATAAGAAGGAGAATCTATGACAAAGGAACGTGAACGATGGCATCAGTCATCTGAGGATTTCATGCCAGAAGGCTGCTATTAGCACTGTTTAGCACCTTCAGGGCTTTGAAAAGGGCTCTGCGACAGCATTCCAGGTACAGGACACAGCCAAGCCTCCTCTGCATATTTGGAAGGCAGTTCCAGATGGCCGCCTTTTGAGGTGCGTTTCTTAAAGCGCAAGAGAAGTGGAAATGAAGAGAGTTTTGCCTAGCCTCCAGTGGCCGGTCCCTCTGGGGCCTCAGCAGACACCAGAGCCTGTTCGTCTGACCCCTCGGAAGCAGTCATCAAGGTTAGGATCAAAAAAGGATTTCAGTCTTTTTCCATTTTCTCATAGTAGGATCCCCTTCAAGCCAAGACTCCCATAAAGTATAATGTACTGTTGGGAGCTATACTGTTTTATAAGCTTACTTCCTGCTGACAAAACTAGCTTTCCCCAACAGGAATAAAAAGGCGGGGAGGGGGGATGTCACGTAGTGTTAGAAAACATTTCTGTGATTTAGATACGATGACTCTGTAGGAAAAAAAAAAAAAAAAAAAGCCTTGTTCTAGCCTGAGAGTTTTCTGAGACATCCCTCACCCTACTGAGTATGGCCACTGACCAATAGGTCGCTGACCAAGCTTTTCTAAATTTTTCAGAGAGAGTTACTCAAACCTCTCTAGTGAATGTCCATGTTTTTCCATAAAGCATTTTGGTTCTATCGTGGACCCTGACTTCACATTCTAAGACCTATGGGTCCTCCTTATTCCATAGTAAATTAGGACTTTGGCAGTTTTCCCGCTCCTAAACACATTCTTTCCTGTACAGGATCACTTTGTCCATCTCCTGCTTTAATTCCAAGTACGTAAACAAAACCTCAAAGGGCCTGAGAAGGTAAGGCATGCCAGAGTCTGTGTTGTGTGTCGGGTGTCAAGCTATTTGTTAAGAAGGTCTGCAGTAGACCTTTGGTGTGGGCTCTGCCAGAGACTGTCGTAAACACTTTGCTTGAGATCCGTGCCCTGTAAAATGGATATGATGTTTTACTGATGTCTGTAATACATTTGTAAACTTCCAATAAAATTTGAATAAAAGAAAGGTTGCCATTCTTCTCAGTCTTCCCTTGCTTTCCAGGTTTTTGGAAATCGTTGGCTTTGAGGATTTCAGCAAAAGAAGAGAGAGGCTGCACTTGTCAGGGGGGTGAGATTTGCTACGAAAGATGAACCTGATAGCTTAAATCAGGATTTCTCAACCTGGCCACTATCCACATTTTGTTCCAGTCCATTCTTTGTGGCAGAGGACCGTCCTGGGCGTTGTAGGATGTTTAACAATACTGCTGACCTCTACCCATTGCCAATAGCACCCCTCCCCCTGAGATGTGACAACCAAAAATGTTGTCACATTAGGGTAGCTACTATTAAAAAAAAAAAGGAAAATAACAAGTGGATGTGGAGAAATTGGAAAACTTGTGCACTATTGGTGGGAATGTAAAATGGTGCATCCTCTGTGGAAAACAGTACGGCAGTTCCTCACAAAATTAAAAATAGAACTACCATATGATCCAACAATTCTACTTCTGGGTATATACCCAAAAGAATTGAAAGCCGGGCCTCAAAGAGAGATCTGTACAGCCGTATTGATAGCATTATTCGCAGTAGCTAAAAGGCAGAAGCAAGTGAAGTATCCGTTGATGGATGAGTGGATAAGCAAAATGTCATCCAGACATACAGTGAGCTATTATTCATCCTTTAAAAGGAAGGAAATTATGACACACGCTGCAACGTGAATGACACTTGAGGACATTGCTAAGTGAAATAAGTCAGTCACAAAAAGACAAATGTTGTATAATTCTACTTATATGAGCTACCTAGAGTAGTCAAATTCGCAGACACAAAGTGGAAGCCTGAGGCTGGGGAGAGAGCGAGTGGGATGTTGTTTAATATAGAGTTTGTGTTTCAAGGTGAGAATTCTGGAGATTTGGTGCACAATCATGTAGATGTACTTACTACCGAACTGTACACTTAAAAATGCAAATTTTATGTTACCTTTATTTTACCAGAATTTCTTAAAATGCCTTCTTAGCTGCGTGTACCCTGAGGACAAAATCACCGCTGGTTGAGAACCACCAGTTAAAATGCTTTGCCTTCTTAGCATCTCCGTTCCTTGAGGGTTCTCGAAGCTGACTCCGACCCCGGGCCATACGGTTAATTTTCACTTATTAGCAAGAATTGAAACCGGCAGATGACCGAAAATATTTGTATTTGCTTTGCAGCAGATAATAAGTGGGTTGTGTGGCACGTTACATGCATGGCTGTGTTCCAGTTAGGATGGTATTAGTATTGTCTGGGAGCCAAGGCCAAAGCAGCATGTAAATTAGATTTCCCTGTGTCTGATCCACAATATTTGGGACCTGCTGGATACTGCAGTATCATTTATTCATTCATTCAACAAATGGTTATTGAGAGCCTGCTCTGTGCCAGGCACTGTTCTAGGTGCTTGGGATACAGCAGTATACAAAACAAACAAAAACCCCTACCCTAAAGGAGTTTACCAATTTGACTTTCTGCTAGGGGAGAAGTCGGCAACTGCCTCACCCACCCTTAAGCCTGAGGACTTGGGAGCTGCAGGTGAGAGTTATTTCATTCTAAGCCCTCTGAGAGCCGTTGGATGAAGCTTTTAGAAATGGCAATGACTGTGCCAGTTCTGCTCACAGACCCTCCTGGGGAGCATGGCCATCAGGTAGCCACGGTTTCACTCCATGACCCCCCTCTTCCTCATCCTCTGCAGAATGATTGGAGTCAAGAACAGCAGCAAACCAGTAATCTGTAAGTGACCTGGCAAGACATGATAAAGTGGACCAATCAGATTATCTCTCTTAAGTATGTAAATTAAGAAATTCCGTGTAAATTGGTGCAGCCACTATGGAGAAACAGTATGGAGGTTTCTCAAAAAACTAAAAATAAAGTTGCCATATGATCCTACAATCCCACTCCTGGGCATATATCTGGAGAAAATTATAATTTGAAAAGATACATGCACTCCAGTGTTCACTGAAGCACTATTTGCAATAGCCAGGACATGAAAACAACCTAAATGTAATGTACATCAACAGATGAGTGGATAAAGAAGATGTGGTACATATGTACAATGGAATATTACTCAGCCATTAAAAAAGAGTGAAATAATGCCACTTGCAGCAACATGGATGGACCTAGAGATTATCACTGTAAGTGAAGTAAGTCAGAAAGAGAAAGACAAACACCATCTAATATCACATACATGTGGAATCTAAAATATGGCACAAATGAATTTATCTACGAAACAGACTCAGACACAGAACAGACTTGTGGTTGCTGGTGGGAGGGGCGGGGGGAGGGGTGGAATGGGATTTTGCGATTAGCAGGTGAAAACTATTATATATAGACTGGATAACAAGGTCCTACTGTATAGCACAGGGAAGTATGTTCAATACCCTATAATAAACCATAATGGAAAGGAATATGAAAAAGAATGTATTGATGTATGTATAACTGATTCACTTTGCTGTACAGCAGAAATTAACAAAACATTGTAAATCAACTATACTTCAATAAAATAAATTTTTAAAAATTCCGAGAGAATGAGACAGTGGAAGTTAAAGCTAAGAGGATGTATAGGGAGAGCTGGCCGGTGGAGTTAGGCCCACAGGATCATGATAAGATGAAGGATGGGAAAACAGAAGCTTGGGCTGAGAGGGGGGTCCAAGAGTAAAGATGGATGCAAGCACAGAGATGTGAAGTGACCCAGAGGAGCTGGTCCCCATGACTCCCTCACCTCCACACAGATTCCAGTTCCTGCCTTGGAGGTGCTCCTCTAGGATTACTGTAGGACTTTGGTCTCTCCCCGTTGTGTTTATGTATCGTTTCATTACATATCTACACAAGCTCCTATTCACACTGAAGTGTTCCTTGCAACCCTGATTCAGACATGAAGGATGAATTCTGAACGCCAGTTTCCACACCTTTTATTTTGCCCCACTCCCCTTTAGCATTTCAAATTCTGTCTCAACCACTTGCTAGTTGTGTCATCTTGGGAAATGTCCACACCCTCTCTGAGTCTTGGTTTTTAGCTAACAAATGTGAGTATAGTGGCATTGTTGTTTGGATTTACTGGAATAATGCACGTGAGGCTCTTAGCACTCAGTCTGCCACTGTAAGGGCTTAAAATAGGTTAGCTGTTGTTGATGTCGATGTTGTTATTACTACTACTATCCCACCCATAGAGAAAGGGTGGCCGGAACTAGATACCGTTAGTATCTTGTCTGAGAGTATTCATTGTCTTTTCTTCTAATGTAAACATTAAATAGGATTTTGAGACATCCCAGAAAGGCCTGAATCTTTACCATATTTTAAAAATGCCTGCAGAGCTAATTAAATGATGCACATCTCCCACAGAGGTTATAATTAAGTGCATCTGGGGTAGAACCCCAGTATCTGCATTTTTAACAAGGCTCTCCATGTCAGTCTGATCTAGCTGGTTTGAGGACCACACTTTAAGAAATTCTGCCTCAGCATTTGTTTGTTTTCTTCCAAGTATCTGGGCAAAACAAACAAAAAACAGCTCTTCCAGCCCCACCCATTTCTGGAGAAGCTGATAACAAGCCCTCTGGTCAGGAGGGAGAGATATGAGCCTGGGGTTTATAATCCAGTTTTGGAGGATCTCAGGTATATTCACACTTGCCTAGAAGTGACAGTCTTCAAAAAAAGAAATGTAATTTAACTGACTTTAATTTTTCTGAGAGATATATATCACTGTATATTAAAGTGATATGTAGAAGAGAAGCATAGCATGGAAGAAGAAGGTGAGTTTGTTACCGAAAGTGGGGTCTGGCTGCCCGCCGCTCGAAAGCCGATAGTAGAGACCCTAGGTTGGTGGAAAGGAAAGTTTGCTTATTTCAGAGGCTGGCAACCGGCGGGAGAGGGCAGACTCATGTCCAAAGGTTGACTTCCCCCACTGACAATCAGTGGGCAAGAGTTTTAAAGGGTAGTTTCACAGGTGTATAGGCAGAGGGAGGGGACTACATGCAGAAACGGCACAGTCAGCTGTGAGAGTCATCGTGAAATTGGTCATGTGGTGCTCTGATCCACGTCATCTTGATTGTTTCAAGTACAGTTAATCTTCATTTCCAGGGTCAGTTTGTTCCCATTTCTTTGAGGCCTGTTCTCGGAATTGTGGCAGCTTCTGTCATGGTTACAGTGTGGTCATCATGTAGTTAACTTCTTCCACTTGCAGGGGGGCGGTTTCTGTATCTACAAACCAGCTCAAAGGATATGGCTCAGAATATTATCTATAGCCTTTGAGGAGGAACTAAAGGTCCTTTGCTTAATCACTAAACTATTATTATTTTGTCTTGTTTGACTGTTTTCCTTTGTTTCTGCATTTTCTCACTTCTCTAATTAAATTTATTCTTTGACTAAAGTTTTTCTACAGACAAAAGGCAGGCGGAGGACATGGGGGCAGGGAGAGGGATGGGGAAGGACCTTAGGGTCCTGCTCCATTTAAGTTTATTGTGAAATACAGTCTAACAATTATGTTTGAATTTGAGAATTGCTACTTTTGGTGCGTATAGCCAATGGATTTCACACGCCAGAATTACCTAGGTAGATTATTTAAAATCCAGAGTCCCTGGCCCCATCCCTAGAAAGTCTGATTCAGCAAAACCTGGTAAACTGCATTTTTCATAAATATCTAGGGATCTGAGAAGACCCTTTGGGAAAAACTGCTCTGAGCCTCTCTCGTCGTGGGAAATCCTTCATATTCTATGAGCCCTTAGGTGCTAAATGCATGCAGCTTGTGTTATAGAGCTTCAGTCTGGAAGAGTCCGCTTCTCAGGTGTTCATCTACCATATGTGGAAAGTACACTGGTTTCCTAGTGATCCAGAATGAGAAACGTCAGCCTCTTTGGAAAACCAATGCCAGTGTCACTTCTCACTACAGCTAATTTGCCCGAGAGAGATGTCCAGACAAGACTCCGAGAAGGAAACCTTACCAGAAGATGCAATAGGTAAATAATTGAAGACAAACACAGGCTGAAGTTTAGCGGGAAATAGTCAAGACATTAAATGACACAATTGTACCCAGCAGAACAGCTTTATCAGCAAAATACTAGCAGATACTTGTTTCCCTGATAGGCTGGCTGATTCTAGAGATAAAACAGATCATGTGGGTTGTTGGACAGCTTTGTACCATTCACACACTAGTTAGCAAACACATGAGACCAGAAGTACCAGAAAGTGAGCCCAATAACTTGAGGAATTTGGGCCATAAAAGGCAACTCTCTTAGGCCACATTCTTTCGATTTTAGGTGGTTGAAACTTACTTCAAACAAACTTGAGCATAAAGGAAAAAAGAGAGAATTTATTTGAAGGAGACTGTGTATCTTGCAAGAATCAAAGGACAGCCCGTTCATGAGAACTTGGAACCAGGAAGAAGAAAGCCACGAAGAGCTCAGAAAAATTCTATCCCAGTTTTTAAATCTGTTTCCCTTCAGCTGTCTGCTTAATCTCCCTTTGTTGATCTGCTTTGGCAGCTTTGGGGAGCTCATGGACATAGGTGGCTCTCCACAGCTCCCACATTTAACCCCTTATTCTCAGGAAAGAAACTCTGATTGGCCCAACTTGTATCAGGTGCTCATTCCTCGTCCAATCACCTGTTGGAGGAGAGGGGGTGATGCCTAGGTGCCAGCATGCTGGTGGGGTGCTAGTTCTTGTGGGTGAGGAAAGAGTTTTCAGGTAAAGAAAGTCATGGGCTGGGCAGACCCACCAAAATGTACCTCCTGTCACAGCTATCTCAGCAGGAAGAACCAGGATTATCACCTATTGGATATATTTCCAAACAGTCGTGTGCACTGTACTTATTGAGTTGGAGCTACTATCTCAAGGGAAAGTTTCTACAATCCTCCAAACCCTATGACTCCAACTGGCCCAGTCTCAGCCACGTGGTGCATTCAAAGAAGTACAATTCAGGAACCAAGAAATATTATAAATCTATACTCATTATTTCAAATCTATACTGCCTCTCAGGGAAATGCCAAAGGAGAGGTGAATTCTTAAAGCATAGCAAGCATCTTAAAATTCTCTCTCCATCGCTGCTCCTCTTACTATTCTGCACATGGATGTCAGCTTTCCCCCCAAATTCTCTCTTCCACCCTGAAACATACCCTGTGCACAGATTTTTTTTTCCATCCCATGTTCCCATCTCCCTCACCTGCTCTTTATTATGTAAATCGATCAGCCACACTGTCCTATATCGTTTTTTCCCTCTGTTTTACTCAATACCCAGACTCCCTCCATGCTGTGCAGTTTCTGATACTAGTTGAATTTTTTTCTCCAAAACTTCAGGAACCACAGAGGTCTTTTTTGTCTAACTTCATCGGCCATGTGAATTCCATCCAGCTGGAGGCCTCAAGCCAGGTAAGAGGATGACTATGTGAAAGTTGCTGTATCTGTTCTCATGGTCAAGACCCATAACCTAGGAAACCTTTATGGTCAGGCAAGGTCTCAAGTCTGGCACCTTCTCTCTGTCTTCAGCTCATTCTGCCTCAGAGAGGTGTTCAGACGTGAACACGCAAGCCACCGGTGCTGGAAAGCACTGCGTGACGTGCATATGATGAAAAAACAGCATGAAAGTCCAACCAAACTGATCTTTCCAGGTCTCCTTGTGGTCTCTGCCTTGCACCCAGCCTTTTGTACCTGCTGTTGCATCCACTTAAAACACTCACATCCCTACCTTCCCTGTTCTACCTGTCCTTCACCTGACAGATGACTCCTCATTCTTCAGGGCTCAGCTCAGATCAGCTTCCTCCAGGATGGTCCAAGCCCCTTGGAAATAGGTACCTCTGCCTCAGGCTTCCAGGGGACTCTGCATATCCCCTTTCTCCATGATGTACTTGTGAGTTTATGCTTCTCCCCCATTACAGCCTGTACTACTCAAGGGCACAGGCATGCTGGCTGTCTTTTCAGCCTGTTCCTCTGGGGCCTAACACAGAGTAGAGCCTCAAAACATATTTTGAAGGAATGTCAAAAGGAAGATTCCTAAAAATCCTTGTTCAGTAAATTAAAAGGGAAAAGGGAAAGCACAAGCTCAGCCTTCTATACCTCGAATGTTTGCATTCCCTCCAATGCTCCGTGTTCCTTCTAAGACTGAGGCTTTTTTCTTCTGGTTGCCGAGTTGCTGCAGGGCAAAATTTCAGTCAGAGCTTCCTATTAGTGCCTGTGGCTATGATCGGGTTTGCATTACTGAATTTCCACCAGATTGTTTTTGTTTTTTTAACTCTAGCTAAGCATAGTGCTTTCCAATTTCAAGGAGTAGTACTGCCCTTGGACTCCATAATGAAGCTACCAACTTTTCAAGTGCTATCAGCTCTAAATGCAAAAACCAAAGTCAAGAATTCATGCCACTGAATTATAATCAGATAATTTATGATCTAATGAGAGAACCATCACTAGGAAGTAAAGGTTTAAGAATAGGCAAATCCGGGGCTTCCCTGGTGGTGCAGTGGTTGGGAATCCGCCTGCCAGTGCAGGGGACACGGGTTCCAGCCCTGGTCCAGGAGGGTCCCACGTGCCGTGGAGCAAGTGGGCCCATGTACCACAACTGCTGAGCCTGCGCTCTGGAGCCCGCGAGCCGCAACTACTGAGCCCGCGTGCCACAACTGCTGGGGCCCGTGCGCCTGGAGCCCGTGCTCCGCAACAAGAGAGGCCACCTCGGTGAGAAGCCCGCGCACCGCAACAAAGACCCAAAGCAGCCAAAAATAATAAATAAAATAAACAAATTTGTTGAAAGAATAGGCAAATCCATGTTGATCTGGAAAGCATTACCCAGGAATAAACTTATATTAGCAAATGGAATAAATTATCATATCTCAATATTCTTCTTTCATGGGTCTAGTGCTAATTACATGGCTGCTGTTTATTAGAAAATATGCCTGAACAAGCCAGGACAGAACCAGGGCACATTTAGTAGGTAATAGAAATCTGCAACCGAATTAGAGATAAATGAGATGGTACAGTCCTTAATAAAAGCCCCAGTGGCAGAAGAAACACAAAAAAGGAAGCTGATGCTTTCTATCCAGTAGCAAAAAGTGAATCTAGCAAAAGCAAATGTTATTCTAATTTTTCAGGTACAGTCAGTTACGCTTATTATAAACAGGAGCCCAGTGGACAAAGGTTTGCAAAGACATACATTTACAAGGTAGGTAATGCTACGGCCATAAAATTTTTAGACGTATTGAAACCAATTTACTTATCTACAATCTAGGGTTTTCTCTCATCTCTCTTTACCAGGGTGGAAGAACAGACCTTCCCACCTGAAAATATGGAGGTGAAGAGGAAATTTTCCTGGCCTGTAAGAGAACAAAGGGCTAGGAACATACATGGAAGTCAGTAATGAATTCCTCTGACCTAGAAACAGGGGGGACTAACTATATTCCTTTCACTTCCAAAGTATTCCCAGATACAGAGCCCAGGAAAGAAATTGGCTCACTTATTTGCAAAATCTATCCTCTAAATTTCATCTCTCAACTGTTTCAAAGTTGTTTTTCAGTTCTGCAGAATGATGATTCAGGGGGCGTTTTGTGTAAAGAATGGGTGTGGTTGAGACATGTAATGCTCACTGAGTATCCATGTGTTCCCTCCCACTTCCCTGCGCCTCTGTGGTGGGTGGGGTCATGTGACTAGTAGTGGCCAAAGGACTGAGGGAAAGTGAGGTGTCAACCCTAGGCCTTTGTCTGCAATCTCTCATCCCAAGCCCTGGTGACCAGGATGCACAGATTGAGATGCTGATGATCATTGGATGGAAGCAGACCAGATCCCTGAGTCACTGCATGGAAGAAGTCATCCATAACAAGCTTTGTTTCAATAAGGAATACAGTTGGCCCTTGAACAACTCGGGGCTCCAACCTTTCACCCAGTTGAAAACCTGAATATAATTTATAGTCGGCCCCGGAATGCATGGTTTCTCCGTATCCAAGCTTCTTTTGTATCTGAGATTCCGCATCCGTAGATTCCACCTCGGATGCTGTAGTACTGTAGTATTTACTGCGGAAAAAAACCGCATGTAAGTGTATCCACACAGTCCAAACCCATGTTGTTCAAGGGTCAGCTGAACACCTTTGTTGTATTAAACTGTAGAGATTTCAGTGCTAATTTGTTGCTACAGCATAATTCAGCCTCCTGTGACTAATACATGGGGGCCAATCTAAACCTCTCAAAGTTCCTCCTTGCCTAGACCATCTAGTCATGTGAGTTATTCGATGGCCATGAGAAGTTCTGAAGGCCATAGGGCCAGTGCTTTGGATGTAGTTTCTTTTTTGACTTGCTTGCTTTGGTTTGGTTACATTGTTTGGTTAGCTAAAGCCTCCGTCCACGACAATGGCCTTGGAGAGCTACAGGTCTGTGAGACGGTGAGCTCCAAGCCAGTGCACACCTATTTTGCTCACCATTGTATTCACACGTGCTAAGCTCAGTGCCTGCACAGAGTAAGCGCCCCCCAGAGATCTACTGAATGAAAAGAATAAAATAACGAATTGAACAATTTAATGACTCACGCAGAGATTATCCGGATTGTATGAAGCCCCCCATCACGCAAAATGCTGCCCTCGAAAAACTGGAAGAGACCTTCCCCTTCATACAAAGGCAGAGGCTGTGGAAGAAAACCACTGAGCTGAATTCACTGGACAGCATACTCATTCCTCAGGTATTTATTGAGTACCTACTGTGTGCATTATTCTAGGATTGGAGATAAAACAATGAATAAGTCAGACAGTCTTCCTGCTCTCATGAAGCTCTACTTTGCTTTTCTTATGTCTCTTTTTTCAAGCTAAAGTTTGGCCTGCAAAAAGAAAACTTTCCAATTTTCTAGTTACCTGAGTTATCTAGTGTAAAGTGTAAGGCACGGCAGAAGGCTCAAGTAACCCCCAGTGTGTTAACTCTGCAACCCTCAACTTTCCTGGAGCCCTTGACTACTAACCAGTTTGCCTTGCTTCAGCATCATTTCTGGGGCTTCACCTGGAGATTCCCACCTTCCTATTTCTTACTTGAACTGAGGAGATGACCCTTACCTTCCTCCCTTGCCCAATCTCATTCTTCAGAAAAGCGGTTTCGTTTTCTGAGTTTCTCTTGATCTCCTCCTGGGTCAGCGTCCTGCACTTTTTGTTTTTACCAGTTTTTTACCAGTGGTTTTAGGGATGGCTTGCTAGCCTTCCCTGTGTTAAGTATCTCTGGCCAAGGTCAGAACTATGAGTGCTTTCAGAAGGGTCACTGAATCTCCAGAGCGATACTCCCAAGTGTCTAAACTGAAGTCTGCACTGGACTGGCCCAATGACTCAAGAAAAAAGTTTGCTTCCTCCATCTGGTCCTTAGAGTATCTTCTGGGACCACACAGAGTAGAATCTGAGCGGTGCTCTGGGCTCAGAAGGGCAGCAACGCTACTGCACAGCTGCTAATGACCCCATCTCCTGCCAGTGCTTTCCACCCCCCTACCCCTTGCCCCGACCCATCACCAAACAGCTGTAAATACATAGCTGACCACCCTCAAGGGTCTGGGATGGGGGGAACTTCTCCAGCAACCAGTCCTGCCTTTGTACCTTCTGTAGCCTCTCAACTGCTAGGCCAGTATTTTGAGTAGATCCAACCTCACACATAAGATAAATGGTACCCAGAAACACATGTGCCCCTGAAAGGAGTCTGTCTCACATCATTAGGGCAGTCTTCCTCTCCCTCACAGTTCTCTGCCCTGCAAAGGAATGCCATCCACACAGTCTTGTAAATGAATCTTTTTTTATTTTTTAAAGACTGAGGCCAATCCTAATGTTCACAGCAGCATTATTTACAATAGCCAAGATATAGAGGCAACCTAAGTGTCCATCAGCATATGAACAGATTTAAAAAAAAAGATGAGTGTGTGTATACACACACACACACTCAATGGAATATTACTCAGCCATTAAAGAATGAAATTTTGCCATTTGCAGCAACATGGATGGAGCTGGAGGCTATTATGCTTAGTGAAATAAGTCGGGCAGAAAAAGACAGTAGGAAAATCTATATGGAACCAACCAGAAGATAAAGTATTTGACTGGTCCTCTTCAGATGCCTCTGGGGACCTGGGATCCTTTAAAAGGGAACCAGGCACAGGTTCAGACTGCTCACATTTTATATCTTGGCTCTGCCCTTTGCCAGCTGTGCCCTTGGGCGTGTTTGTTGCTCTGTCTATGTCCCAGATAGAAAGAAAAGGTAGAACATGTGAGAGGCAAAGAGAAGTTCTCCTTTGCTAAGAGGTGAAATGAAACCCAAGTATATAAATGAACAAATGAACCCCAAGTAGGGTAAGCCAAGGAAAGAGATGAAATGGCTCAACTTGGTTGACTCTGATTACTTCTCCTTCCTGCCTCACCCTCATCAAGATCCTTCTTTTTCAGGTAAAATTCATCACGTAGCTTCCAAGCCTAGGAGCTAGCTCTGCTGGGGGAAGTTATGAGACGTCAAGTGAGAACAGGAGGTCCCTCTGACGTGCTGGTTGAACTCCAGGACACGGCTCCATTTATTCTCCCAGTGGAACACCACATTGCTTCCTCTCATTCTTTTCCAACAGGGCTGATCTAGGAAAGAACGAGGACCAAGTAAGTAATCAAGCCTTTGGATACGATCCATATGGCATCCCATCTGTGAGCCACAGAGAGATTCAAAGTTAGCTAGTGCTGGGGGCCAGACCATATTTACACCATTTCCAGAATGGGAGCTTTTGACTGATCCTGGGCAAGTATATGAGAAAGTTTCTTTCCTTTCTTAAAATCTGTGTTTCTGTTGCTATAATGTCTAATGCCTTTAATGTCTTTCAATAATTACACTTGTAACGAGGATAGCATGGGTACGATTGAAATTGCATTTAGATGGGGACCTGTTAGAGTGTCAGAGCTTTGGGGAAGTATCTTCCTGGGCTTTGGGGTCAGACCACATCCCTGAGGGTGAGGCTGGGGAGGTACTTCCCCTGGAGAGAATGGATGACTCCATTGCTGATGACTTTGGGGGGAAGAGAGGACTTCCTTCACAGTCAGGCTGGAGGGGACTTGGGCCAAGATTCTGAGGCATGGAGAGGTCCCAGGAGTGGATGTGCTGTCTGGCTATGTCAGGGCAGTGACCATGCATGGCCCATGAGGGCACCATTCTTTTTTTTTATATTTATTTTTGGCTGTGTTGGGTCTTCGTTTCTGTGCGAGGGCTTTCTCTAGTTGCGGCAAACGGGGGCCACTCTTCGTTGCGGTGCGCGGGCCTCTCACTATCGCAGCCTCTCTTGTTGCTCCAGACGTGCAGGCTCAGTAGTTGTGGCTCACGGGCCTAGTTGCTCCACAGCGTGTGGGATCTTCCCAGACCAGGGCTCGAACCCGTGTTCCCTGCATTGGCAGGCGGATTCTCAACCACTGCGCCACCAGGGAAGCCCATGGCCCATGAGGGCACCATTATTAAGGAATAGAATGTGAATTGTGCCCTGGAGAAATGTACAACAAGATGGCCCCATGCCAGACAGAGACAGGAACTGGCTCAGCAGGAGACCTGGGATGGGCATGGGCTTGTGCCTAAGTTGAGAGGCCTGTAACCATGCTTGGGGCGATGTGGTAGGGAAGAAACCATCTTTCTCCTATTGCTGTGGTGAGACTGGGGGAAAGACATAGAGCAGGGCACTGGGGCCAGCAGCAGGAGTGGCCTATGGGACACACGGTCAGCACGTAGCGAGCTCTTGTTTGGGGCAGAGGTGACAGGAGGATTCCTGGGCAATGAGTGTTTGGGGCAGTAATTGTGTCCTTCAGCTTCATAGGGCAATAATCACCTGTGAGCAACCAGGCATCTGACTGTGATTAATTAATATGCTTCCTGGACATCTGGGGTGAAGGAGGGAGACGGGCTTAGATGATCAGCCAGGGACAGGGAGTCACTGTATTTTGGAGCATCTGTGTCGGGTGATAACGTTTGTACACAATGGGGAATAGACGTCCCAGTTATATGTGATTCTGTTGGCTTGTTGCCTGTGGAAGGAAAAGGTGATCAAATGGTCGTGGATTTTATTTTATTTTTTCAATATTTGTTTCCTTATTTGGTTGCATGGGGTCTTAGTTGTGGCAGGTGGGCTCCTTAGTTGTGGCATGCGAACTCTTAGTTGCGGCATGCATGTGGGATGTAGTTCCCTGACCAGGGATCAAACCCGGCCCCTTGCATTGGGAGTGCAGAGTCTTATCCACTGCACCACCAGGGAGGTCCTGGTGTGGTTTTTAGATGTGTTTAACTGTTCTTTAAAAAAAAAAAAAACAAAAAACAACTGGTGAGTTTTATGAAGATGCTGAATTCTAGTTTGTTGGAAATTGTAGTGTGTTGAATTTTGACTCCCCCAGAAGATCCGCCCAAGTCTTACCTCCAGTACCTATAAATGTGACCTTCTCGATAGAAGTCTTTGCAGATATAATGGAGGATCTCCAGATGACATCACCTGAGATTTAGGACAAGCCCTAAATCCGGGGACCGGTGTTCTGACAGCAGAGAGAAGAGAGACACACAAACACCGAGATACACAGATGGAGAAAGCCCTACGAAGATGAGGCAGAGACTGGAATAAGGTGGCCACAAGCCAAGGAACGCCAGGAGCCGCCAGCAGCTGGAAGAGGTAAGGAAGGATCCTCCTTTAGAGCCTCCAGAGGGAGGATGGCCCTGCCAGCACCTTGATTTGGGGCATCTGGCCTCCAGACTGTGGGAGGGAAACTTTCTGATGTTCTCAGTTGCTTACTTTGTGGTGATTTGTCACAGTGGCCCCAGGAAACTAATGCAAAAGCATATTCAGTGTTTGCTGGTATCGAGTGAAAACTCAGTCATGATTTCACGCCCCTTTCGCTAGAGGGAGATTCTCAAAACCTGGTCTAAAGCATGTGACTGATTCATTAAGTGCTGTTCTGGGACAACAGTTCTTTTTTTTTTTTTTTTTAATTCTAAAACTGTGCTATACACTGCAGACAGTTTTGTAAGTTTTGGACTGTGGGCCCTAACACTTGTCTTATGCAGTTGATATGTCTGAGTTCTTTCCTAGTGTAATAGAGCTACAAGGGTAACACTTTTTTTTTTTAATTAATTTATTTTATTTATTCATTTTTGTCTGTGTTGGGTCCTCGTTGCTGTGCGTAGACTTTCTCTCGTTGTGGCGAGCGGGGGCTACTCTTAGTTGCGGTGCTTGGGTTTCTCATTGCCGTGGCTTCTCTTGTTGCGGAGCATGGGCTCTAGGCGTGTGGGCTTCAGTAGTAGCAGCATGTGGGCTTCAGTAGTTATGGCACACGGACTTAGTTGCTCCACGACATGTGGGATCTTCCTGGACCAGGGCTCGAACCCGTGTCCCCTGCACTGGCAGGCGGATTCTTAACCACTGCGCCACCAGGGAAGCCCGAGGCAACAGTTCTTAAACTTGAATGCACATCAGAATGCCCTGGAAGGACCATTAAAACAGAGTGCTGGGCCCCACCCCAGGGGTTCTGATCCAGGCAGTCTGGGATGGGGCCTAAGGATTTGAATTTCTGACAAATTTCCAAGTGCTGCAGCTGCTGGTTTGGAACCACACTTTGAGAACCACTGAGTTAAAGTTACACGCCACTCCCCAGCTCCCACCCCCGTGCCCCTGCGAGGGAGTGCTTCTAAATTTAGAAACTAGTGGGAATTTAGGGGAAAGCATCCCACTTGGGATGAATGATGGGAAGAATAAAATGTGGTCTTTTTTATTTCCTGTGGTTTACAGTGGCTCAAAGTTATAAATCAAAGAAACAAAAGCTGTTCTGTGATGAGCAATATTGCCTCTTTTCCCAATCGATCTTTGCCGTCTTCCTCCGAGTGTAGACGAGTCTATGGACTGATCTGGTGCTTAGTAGGCCAACCGTTTGAAGTCCCTGGGGAGATCGTGAATCCATGCAGTAGTCGTAAACTTGGTTACAACTGCAGGGTGATTTTGTATTACGCTGGACCCGTCTCGTACACCACTTCACTTCTCTCGGTCCAGCCTCTTACTGCACCTGCCGCTCTGCCAGTGAGGTCAACCCAGGCGTCACCGACTTCATGCAGACACAGCCTGCCACTGCCTCTCCTTGGGTCCTTGTTCTGGGCCACTTGCCTCTTGCTTCCTGCCCTGCCTGGGTCTTCTCTCATTCCTTGCACACGCAACCCAGCGTGCATAGTGCAAGAAGTTAGTGCTCGTGAGGTCGTTCTTGATGCTAAGGAACTGAGCCAATGGATAAATATTTCCCTTTTCCAATTCCTAGGGGGGCAGTCCTGGCTTCTCTTTCACATGGCTTCTCAAAGTGTCCTATAGGATTCTTTCTTGCCCATATAGGTGTCCAACTGAATAACAGTTCTCAGTGCAGACTTCATTTCTTCCGTGTTAACCCTCCGTCCTTCAGTCCTGCTCTCTGGGACCATTTCCCAAAGAAACCTACCTGCACTCACGCCTTTGGCTCAGGGTCTGCATTTTAGGGAACCCAGGCTGAGACGCTTTTCTATACCCTCCTTCTTCCTTTCCCACCTTTTGGAGATTGATGCAAGTTCAAAGACTCAGAGTGTGTGTGTGCCTAGGAAATTTGGGGTGTCTGCTGGCTTCTGTTGGGTAGCTTTGACACAAAGAAATGGAATTTCCCCATGGAAAGTGGGCAAAAAAGGTGAACTGCCCCATGGAAGTGGGCAAAAAAGGTGAACTGCCCCCAACCTTCTATCCTCCCTGGAGAAAGACCTTGGATTTCATTGACTGTTTTCATCAGAGGGAGGCCCGTTATTGGCTCGGGCAGATCCCAAAAAGGCTTGGAGTTCATCTGTGCTCACAAGCTAGCTATATCCCATAGGAAGACGCTACAGTTTTTTCTAGCTTAATGCCGTGCAAATGCTTTGGCTTTTTAGCCTCTGAAACACCTAGACCTGTATGAGAAGCTAGTCCAGTGGTTCTCCAAAACTACTCTATGGACGGCCTTTTTCAAAATCAGCAAGGAAGCTGTTTATTTTTCAATTGTGGTAACATATAAATGATATAAAATTTACCATTTTAACCATTTTTAATTGCACAACTCCGTGACCTTAAGTACATTCACACTGTTGTAGAACCATCACTACTATTTCCAAACAGTTTTCTTGACCCCAGACAGAAACTCTGTAACCATGAAGCAATACTTCCCCGTTCCTGGCCCCTGGTAACCTCTGGTCTGATTTCTGTTGTCCAGTCTAGATATTTCATCCAAGTGGAATCATATATTAATTATTTGTCCTTTTGTGTCTGGTTCATTTCACTGAGGATAATGTCTTCAAGGTTGATTCATGTCGTGGCTTGTGTCAGAACCGCATTCCCTTTTGCGGCTGAATAATATTCCACTGTGTGTATATACCGCATTTTGTTAATCCATTCGTGTGCTGTTGCCACCTTTTGGCTATTGTGAATAATGCTGCTAGGAACAAGGGTGTACAAAGGTCTGTTTGAGTCTCTGCTTTCACTTTCTTTGGGTATATACCTTGAAGCACAATTGCTGGATCCTATAGTAAGTATATGTTTAACTGTTCAGGGAGCACCATGCAGTTTTCCACAGCAGCTGTGTCATTTTTCTCACCTACAATACAGAAGATTCCATTACCTCCACATCCTAATGGCTTCGTATACCTAATGGGTGTGGAATGGTATCTTACTGAGGTTTTGATTTATTTGCCTAAAGACTAACTAGGGAGCTTTCAAACAGATCCACGTTCCTGAACTCTACCTTTGGGTATTGGGGGTGGCTCTGGGATTGGGGCCATAGACCCAGTACAGTCTCCTATCTAGTCTAGAAATCTCTTTTTATAATTCCCTGAAATTTTAATCCAGTCTCTGCATATGTCTAACTGTATGGGACTTGCTGCTTTCTGGTCAAGCCCAGTATACTTTTACCCAGTTTTAGTGATTTATCTCCTAATCGGACTTTGTGTGACTTACAGACACCTACATAGTATGGGGCATGTTTTCTCTACCTGAAGGCCACCATTCTCTCACCTCTGCTTTCCCCGGCTCCTTCACCCTATGGCTTCACCCTGGAGACTTTTCTCAGACCATCCCCCTCGCCAGGCTGAAGCTGGAGGACCCTAGCATCTTAATCTCCCTCTATCACAGTGTTTCCACATGTGTTGCAATTTCCTGTTTGTCTGTCTCTGCTACCACACTCTGAGTTCCTTAAAAGGTCACAGCTGTCTACGCCGCTGTTCCCTGGTGTCTCCCCGCTGCCCCGTGCATAAGGTAGGCACTCAACAAACAGAGGTTGAAGCATCTGTTGAAAAACATAAATTCTGCTCTAAAGGCACAAGAAAATACTTCGGGTTATTCTTCAGTATGAAACTCAGTTATGCTTGTTAACGTTAGAAGCCCCCCAGTCAACCAGAAAGAAAGAGGATTTACTAAAACCTAGATAGCCTTCAAATCAGGGGACGGAATCTTAAACCCATGAGAAGTATCATCTGTAAGCAAAGGGAGCTCGAGAAGCTGCCTAATTCCTTTCTCTCCTCACTCTTTTCCTTCACACAGACTTATTGCAAGCACATACACTATGTGCTCAACCTGGACTTCCTTTGTACTTATATTTTTACTTGTGCATTTTACCTACAGCATTGGAAAAAGTTAAGTTTGTCCCAATTAGAATAGGTCTTTTCAACTGCTGACACATGTTCATAGAGCATCTGGATATGATCTGATTAGCATCTGGTGTGAGGCTGTGAGATGCTATCTCCCAGCGTCTCCCGTGGAGAAGGAAAGGCATAAACTTGCATTCATTTGGACCATCCTAGTGTTGACATCTGCTGGGCTTCCCATCCTCCAGCGCTTTGCCAAAGTTCATCTGGGCAGAGAGCATCACCCTAAACTCTCAAGGTCCCGCTGCAACTGGAGCAGAAAAGAAATGTCAGCACTCTGGGCCGGTAAGAGAATCTTAAGTCTTCTCTCCTCTCACCCTCTGTATACGTTTGAGCCAGTATGGAATGCATCACACATGTCTATAGAAGGAAGAGTATCAATAATTGATAGGCCTCTCCCTGCCCCAGCTGTAGACACTGCCAGCTCTTTGGTTTATGTATTCCCCATTCACCTTCAGTTTGCACCCTCAGATAATGTCGCATGATACATTTCTTGAGAATTCCTTCCTAGTTTTTGTTTTGTTTTGTTCCTTTATGAGGCACAGCTTTAAAGGCAAATAGTTTCATGAAGTTGTGTTTGTTTATTTTGAGGGTTAGTTTTTGTTTTAGGTTGAAGCAATTCGAGCTGGTTTCCCGAAATGTAAACACATGGGTATCTTCTTCCTGCGAATGCTTCATTCCTGGTGTCTGATGAATACATTTCACTGAATTGGGGATGTGGGAGCAGCCACTTGACATTCATCACCCATAGAACAACTGAGCTGGGAAAGCTTCGAAAGGCTATTCTGTATAACAAGGAAGGAAAAGGGGGGTGCGTGCTTTGAGCATTAAGTGGTTACTTGGGCAAGGTCTGAGATCATCCTAGATTCATCACTTTTTGTGATGAGACAGGTTTGGGGAGACAGGGTGACTTGTAAACATTTGCCTGAGTCTCACATACCCTTCACCTGTGTAAGCCCAGTAGGGCCAAACAAACACACTGATTTATGTTAGTGATTCAGGCAAATGAATATTTACCGAGCGCCTCTAATCTATCAGGCATTGGAAGGCATGCAGAAGGGAGCAGGCCCAACATGTTCGCTTGTCCTGACTACAGGTAGAGTCTCGTAGGGAAGACTGGCCATCAGAGATGAGCACAGACATCAGCGCGGTGTCCTGAACCGTGGGGAGGTCAAGAGTGAGAGTGTAGACGCAAGAAGAACGGGGATGGGGAGCTGCACGGACTGAGGTGTGAGCATGGCCTCCCTGAGGATGTGACACTTCGGTTGAGGCTTGGAGGCATCCATCAGTTGGAGGCAGAGAGTTCAAGGCAGGGACAACATCTTGTGCAAAGGTGGGAAAGAGCCTGGCACATTCAAGGAGCTGAAATAGTGCAAGTATAGGTGGAGCCAAGAATGAGAGTCAGAGGTTAGAGTGAGGGAAGAGGTGGGCGGTGCCGGTCCCACAGGCATTTCAAGCCTTACTGAAGCTTATGTTCTTGTCATGAGAACAGTGGAAGCTCTTAAAATTGCTTAAATCGGGGAGGATGTTACAATCCAATCTAGGATCAATGGTTGTTCGGAGAATAACTTGTAGCGGCAGTAGTAGAAGCAGGGAAACAAGTCAGTAAGTATGGAAGAGAGTGCTGATTGCTCAGTTAATAATCATTCTTCCTTTTTAAAAAAAAATCCTGATTTTATTCTAGTTGGTAATAACACTACATCTCCCTAACCCCTTGCAGCTAGGACTGGACGATGAGATGAAAGTGAAATCTTGGGGTAAGCCTTCTGAAAATCCTTTGAGAGGGACTGATTTCATCTGGGAGAAGGCCCTTTGGCACTTCACCTCCTTCCCCCATCCTCCTGCCTGGAGTACAGATGTGATGGCTGGAGCTTCAGTAGCCATCTTGGATTATGCAGTCATCAGGGTTGGCCCAAGGAGGTGGCAGAGGGGATGGAGTGATGGGGGAGTGGGAAGTGAAAGGCTTCCCATAGAGGTGATGCTTATACAGCATTTTGGAGGACCAGAATGATTTGATCAAGTAAAGAAGCATCAGGGCAGCAATTAACATTTCCTGTTGTTTTTGTATGTTTAGTTTTGTTGTCATTTCAATATACATGAAAGATAAGGCCAGGGGTTGAAAATGGCAGCTCATAGTCATATGCAGCCCTGTGACATATTCTATTTGAACAACACTTGGTTTCAAATTTTTTAAATTTCTCGTCAAGCTTTAAAAGTTAGGAGATTTCATATAAAAATCTGGTTTGGAGGGGATTCTCTTGAAGAGCTAACAAGATTGGCACCCTGTTTCTGCAAAGCAAGATAGTTAACTGAGTCCAAGTAGTAACGGCCTACGTCTCTTGACTCACTCACTGCTGATGTTCCCTGCTTGGCCCAGTGGGTACTTCAGTCTGCAGGCCTGAACCAAGGCTCCCTGCCAGCAAGACCCATGCAACACTCCCTAGACTGAGACTCTCTGAGGGCAAGTGGTGGAAAGCAAGTGTTAATTGCATTAGGAGAATGCAACGCAGATAACTTAGGATGCTACCTTGTTGAGTTTGGGCTTGAGAGATGAGGGCAGCAGGGTACACAGAAGCCAGACTGGGGAGGCTGTGTGAGCTAAGCTGTGAGGTGTGAACATTTCCTGGAAAACCATGGGGAACCAAGGAGCATTTTAGAGATGAACTCCTTAAACCAGGTATGTTTTCAGACTTGTGCTTTGAAAGCTGGGTGAAGAATGAATTGGAAAAGACTGTAGTTTTGTTGTAAACAAGTATAATTACCAGTTTGTATATAGTTTATGAGTTTGTACACACAGTTTTTTTCATTTGACTTTCGTAACACTTCAGGAGTCAGGTATTGTATATATTAATTTTAAATATCAGAAAACTGAGGCTCAAAGAGGAAATAAGACTTGCCCACAGTCACATACTAAGTGACAGAACCATGACTCTTAAAACCAAAGCCAAGGGGATTTTTCCCCCCCAGGACATAGTTTGCAAGACAAAAGATGACAGTCTGATGTATTTCAATAATGAATTAGCAATCAAAAAGAAATATGTATTTTAAAAATTGATATGATGAAATAGGCATATTTCATCATCCTGAAACCTCATTTTCTTCCTTTCCATTATGTTAAATCTAAATGTCACTGTCCAAGTCTTGATGGCCTTTCATTTGTCTTTTGTTTGATTTCTTTCTAAATATCCTCCCACTCATTTGGTTCCCTTTTCCTCCCACTCCCTCTTTGCTTCTCTTTCCTTCTCAGTCCAGGGCTTTTCTTCCAGTGAGCTCTGATGCACATTCCAATAGCTAAGTTTCGCCAGAGTTCCTCGTGTGCTCATTGAAGCAACCAACCCGCCATAGCTGGACTTTACTGGTCCCCTGTCTCACCCATCCCGCCCTCGCCCCCCAGGCCCCACACAGATCTAAGGGTCATTGAGTTAGGACACACCTTGAGAGATCACCCTGAGCGTCTGGGCTGGCTGAGTCAGGCAGGAGAGTCGCCCAGGCAGCCCCAGCCTCCAGGGAAAGGCATTCCACAGTTGCCCGAGGCATCCTGTTTCTAGGATCTGTCCGCACCAGCACTCAGGAGATTTTCTCAAGCACTCACCTAAGTCACGCCGTGCATATTTGGCAAGGACAGTGGCCATTCATGCCAGCCTCTCGCAGTCTTCCCTCCCTTTCAGAAGTGCAAAGCTTACCCTTCCCCATCCATACACACCCTCTCCTCTGCTCCTCCAGGGAGTGAAAATTTTGGCTCAGAAATCCACTCAGGGAGGGCTCCCAGCTTCAGCTGGCCATCTGGCATGACTGCTGCCTCCAAATTACGTTCACATCCGTAGATAACCAAGTGGATTATCTCCAAGAATCATCTCCTCAGTGAGAAGAGAGGAGGTGGAGAAAACATCACATTCATTTGCTTGTCTGGAAAAGACCGTGGACATCAGCAATTTGCCCTTGCTGGCAATAACGTTTGGTTGCCGCTCTGTAATGCAAAACCTAAATGAGGCTTATTAGTGTGAAACGAAAAGGCCCTGAAGGGCAGCCAGGGTTTCCAGAACAGGCATCCGCTGCTGTCTGGCACAGCCGTAGAGCGACAGGTCCCAACTTGGGAAAGGTCAGTAAGGGATCAGAGTACTCTGAAGGCCTCACTGACCCATTAACCACCGTAGGTGTGATTAAGATGCATGTCCTTCCATTTCTGGATGTCATCCGCTTGTTGACAGGTTGTTCAGAGAATGAAAGCTAATGTTTAATAATTAGCCCAAGCAAAACATTTGTCAGGGAGGCAATTCTGGGAGAAGCTCAATGTCTTGCTGGCCTCTGGCAGCTTGATGAATAGAGTTGATGTAAGTACATGTCGCTCGTAAGAATCTTTGTCCACAAACTCAAGAATTCCAACCTTTCTTTACTTTCCCTTAAATCAGTGATTCTCAGTCAGGTGTAATATAGGTCACCAGGGGACATTTGGCAATGTCTGGAGACATTTTTGATCCTCAAAGCTGGGGGCAAAGAGGGGGCGCTACTGGTATCTAGTGAGTAGAGGCCAGGAGTGCTGCCAACATCCTACAATGCACAGGATAGACAGCCCGCAGCAAAAAATCCCCCAGCTGAAAATATCAGTAGTGGGACCTCCCTGGTGGTGCAGTGGTTAAGAATCTGCCTGCCAGTGCAGGGGACATGGGTTCGATCCCTGGTCCGGGAAGATCCCACGTGCCGCGGAGCAACTAAGCCCGTGCGCCACAACTACTGAGCCTGTGCGCTAGAGCCCGTGAACCACAACTACTGAAGGCCGCGCGCCTAGAGCCCATGCTCCGTGACAAGGGAAGCCACCGCGATGAGAAGCCCGCGCACCGCAACAAAGAGTAGCCCCCCGCTCACCACAACTAGAGAAAGCCCGCACGCAGCAACGAAGACCCAATGCAGCCAAAAATAAATAAATAAATAAATTTATTTTTAAAAATACATATATATCAGTAGTGCCAAGGTTGAGAAACCCTGCCTTAAACTGACATAATTTCTGCTCTAAGCCTTCCATTCTACTGGCAAGATGATTAATGTCTTTATGTCATTAAAGATTAATATCTTTATGATGAATGTCAGTTATTATTGGGGTTTTGACCCAAGGCTGAACCACAGTTCCGGAGTCTTAGGCTGAGACAAAGTTGGGTGGGGGTATTATGCTTAGAGCAGCAAATCCTTTGGGGAGGCAGCCAAGGGTCACATCAACTGAGGGCTGACTTTCAGCCCCTGTTCCTCGAGGTCTTTCCTTCTCTGCCAGGCGGTTCAGTGGGATCTCCATGGCTTCAGGAGCTGCAGCCCTTTCTCCTATTGTGACTTTAGCTTGGGGATGTCCTTTCATCTAGAATCTGCCCCCTGATTTTTCTGCCAGTCTGTTTTCTTGCAAACCTTCTTCTTCCTCTTAGCACTGCAGAAATTTCCTACATTCTGTATGGGACAAGAAATCTCCCTGGCCACTTATACTTTCTTCTTAGGCATATGCCTCCCTTAAGCTTGAATAAAGTGAAGGGAAAGAATAGGACAGAGGAGAGGGAAAAAAGCACATAAATTAACATCTCAAAATATTATCCAGCAGTCACAAAGCTAACGGGGAAGTCAAATTAAGGAACCTGCATCATTCTTGACCTGGATCTAGCAGGGGTACCCAAGCCTTCTTCTCTTCTTCCCATAGCACCACCTTTCATGCCTGTGGGTAATAGGAAATTAATATCAGTTTTCAGATATGCTGACCTCAGTTATCACCACACTGAATGAGAAAGGTTTTAAGGTCTCAGCCCTGGAGAAGATTTCTTGGAAATATTTACACCTTGGCATAAGAAGAAAAAGTTAAATTTTTGCACTCACTGGCAGTTAGAATCACCCTAAGAGTTTGTTCTAAGCAATAAAAACTCCTTTTGGAGATGATCCAACAGCATCTGTTAAAATTACAAATAAGCGTACCATTAGACCCAATAATCTTTCTTCTGGGATTCTATCCTGTGGAAATAAAAGAATTTTGATACATGAGCATTGTTTATAGAGTCAAAAAGGATAAAGAAAAAAGGCTGAAAGTCCATCACTAGAGAAATGCATTGGGAAATGAATGAGTTAGAATACATCCATATTATGTGTGATGGTTAATTTTCTATGTCAGCTTGGCTGGGCCACAGTGCCAAGATATTTGGTCAGAGATTCTTCTGGATGTTTCTGTAAAGGTGTGTTTTGGATGAGGTTAACATTTAAATAGGTGGACTTTGAGTAAAGCAGTTTACACTCTGTAGTAATGTGGGTGGGCCTCATCCAATCAGTTGAAGGCCTTAATAGAACAAAGGCTGACTGCCCTTAGCAGGAAGGAGTTCTGCCAAAAGATTGCCTTTGGAGTCAGACAGCAACTCTCCCCTGGGTCTCTAGCCTAATCTGCAGACTTTGGACTTGACCAAGCCTCTACCATGACATGAGCCAATTCCTTAAAATCAACCTCAATCTCATTCTCTCATTCTATTTGTTTAAAATTTATTTTATTGAAGTATAAGTGAGTTACAATGTCATATTAATTTCTGCTATACAGGAAAGTGATTCAGTTTTTAACATATATATGTATATATATACACATATATTTTCATATTCTTTTCCATTATGGTTCATAAGAAGATATTGAATATAGTTTCCTGTGCTATACAGTAGAACCTCATTGTTTATCCATTCCATATATAATAGTTTGCATCTACTAATCCCAAACTCCCAATCCATCACTCCCCCCACCCCCGCCCCTTGGCAACTGCAAGTCTGTTCTCTATGTCTGTGAGTCTGTTTCTGTTTCGTAGATAAGTTTATTTGTGTCATATTTTATATTCCACATAGAAGTGATATTATATGGTGTTTGCTTTCTTTTTTCTTTCTTACTTCGCTTAGAATGATAATCTCTAAGTCCATCCATGTTGCTGCAAATGGCATCATTTCATTCTTTTTTATGATTAAGTAGTATTCCATTTTGTATATGTGTGTATATGCAAACCACATCCTCTTTATCCATTCATCTGTTGATGGACATTTAGGTTGTTTCCATGTCTTGGTTATTGTCACTAGTGCTGCTGTGAACATAGAGGTGCATGTATCTTTTTGAATTATAGTTTTGTCTGGGTATGTGCCCAGGAGTGGAATTCCTGGATCATGTGGCAACTCTATTTTTAGTTTTTTGTGGAAACTCCATACTGTTTTCCCTAGTGGCTACTCCAATTTACATTCCACCAACGGTGTAGGAGGGTTCCCTTTTCTCCACATCCTCTCCAGCATTTATTTGTCGACTTTTTAGTAATGGCCATTCTGACCGGTATGAAGTGATACCTCACTGTGGTTTTGATTTGCATGTCTTTAATAATTAGCGATGAAGAGCATCCTTTCATGTGCCTGTTGGCCATCTGTATGTCTTCTTTGGAGAAATGTCTGTTTAGGTCTTCTGCCCATGTTTTGATGGGTTGTTTTGTTTTTTGTTATTGAGTTGTATGAGCTGTTCGTATATTTTGGAAATTAAGGCCCTGTTGGTTGCACCATTTGCAAATACTTTCTCCCAATCCATAGGTTGTCTTTTCATTTTGTTTGTGGTTTTCTTCGCTGTGCAAAAGCTTATAAGTTTGATTAGGTCCCATTTGTTTATCTTTGCTTTTATTTCTATTGCCTTGGGAGACTGACCTAAGAAAACATTGATACAATTGACATCAGAGAATGTTTTGCCTGTGTTCTCTCCTAGGAGTTTTATGGTATCATGTCTTATGTTTAAGTCTTTAAGCCATTCTGAATTTTTGCATGTGTGTGTGTGTATGTGTGCATGGTGTGAAGATATCGTTCTCTCATTCTATCTCTCATTCTCTTATGATGGGCTCTTATGGGAGTGTTCCCTCAGACACACCAGTAGTTCCCAAACCCAGCTATGTACCAACAATCACTCTGGGGCCTTTATTTAAAAAGTACTGATTCCCGATCTGTGGTTGCCAAGGGGGAGGGCAGGAGGGAGAGGGATGGACTGGGAGTTTGGGCTTGGTAGATGCAAACTATTACCTTCAGAATGGATAAACAGCAAGGTCCCACTGTATAGCACAGAGAACTATATTCAATATCCTGTAATAAACCATAATGGAAAAGAATATAAAAAAAGAATGTAAAAAAAAGGTACTGATTCCCATGTAACCAGACTTTTCCCTGCTGTATCAAATCAAGTATCTTGGGACTCGGACCCAAGAATAGAGAGAGAAAGAGAGATCAATCTCTGTCTTATTGGTTCTGTTTCTCTGAAGAACCCTAATACATCATAGAATACTATGCACCTATGAGTTAGGTCTACACCTAGGAACCTGCAGGGATTTCCATAATGCATTAAGTGAAAAAGCAACATACGGAAATACATGTTTTTTTAAAAAAAAAAAAAAGAAACAGCCAAAAATGTGCATATGTATATTAGCATGTTATGTATGGGCATAGAAAAGGGTTTGGGGGAAAAAATGTAATAAGTTTTAACAGTAGTTATCTAAAAGGAGAGCGGGGAGGTAGAATAAAACTAGTGTGAAATCAGAAACTTGTCATCAGGTAATGTCAATGAAAACTGCAGAATACCAAATTCTGTGATACTGTGAAAAATAAGAAAATACTAAATATGCTCATAGTCAGGGATTAGAAGTTAACAATTAAAAAATGAAAAAGTTCATATGCTTTTGGATTGGAATTTAGGGCCACGCTTTTACTTGAATTTCTGATAGTTTAATATTATAATAATTGAGAAAAAAAAACCAGATTCTTGGGTCCAAGTCCCAACATTCTTGATTTGGTAAAGCAGGGAAAAGACTGGGTACCTGGGAATCAGTACTTTTTAAAGAAAGGCCCCAGTATATCGGCTCGGTGCTTTGTGACCGCCTGGAGGGGTGGGATAGGGAGGGTGGGAGGGAGGGAGACGCAAGAGGGAAGAAATATGGGAACATATGTATATGTATAACTGATTCACTTTGTTATAAAGCAGAAACTAACACACCATTGTAAAGCAATTATGCCCCAATAAAGATGTTAAAAAAAAAAAAAAAAAGAAAGGCCCCAGTGATTGCTGATGCATGGCTGGGTTGGGAATTACTGGTATGGATGAGGAAACACTCCCACGAGAGATAAAATGCAGAGAGTGTTTCTACAGATTGCCTCCTAAGGACAAGGACACCCTCCTAAGGGTGAGTGGGAAGGGGACATCCCTAGAGCTTCTGTTCTTGGGGCTTCCTTCTGGTGGCAGCCAGGCTGAAAGCCTTGAACCTTCTGCGGACTTCCTTCTTATCCCACACCTAACCCCAATGCTCAAAGCTTAGTCCCAATATCACACACTGAGTAGAGGCAAATCTGATGTCAAGTGAACATTTCAGGACTAGGGAAATATCCTTAACCTTAAGCTTTTCTTAAGACCCTCAAACCCAGGACTTCCTTTCCTGGCCTTGATCCCACTGTCCTCCTCTTCAGGAATGGCCTTGGTTCCTGGAGGCGAAGACATATACAAGATATATGTGTCCATGCATTTATATTCCCACATCCTACAGGCCCTAGAGTGGACTCAATCAGGCATGGCCATGAGGACTCGAGGAACCTGAGGAAGTGACATTTATGAATTGTGGGAAGGAGGGAAACGACACTCCCTGGGTTTGCCAAGTCAGAATGGGCACTTGCTGTTATTGGGGTATCTTCCATTCTTTTCTGTTGCCTCTGTGCTTTTGCCTTTTGCTTTTTCCTTCTCCCTCTGTAGCCCAAAAGTCACTAGAACAGGGTACACAGTCAGAGTTGGAATGAAACCATTTCAGGTTATCACGCTTGCACTCCAGGCTCCAAGTAAAGTCCCAGAGACTCTCAAAGCTGTTACCATGGCCCTCATCAGCACTCCAACCGCCCCATCACTGAGCCTGCTGCTAACTCAATTCATTATTATTTCAAAGATGCATTTGCTTCCCCCAGCCACCACCAGAAAAACTGTGAAGGAGGGCTCTCAGGGTGAACAGGAGGGCAATCCCAGGGCTCCACAGCAAGTGCCATGCCCACAGTCTCTCCTGCACCCCACTGGATGGGTCTGAAGACCTGGGACCTCCTGGAGCAGGGAGAAGGGGTTGTGGGAGGTGAGACTGAAGGTGCAGGCCACCCCCAGCTCTCACGGGCCACGGTCACCTCCCCTCACTTGCCAACTCCGCTCTTTCGAATGCCGTCTTTCTCTTTAGAGATGCAAAACTTCACATAGCCCTGTGTAATGACTTCAAGTCCATTATCTCATCTGATTCTCACTGGTTCCCAGCAAGGCGGATGTAGGGCTGTTGCTCACTTCATCTCCACATACAGATGGTGGCAATGAGGCTGAGAGGGACTTCCCTCGTGGCACAGTGATTAAGAATCTGCCTGCCAATGCAGGGGACACGGGTTCGAGCGCTGGTCCAGGAAGATCCCACATGCCACGGAGCAACTGAGCCAGTGCACCACAACTAATGAGTCCGCGTGCTGCAACTACTGAAGCTCGCGCGCCTGAGCCCGTGCTCCGCAACAAGAGAAGCCACCGCAATGAGAAGCCCGCGCACCGCAATGAAGAGTGGACCCCGCTCGCTGCAACTAGAGAAAGGCCGTGTGCAGCAACAAAGACCCAGTGCAGCCAAAAATAAATGAATAAAATAATTTTAAAAGAAGAAAAAATGAGGCTGAGAAGCTAGTTAGGTGACCTTCTCAGACCCAATTAATTCATAGTAGAGGAGATGGTACTTGAACCCAAGTCTGACTCCAAACTTCTTTTTTCTCATACCTATTGCACTGCCTTCTCACCTTACATCAATTGTTTGTTGAAGGGCACCCTCTTTTCCATTCCTTAAATATCCAGCCTTTAATCTTTGCTGATTAGATGTGAAAACCATTCTCTTATGATTGACAAGGCCCTTGACTCATGCTGTTTTCTTTTTGTGTTTGCTTTCATTGTTAGCTGTTTCGCCTTTGCCTTTATTAGTCATTCCATGTGAGGGGTTTTTACTTTATACTCTATGCATCACAGATTATTCAGGGCAGAGAGTTTTGCAGATGTGTTGGGGACAATGTGAACTGAAATTGGCAAGATGTATTTTTTCCCCTAAGTGGAAATTATTGTTCTGTTGATGGGATGGTTTGTCTTCTTCATTCTGGGGGCACTTGAACAATGGGTTTGAAAGTCACTTCCGAGCCAGCAGCACAAACAATACCACACCTGAGAGTGAAAGCAGAGGAGTGTCTTGAAATCCGTGATAGGAGTGTACTTCTCCAGTTAAGGAAAACTTTCCTGGTCTGAAAAAATATAGCGTGGAATAGAGCCAGGCCCACAGGCAACAGGAGAATGTCATCACTGCCAGGAGAATACTCTGGGGCATGGATTTTTGTTCCTGACAAAAGAGGAAGGTCTGCCTTTTGCTCATAGAAACATTTTCCCAATGGAAAGCCCCAAAACTATATCTGTCAAAGTATTTCACGAGTCTCAGCAATTGGTAAGAAGTAGAAATACTCATTAGCCATCAAGAGTGGAGAGAAAAAAAAAATGGGCTTCAAGTTCGGGTCTTCACTTCAGCAATTTTGATGATCTGTAGTATTTGGATGAAAAGCCAATAAGTTATTATATGATGAGATCGATAACCCAGGGTAGAATCAAAGAAGTTAAAAGAATTCTTCATTAACTGCAAGGACAGCTGATCTCATTGACCAGAAATCTGTCTGATGACCAGTTTCCTCTGCTCAGCTCAAGATGCACTGGAACGTGACCTGAGTTTGGCCAGCATTTGAGGTCCCTGGAGGGTGGCTGTGGATCCTGTGATTCTATAGTCTTACAGTGCATCCAGCTCAGCTACAGTAAATATTGCTTTTTGTAACGCTGGAACGTCAACAGTCTGGTGGGATGTGGGATATATTTCCTTAGGAACTTGGAAGAATAGAGCCACCCTACTTCCTTTCCTCCCTCCTAAAACCCAAAGGCCTTGATTTTGGTCATGGTCTCTTTTATGTCAAATTCAAGAATAAAGATGAAGGTGTCATGTGCAAATGAGCCAGTGCCCTGGAGACAGAGCTGCAGGCCATTCTGCAGGCCTAATAAGAAATGAGTTGCCACAGTATCGCTTGAGAGAGAGAGAGAGAGAGAGAGGACAGAAAGGGCCCTTATTAATCTGACATCTTTGTGACTGGCCCTTCAGGCTCTTATCTTCCACATCTCACTGGTGTTAACCATTTATTATTTCATCCAGGTGCACTGCCAGCCCACTTCTCTGAAGGGCACTGGAAAAGACCCCAGCTTCATTTCTGTTTTATCTTCTAGGGCAGACAGGAAAATAGCCTTTTGCCATTTCCTCTTGATTAGTAAAGAAGGTCCAGTGGTTTCTGTCTACGTGAACAAGGACCACCCTATACAAGAGGAGAGCAAGGCTCTTTGGAGTTCTGTTGATACAGAACTGACTAAAATTGAAATACTAAAGCAGTTAACTTTGGTATAAAACATGCTGTCATGTTTTTTTAATCATTGCATTATTTATTATATATTTTCAAAATTTTTATTGGAGTACAGTTGATTTACAATGTTGTGTTAGTTTCAGGTGTACAGCAAAGTGAATCAGTTATACATATATGTATGTCCATTCTTTTTCAGATTCTTTTCCCATATAGGTTATTACAGAATATTGAGTACAGTTCCCTGTGCTATACAGTAGGACCTTGTTGTTTATCTGTTTTATATATAGCAGTATGTACATGTTAATCCCAAACTCCTAATTTATCCCTCCCCCCCCCATATTTCCCCTTTGATTTCAAGATATGAGTCTCTTTCTGTTTTGTAAATAAGTTCATTTTTATCAATTTTTATTAGATTCCACGTATTAGTGATATCATATGATATTTGTCTTTTCTGTCTGATTTAATTCACTTAGCATAATCTCCAGGTCCATCCATGTTGGTGCAAATGGCATTATTTTGTTCTATTTTTAAAGATGAGTAGTATTCCGTTGTGTATATGTACCACATCTTCTTTATGCCATCTCTGTTGATGGACATTTAGGTTGCTTCCGTGTCTTGGCTATTGTAAATAGTGCTGCATTGAACATTGGGGTGCATGTATCTTTTCGAATTATGGTTTTCTCCAGATATATGCGCAGGAGTGGGATTGCTGGATCATATGGTAGTTCTATACTTAGTTTTCCAAGGAATCTCCATACTGGTCTCCATAGTGGCTGTATCAATTTACATTCCCACCAACAGTGCAAGAGGGTTCCCTTTTCTCCACACCCTCTCCAGCATTTGTTGTTTGTAGACATTTTGATGATGACCAGTGTGTCATGATTTTTTCATTGATGAATTGCCCCGAGCTTTGGCATTAAACATTAACATGCGGCACATAAACCGTTAAAATGTGCCTGCCCAGCTTCGGCTCTAGTCTGTCTGTCTACCTCATACAGGGCTAGGGAAAAGGCAGCACCATGTTTTGCTTCACAGTTTGTAACACTCACTGGATCTTCACAATAATGCTATTGGGGGGGGGGGTGGCGGTATTGTTTTGCCCATTTTATAGATAAGGTATTGAGCTTTACAAGAACTTGATATATTTACTGTTTGCTGGAAGTTGCTCCAATACAATGTGAAGAACTAGCATTTGCAACCCTCTCTTCTCAGATTGGTCAGTTGCATTATTGTTCATCCAATTTATGGAACGTTATTGCAGCTGTTTACCAAAGTGGGATGCCACCATGGTGCACTAACGTGGGGGATTGGCCACAACATACTGTGAAAATACAAGTGTGTGTTTTTATATATGTGTGATGAATAGAAAGAGTTCTGGAAGCATGTTCACACAACTGGTAACAGCAGTCCCTTCTGTGGAGGTTCATGTGATGGCGGAGGTGCCTTAGCTCTTTATTTAATGTACTTATGTATTGTTTGAGTGTTTAATGACAAAGATATATTACATTTGTAATCAAGTTTTCTTTTACTAAAGATAAATGACTAAAACATTCTCCCTCCATTAAATCTCTTTCCCCCCTCTATTTCCAATTCTGCAGACCTGCAATGAGCAAAAAGAATATAGTTACCCTCCATGGTAAAATTAATCCACAGTGACACAGATGCACATGACCACTGCCCCACCTTGTGAGAGGCAGTCCATGAATTTAAAACAAGAAAGGAGCAAACATTGACTCCTTTGAATTTGTGCAGGGCGCTTTCCCCTTGTCAGCCAGTTTGAGCCTTTCACTATCTATACAGAGAAGGTGTAATTAGCCCTGGTTCTACAGGTGATAAATCCAGAACTCAGAAGGAGTAAGTGACTTGCCCATGATCCCATACAATATGTGGCAGAGCTGCGTTTGTGCCTTTTCTATACCACACTGCCTCCTGGAAACTAGCTTAATAAAGATCCAGAATGATTATCATTTGGTTTCTATTTCTCCTTTTGCGAGACCTTTTAGTTTAATTTTTCTTGGCAATAATCTTCGCGATCCTAGTTTAGAGAAATGAGGGCAGTCCCCTGGGAGGGAAACAGGGGCCACTGGTTAATGTAATTTTTGCTGTCGCTCGATATAAATTGTATGAGCTGGATAGAAATCTGGGTAGCAGAGGCATTTTGGGTGAGAGTTGGTGACTGCAGCCCTCACAGCATTTCAGGCTACCTCTTAGCCCCAAAATGTTCCTTCATACATCATTATCTGCTGTCTCCCGTTGTCCTTTCTTTGGTCCAGCCCTTCTCTCAACGTGGAGACATGCGGGCTCCCACCCAGGAGGAGGAGATAGGTTACAACTCTAGAAGCATTTTTGTTGCCAGATAATACTGTACTTCCCCTCCACACCCAAGGTCACAATTTAAAAATGTCAACTGGGAAAAGAAATCCACTAGATTTTTATTAAACGACTTGATTTTCCAGGGGTGTTTAACTCAAATTTTGGCTAAATGGTAATTGGACAATTAAGGAATGACCCCTAACTCTCTCGAGTGAATTTACAGTTTTGTTAAGGACCAGGGGGAAAAAAAAACGTAGAAGGGGAGGTCACCAAAATATTAACAATGCTTATGTGAAGCAACAAGATTACTAGCAATTTTTTATTTCTTCTTTATACTTTTCTAGTTTGTCTCAAATTTTCTGCAAAGAACATATACTCGCTTTTTAGTCAGACTAAAACGTTATTTTTTAAATTCTGAAAAGCAGGACGCAAAGCTTTACTTGCAGTATTATCCTTGGTATGTAACGATGTGCTTAAATTACTGGGGAAATCAACTATACTTCAATAAAATAATTAAAAATAATTACTGGGGAGAAATGGCGAAAATGTTTATAGTGTCTGTTCCGAGGCAAAGGCATTATGGTTGTTTTTTTGTCTTTATATGTTTATGTATTTTTCATATTCTAAGGAGTTGAAGAGAATTTTTAACCTTAAAAAATAGATGTTTAAAAAAAAATAGATGTTTTTAAAGAGTGGAAATTTCATGGGGGGGGGCTAATTCTATGAAACTCCAAAATGTTATTTTTATTCCTATAGTAATGACATATCCCCCTCATTCCTGGAATAGTTGAGATTTCTCCAAGATACCTAATTTATACTCAGGGAATAATGTATCCGTCTTTCAAGATCTAGCTCAAAAATGCCCTCATTCCTCCCAAACTGATTTAAGTTATTTCACTTACAAAATATATAATGAGCCTCCACTCTGTGCCAGATATCATATCATGATGTTGCTATTTCAAGCAAGTTCTCATCCTCAGATGATCTCCTTTCCTTGGAGAACCCTGAGACCCTAGTCACCCCCATCTCCCTTCCAGACGCTTGTCTCAGGGGCCGCATTTCATCAAAGGGGTCCATATTTTTTTTCTTTCTTTTTTTCGATATGCTTCACAGCTGGAGCTGTTTTTATGGGGTCAGTCCCGATTACTACGAATGAGATTTCACATCTGGGACAACATGATGATCCTTTGACTTAGCAAACCACCCTCTAACTCCATTTTAAAAGGGTATCAAACGCAGGAGCTGGAGGTGAGAGAGGAAACCTGAAGAAGGAATTTACCTAGGAGCGTCAGGCTTACCTTCCTAATTCTGACTCATCTATCTCTTTGTTCATCGTTGAAACTATGACTGAATCTTGTATCGCCATCCTTGCTTTAAAAAAAAAAAATTCCTTTGGCCAGCTGCATCTAATTTGAGCCTTGTTTCATTAAATACTCACAGTAAAGGTCTTTGGCAAACCTAAGAGTTAATATTATGCCAGCTCATTTTTAAAAAACATATAAAGAGTTCCAAATTAGGACTGAATTTAAAACCAGCATTCTTTGCTTTAAAGAAAACTTTTATTTTTTTTTTAAATAGGGAGTGGTGCTTTTTCTAGAAGGAGGAAATAGTGACTATAAACTACATATGTAAATCAGAGCAGCTTACCAGCATCAAAGAAAGAAATCTGTTTATGGAGCTCAACGTTCCTTCTTTGACACAGTACAGTAAATGCAATATGGTGACACAAACCATTTGAGTAAATACCAGCTCTAATAATAGCTGCATATCAGTTGGAAAGTATTTTTATCCTGTGTGTGCTAGCTCCCTGGCCGTAGCCTTTATCAAGCAGAGCAAAATGTGTGATCACTCTGGCACCGTTTCAGAGAAAGAAGTGATTGATTGTTTGATCCTTGGAAGCATCGATGCTGCTTAATGGGTCCTTAGAGCTAAGAATAATGAAGGAAAAAACCCTGTGTGTCATTTGATAACCTCCATGGCTAAGAATAAGAGTTTGGGAGGGGAAGGAGTAGAATAAGAAAAGAGGAAATTTAATTCCCCAATTAATCTTACTCTGCTTCTGACATAATTCTGGATGGCGTAGAATATTAAAAATTGGCACGCCCCACATTCATGTTCTTCCCCTTCGTCCTGTCTCTTATCCATCTCTGTCCGATTTTCCCTGTAGAACAGGGACAGGATTCTGCAAGGACTTGTGAGAGAGGGGAGGAGAAAGTGAGTCCTCCCTAAATTTTGCAATATTTGATTTAGTTTTCACCTGAAGTTCACCTATAGGTGGTCTTATGAGATTCAAGGTGTTCTCACCGTGGTTTTAAATATGCTCACACTCTCTGACGTTTGCTTTAAAAAATGGAGCCTAATTCCCATTCCCTGGAGTGTGGGTTGGGCTTAATGACTCACTCCTAACTAATAAAATATGGCAGAAGTGACAGCGTGAGACGTCTGAAACTAAGTCGTAAGAGTCACAGTTCTCTCTCTCTCATCACTTAATCTCAGAGAAGCCAATAGCCACATTGGGAAGCTGCTCAAGCAGTCCTGTGGAGAAGCCTGTGTGGTGAGGAACTTCTCCCAAGAGCCTGCAAAGGGCTGAGATCTGTTACCAGTAGATCCAGCCCCAGTCAAGCCTTCAGATGAGTGTAGTCCCAACCAACAGATTGCTGCATCATCAGGAGACGCTCTGAGCTAGAACTACCCTGCTCAGCCACTCCTCTTCCTAAGAAAGGATGTGACATCATAAATGTTTGTTGATCTCATGGCTAAGATAACTTTGTTGATAACTTAGCAGATAACTTTGTTGATAACTTAGCAGTTAATTCTTCACCTTTCCTCTTGAAGGCTAGATAATAGTACATTCCTCTTGGGCACATTGGTAACAAATTTAAATCATGGGCGTGTGTTGTGATTTCCTGTGAAGATTTGTGTACCCTCATGTTCATATACCTGAGGCAGAGCTATGTTCCCTAACTGCTTTTGGACAGATATAATTATGTTTTCATCTTTTAGTTGTACAATTGTCACATATGGTTTGGTAGACAGTAACAATAATTTTGATCGTCTCATTCTATAGATATGTCAGAAGTGGCCTAGTTGTGCCACAGATGACACATTTAGTGGCGGGGACACCAGTGTTCTGATCAGCTTGGATAACTTTCATAATTTAGATATGATGGATTTAAAAAATGAATTAGTAACAGGGGCCAGAGTCCGTCTTAGGAAGATAACAGTCTCTGTCTGGAAAAATACCTGATGAGTTTCTAAGGCAAAAGAGAAGGCCCTAAGAGCACAGATTTTGCAGGAGTAAAGATGACAGTTGGTTACATATCTGTGTGTTAGAAAGAATTCCATATAACAGTGGAAGTGGTGGTGGGAAGAAGTCAAACACCAGGTAACCAAGAGGGAGGCTGCAACTCAACCATGGAAATGGCCATGGGTGTTTTAAGAACAGGACTGTATAGCATTGATTTTTAGTGGTTTGAATTTCTTCAGCAGAAATCCTACATAAATCTTCCCTAGACGTTCAGTAAGATGTTGTGGTTGTGTAAGCGATTCATTTAATGGAAATTAAGAAGAAAGAACTGACAAGGTGTGGGAACCTTGAGGATTAATTCAGCAGAACTCAGAGCTCAGGGCCATGGTGATTCACAAATACCTGAACCCCCCCGCCAAGGAATTTAGAGAAATCTTGACAATGGCATTGGACTTCTCAAAATCTATCAAAGAGCAGGTCTGGTTCAAACATAATGACTCAGCTAACATCTGTATTATGTGCATAGTTCATTTTAGCCTTCCAAATGACTATAAGTCCTCAGTACGGAGTTTAGTTCATGCTCATGTATTTTCCTGCATTTGTGTGTTCAGAGTTCTATCCCTCTAGATGGTGATGTTACCTAGACTTTATTTTTTCATGAGTTCATCTACAACATATACCTAGTGAATATCATCTAAAACAGGATTCCCCCTTGCCTCTGTGTGGGGGGCGTCTGTGTGTTTCTTGGCTTTTTCTAAAGTGTAACACACTTGAATCTACATGACAACTCTATGAGGTAAAGCCTATTCCTATCAACATTTTACAGATGAAGAAACTGAGACTCAGTGAAGGCACCTAAATGTCCCAAGACACACAGCTAACAAACGGGGGGAAGAGAATTCCTATTAGGGATTGTTCAGCTCAACAGCCTACACTGTTAAGTGCTATGCTGAGCTACCTTCCTACTGAAAATGGGTGAAATTTTGCAAAGGATCTGAAGGAGGCATAAAAGACTCGATAATAAAGCAATGGATTGGGCATAAAAAGGAACAAAATTGTGCCATCTGCAGAGACATGGATAGACCTAGAGACCGTCATGCAAAGTGAAGTAAGTCAGAAAAACAAATATCGTATAATATCGCTTTTATGTGGAATCTAGAAAAACGATAGATGAACTTATTTGCAAAGGAGAAATAGAGACAAAGACGTAGAGAACGGACGTATGGATACGGAGGCAGGGGAGGGAGGGTGGGATGAATTGGGAGATTGGAATTGACACATATACACTACTATGTATAAAATAGATAACTAGTGAGAACCTACTGTATAACACAGGGAACTGTACTCAGTGCTCTGTGGTGACCTAAATGGGAAGGAAATTCAAAAAGGAGGGCATATATGTATATGTATAGCTGATTCACTTTGCTGTACAGCAGAAACGAACACAACATTGTAAAACAACTACACTCCAATAAAAATTAAACAAAATAAATCAACGGATTGGGGATCAAACAGAAAATGACAGAGGACCAAATTGATTAAAACAATGTATTATGTAAATACTTGAAGAGAAGACAGCATTGTCACCAGGGGTCATCTGGAGATGCTTCTTTGAGGAGGTGGGGCTTGAGATGGGTGCTGAAGGGTAGACAGGACTGAGGGGGGCAGAAAATAATCTAGGCAGGGAAACATCAAAGCGCTTACAGCCAGAGAAGTGGGAATGACCTGGCATATTTGCAGAGAAAACTGGCCTGTCTGGAGTGGAGGACAGAGGCTGGTCTCTTGGAATAGAAGGGTAGATGAAGGTGGAGGGAAGAGGGAAGTGACAGAGGATCTTGGATGCCAGGTGAGCAATGAAGAGCTTTAGGGTCATGGTGGCCCAGAGCACTTTGTGGTCAGGTTTACCTTTGCTCTTGAGATGCCGTCATGACCGGCTGAATGCTTTCCTTTTAGGAGCAGGCATCATTTCTTCTTCTTCCCACTATCTGCCCCCATTCATAGTACAGTACCTGACACCCAAAGGCACTCGTTCATGGATGAATAAATAAATGAACGATCAAGAAATGAAGAAAGAGGAAGGGTGGTAGCATAGAGTAGGGTAGAGTCTGATACACCTGACCGCCCACTTGCTTTCCACTCACTGTCTGGGTATCTTTGGGCTTGGTTCTCCCTAAGCCTCAGTTTCCTTATCCATAAAGCAGAATGAATAGCAGTCGTAACCTCTTTGTGGTTTGGGGGATGTTAAATGAAATAATGTGTGTACGACATTTACCATAGTGTCTCCTATATAGTAAGCCCTCAATACAATACATTAATCTCACAAATCAACTTTAGTGCCTCTAGACTCACAGAATATAAACCATAGAAATTAGGAAAAATCTTGGGGAGAATGGTAAACTTTCCTCAGAACCCAGGATAGGGCCTCAAGCTGAGCTTTGAGCTAAGTCTCAAGGGGCGTGCCGGCCTCTTGATTTTAACTGGGAGAAATGCCTGGGAATGTGATGGTGAAGGGTCTTGAATGCTTTGTCAAGGGTGTTGTTGAATAAAGCAGTGACAACGCTGTATCTGTTTTAGAAAGATCTTTGGCAGTGTGGGTGATGGCTTAGGGGACAGCAGGACCAGGGCAGTTCACTAAGAGGCTACTGCAATAGTCCTAATTAAGATGATGAGGGCTTGAATTAATGCTGTGACTGTGGGGATTGAGAGAAGACCTTTGACTTAAGAGGCTGGGAGAAGAAACTGCACTGGATCTGGAGACAGAGTGAATGTTGTGGGCAAGGATAGAAGGCGAGGACCACTGAGGCTTATTTGAGCATCTGGGTGACTGGTGATGCTGGAGGTAGAAGAGAGGGCAAGCGCTGGGGTAACTGAGGATGTCAGCTCGGGCAACCAGGTGAGTCCTTTGACCAAAGTAATAAATAAGAGGGGATAAATTTGTTTTATCTCCTTTTAGGAATTCATAACAGCTGTGCACACAATGAAGGCTGCCCCTGACTTGCCCGAGAAAGTAAAGTTCCAATGGACTTCCCCAACCCCTGCCAAAAAAAAAAAAAAGAAAGAAAAGAAAATACTTAAAACAGTCCTCATGTTTACATTTCACCTGGCATCCCTCTCTACCCTATATTTCACCACTGATCTTGAGAAGGGAGAACTTTGCCTCAGGAAGGGCCATAGTTACAAAGAAAATTCCTGTGTAACAGTGAATCTTCCTACCTCCACCTGATGACCCACTTATAAGAAGATTGAAAATAAGTTAGTACTGGAATCAAATTCCTCCCTAACGTAAGAATCAGGCAGTTCATTTGGCTTGTGTGTGCCTGCATGTCCGCGTGTGAGCACTGGTGGGTGTGTGCATCACCCCTCATTTACATGCACAGAGGTATACGCAGACATGGAACACAATACTTTAGAGAACTCCCTTTTAATGGGCCTTGGTATCACCATGGTAACATGAGCAGAAGCAGTACTCCTAATCACTCAGAGAAAACCTGCGGTTTTGTGATACACGCCCGTGGGGAGATTTCAGCCATCATATGGACCATTACAGCATATGATGCTCAAATAACCTCATGGGCTCTGTTTATGTTTGACTGCTTCTAATCTTTCTCATATCTGCTATTTCAGTCGGCCTTCTCCTAGGACCACAGCTCTCCAGCTCTCATCCTGGTCCTTGGTGCTGAAAAAGACTTCCCTCTAAGGGTCTTTGGGCTACTGTAAATGGGGCCTTTCCCCACTTAGGTGACATTGGTGCAGAAATAACTTAAACAATTCTGCTATGCCTTAAAGGTATTTGAAATTATATATCATTAAAAATAGCTGAAAAAAAGTCTTCAAAATACCAGGAGAATTCATTTCTCAGGTTATCTATGTACTTACTCACTCATGAAAATGACACGTCTGTGACCTACAGACTCAAAATACCAAGTCAGAGGTCAGCTACCTGTGGGGAGGTTTAAGAAGTGCGTACTCAGTCGCTCCAGAAGATAATCAATCTGGCCTTTATTATTTTTCTTAGGAGAATTGGAACTAGCATTCATTAGAGAAATCCACTTCCCTCCAGCTCCAAAGGGACTTCGAATTTTCCGATTGTACTGAAATATTGTATCTCTAGTAATAGTGGTCCTAAGGGAGAGCTTCTTCCTTCTATATAACATTCAAATAATCTTCAGAGGCTTCTGTCTGCTAAAACTGGTTTGAAAATTGGATTTTACTTAAGAATTCATCTTTAAGTACCAAACCATTACTTTTGCTGTGTCATCTGTATACAGTGTCATCTACAAAGGTTGTCATGAGCCTTTAATAAGTCAGTGGTTTTCTATTTTGAGCTCAGTTGAAACAGAGCTTGTCATGAAAAATTAAACAGTGTTAATTTTAGAATGTTTTATAGTAAAGATATGTGTTTATGTGTATTCACACAAACATATGCACACATATATACTTATATGTATATGTGCGTAGGTACACATATATGTATGTAAGGATACATGTGTATTTTTATGGCATAGAGGTTGAGTATGGGTTGTAGAATCAAACTGTCATGATGTGAATTCTCCCGCCATGTAACTTTAAGCTACTGGACCTCTCTGCATCTCAATTTTCTTGTCTGTAAAATGGGGCCAATAATAGCAATTACCTCATAGAGTAGGGTGATGATTAAATAAGTTAAGAAACATGTAGTTCTGAAAACAGCCTGGCACATAGCAAGTGTTCAGTAAACGTTAGCTATTTTTATTAGAAGTAGTCCAAGCTACCCATATTTTAAAAAATTGAGTTACCATCAAACAAGAAACGTTTAAGTTATTAGTGTGTTTTACACCATGATAATAGCATTATTCCTATGGTTTGCTCTTATTGGAGAGTGTGACTCGATGGTGGCCCTCTACTGCCACATTTTCCGACCCAGGGTCTTCTCATGAAGAATTAGCCATTCAGGTGGACATCTCTTCCCCTAAAGCCTTCAGCTTGTCAGGGAGCAAATTAAATCCACGTGGAGAAAGCTGCTTCAGTTGTGGTCACTTTTTGCCATTATTGGTGGTGGTCCTGGTGGTGGAGTTTTACTCTACTGTGAAAACTCTCCTTTTCCTTGTTGGTGTAGTGGCAGGAAAGGGAGTGTGGAATTTCTAGCCTGGATACACGTATTCAAGCAGGGCTGGAATTTCAGAAAGATCCATTAGAAGGAGGAGGGTGGGCTGGTGGAGCTACTTCTTTTGAAATCAAGGTAAGTGGTAGCTGACGATGGTGATGGTCACAGTGGGGAGTGCTTCTACAGTTTTGTATTAGTACCTCAGAAGTTAAACACATACCTTTAACCTGAAGGAAATCTGGGCTCAGAAAAGGGTAATAGTGGCTGAAGTGACGTAAGAAAGAAGAATTGGTAACAGTGGCTCCTCTTCGCTAAGCAGGTACCACACTCAGCACCCTGTTCACTGTTCTCCTCCCACCCCGCCGCTCAGGGAAGGCCCTGACTAGGGCCTATATACAGTGGCCTGAAGCTCCATCCACACCTGTGCACTTGCACGTTTAGACGGCTCTGAGGAGGTAACATTGGTCCCTAACCACAAGTAAGGTGCTCTTATGCTTGTTTTTTTTTTGTGGTTTTTTGTTTTGTTTTTTTTTGCGGTACGCGGTCCTCTCACTGTTGTGGCCTCTCCCGTTGTGGAGCACAGGCTCCGGACGCACAGGCTCAGCGGCCATGGCTCACGGGCCCAGCCGCTCCGCGGCATGTGGAATCTTCCCGGACCGGGGCGCGAACCCGTGTCCCCTGCATCAGCAGGCGGACTCTCAACTACTGCGCCACCAGGGAAGCCCTTATGCTTGTTTTTAATAGACTTTATTTTATAAAACAGCTTTATATTTACAGATAAATTGAGTAGCTAGTACAGAAGGTTCTAATATTCTAGGTGCCAAGTTGCCCTACTCTTCACATCTTGCATTAGTATGGTACCTTTGTGACAATTAATGAACCAGTGTTGAGACACTACTATTATTATTATTTTTCTTTTTTGGCCACCCCTCACAGCATATGGGATCTTAGTTCCCCTACCAGGGATCGAACCCACGCCCCCTGTAGTGGAAGTGCGGAATCTTAACCACTGGATCTCCAGGGGAGTCCCTAGGGACACTATTATTAAAACGTATTAAAATCCATACTTTATTCAAATTGCCTTAGTTTTGACCTGATGCCTCTTTATTGGTAAACCTAATGTCTGTACTTCATTCAGATGGCCTTAGTTTCTACCTAACGCCCGCCCCAGGATAATACCTTACATTTAGTTGCCGTGTCTCCTTAGGCCCCTCTTGGCTGTGAGAGTTTCTCAGACTTTCCTTGCTTCTTATGACCCGGACTGTTTGGAAGAGTCTGGCCAGGTATTTTGTAGGATGGCTGACAACTGGAGTTTTTCTGCCGTGTTTCTCATCCTAAGGGTGGGGTGGTGGGTTACTGGGAGGAAGACCACGGGGGTATAGTGCCATTTCATCACCTCTTTTGAAGGCGACATGATGTCAGCGTGATTGTGACTGCTGGTGTTGACTTGATCCCCTGGCTTGGGTAGTTGGTCAGGTTTCTCCACTATAAAGTTCCTCTGTTCCCCCCTCTCCATACCATACTGTGGAGGCAAGTCACTGTGCACAGCCCACATGTAAGGGCTGGGGAGTTCTCCTCGCAGGCAGAGTAGGTACAGAAATCATTGGGAATTCTTCTTCGTGGGAGATGTATATAGTTGTTTTTCAAGTGAGACTATGCAGAGCAGAAGAAAATTGACCAAAGAGAAAATTAATGGTAGCCAGATGTGTAGAGAGGAAGAGGATGTATTGAAAGCAACAAAGGAAAAAAGTCTGAGAAGTAACGTTTTTCATCCATTTTTGAAAATTACCTGAATAGTCAGACAAGTAAACGGAAATATGTGCAACAGTATTTATTGCTGTATTGCTTATAATACTTAAGAACAGAAAGCAAGTAGAATATACAAATAACTCATGGTACCTTCGTATAACTAGTAAGTCAGAAACATTTTGTAAAATTGTATATTTAAAATTACTGGCATAGAGGGGCTTCCCTGGTGGTCCAGTGGTTAAGACTCCACGCTTCCACTGCAGGGGCCCCTGGTTCGATCTCTGGTCGGGGGAAGTAAGGTTCCACATGCCGCATGGCATGGCCAAAAAATAAAATAAAAAATCTTTTAAAAAAATTATTGGCATAGAAATACAGTAATAGTATGTTGATGAATGAACTATACACAGTATGAGTATATTTATATAAGTATACTTATATAAATACACTTATAAGTATATATACACATGTATGTAAACATATATAATGTCTGGAAGGTTAGCTAATACAAGAAAAAAATTACTGTCATTATCTCTAGCTGGTAGGACTATATGTCATTTGGAATATTCCTTTGTAATACCTATACTTTGTATTTTCTTCAATAGCTTTTTATTTATCTAATAAAACATTAAAAATTGAAAGAAAATTGCTTAAAGCAAAAGTTTTACTGACAAATACAACACTAGCCCATGATGTTAGTGATCCAGGTCATCAAAACCCCGCTATATGCCAGCTTTTAAAATGCTGCTATGGGACTTGGAATAGAGAAGGAGGGCAAGAGCTGCATTATTGTGTTTTGTTGTTGTTCTCATTGTTTGGCCGTGCAGTGAGGCTTGGAGGCTCTCAGTTCCCCCGACCACGGATCGAACCCGCACCCCCTGCAATGGAAGCACGGTGTCCTAACCACTGGGCCCCCAGGGAATGCCCTTCATTTTTATTCCTTTTTCTCTCACACCAGTAATCTAACTGCAGATCATTCTCTATTCATTCTGGGACTCTGATCCCAGAGATCCGAGAATAAAGTGGGAACAAAGGGCTGTGTCGCTCCAGCCTTTCCCCATCTTCTCTGTGCCTGCCTGGGCCTTTGTTCAGTGAACCCCATGGTCTTCTCTTCCGGACCCCCCACCTCCCACTCCTGCTCTCTCCGCTCTTTGTGTCCTCCTCTCCTCCTGGCTACGTACAGGTCTCCCTCGATGCACTAGGTTCCTTAGCCTCGCCATGGAAGACCCTTCATCGTCTTGCACCAACCTCTTCAATTTCAACCCAGCCCCTCACTCAAATCAGAATAGGGTCACTGCAGCTGAACTGTAGACAGGCCATGTGCGATCTTCCTCTCCTGCCTTTCCTCACCTCACCTCCCTACCCTTACCTCGGCTCTCCGTTTTGTGACCCCTCTCTTTCCTTTAAGGTCCAGGTTAATCGCCCCCTGCCCCTTCACACACACACACACACACACACACACACACACACACACACACACACACACACACACACACACACACACAGGCGTGCACTTTTTCCAGCTATCCTGAAGCCTGTTGTTCCTCTTCCCTTTTATCTTCAAGAGCATCTACTGTCTGTCAGGCAGTTCTCAGCAGAAGAACTGAGTGACTGTTATGTTTTCATTGAATCCTCTAAGAGTAGGGCTCACTTTTCTCCTAGACAGGTACTTCTGGTGCCTAGCACAGTGCAGTGCATGCCTTTGGCCCTCACTAAATGTTTGCTGATGCTCATGGCTCTATGACAGTCACAATGGGAAAGAACTAGTATGTAGCAGGTGGGTTTGAGGTAAGAATAAACATAACATAAATATAGCATTAAAAACCCAGCTACGGGACCCAGACTGCCTCTGAGTTCTGTTGCCCACCCACTGAATCACCACAGGCTCCTTACTCACCCTCTCTGAGTCTGTTTCTTCATATGTGAAATGGGCATGACGATGGCATCTACCTCGTAGAGCTGGGGTGAGGATGAAATGAGTTTAGTCATGAGAAGATCTCGTTGTTTGCAGGTTGTCAGACAGGGTTAGCTCTTGTCATCAGTAGCTGGTTTGTGAATACTTCCTTCAAAATCATGTGGGCTGTGAGCACAAAATCTGTCTCACTGCTATGCTAACACAACTTAGAAGTGCACACACTCCTGAAGATCCAGACTGATGTGTTGCAGCTGTTTTAAAATGCACCCAACGTTTTTAAAATCAGTTGTGCTGCAATGGCAGACACAGACAACTGCCTTTGAAATCAGGGTTTGTTACTCACTGTTCCCAGGAGGAGGGGACACACCATGCCATACAGGGCCACCTGGAGAAGCACCAGGGTGGTCACGAGGCCGCAGGAACGAGGGAAAGCATGGCAGAAGCCTTTCTTATTGAAGTGGAGGAACGTGGGTGGGTGGGGATGTCCCTTATTGGGCAGGAAATGAATCAGAGATGTTGGGACTTGTGGTTGGAGGGTCTGTAACGTGAGTTCTGTGTGCTCACAAGACCCAGGGGTAGTATGGATGGAAACCACTTTGCCTGTTTGTTTGGCCCATGATCTCAAGATGCCGAATTGTCATTTACAGAATATCAAGAATGATTATTACAGCAGCCCAAGCTAATCTCTCTCCATGATTGCTCTTTCCTTTGGTTTTCAGTGTCGTCACCTTCCTTTCTATCACAGTTTGTGTCTCTTCCTCTTTGTGAAGTGGCCTTGCTGGGCCCTGGGTTTTATTGAGATCTCCCATTCTTTGGTCCCTGTTTGTTTATCTCTCTCCTACTCTTTGACCCTATTTCCATTATACCCAAAGAAAGGTTTTTTCTCAGTCTTTCACTTCCTTCTATCTTTGAGGGCTGCTCCTTTTCACAGACAAGACTAGAAACTTGGGAAACAGAAGGAAGCCAAGGCTGCGTTGCCATGTCAACCCAAGGCGGAGCTGACTTCTCAGCATCGCACACTCATCTTTCTGGGGTATGAACTAGCAGGGTCCCGGAAAATGGTTTTGCCCACCAAAAAGGCTTTTGGCGATTGTCGAGGATTCCTAAGCTTTGCCTCTGAGGCCAGCCTGTCCTGTGGGTTCGGTGAGCCGCCGAGTGAGAGCTGATGACTTTGATGTTGCTGTCGAGACAGAACCCGACCGGGGCCCAACACCCTCGTCCCTGTCTCCCTTTTCTGAAGAGAAGCCCCACTTAATATCCACGCCAGCACACGGCTGGAGAATTACAGGAAATCCTGGCTCCACTCAGCTGAAAAGAAAGAATTCTTACAGAAGAATTTCAGGCTCTTTTACTATTTCCCCCTTTCTTGTCGTCTGGCTCCGTGCCCTTATTCTGCTTTCTTTTCTCCGTGCTAGGCGCACCCCTCCCCCCAGCATTCTGTTCAGAGGAACAGAAGACCCCTAATGTGTAGCCTTCCCCTCTGACTTCGTTGAGCTGCTTCTCTCTCTCTTCCTCTTTATATTTTACTGCATGGCTCCTGATTACTATTTTATTTATTTGTTTTTTTGAGGTAGTGAAACATGTTGGTAAATGGCCACCTCTCTGGCTTTGATGTCTGCTCCCTTTTAAGGGGTCGGGGAGAGGGTCTCACTTGATGACACCCTCTAATGATGATGACAGCAGAGAGATGAGGACACATTTGGAGTTCTAGAGGGATCTCTTGATTTAGCTATTTTGGAGCAGAAACGCAGAATCAACAAGGAGCCCTGGAATTTCAGTCCCAGTAATTGTCTTTCTTTGATTCTGGCTTTTACATCCCCAAATCAGCCATCCTGCCGTTTGCCGGTCTCTTTTGCTTTGTGTGTCCTGCTGCCGGTCTCAGCAAGTGAGACAGACCAGACGGTACTAGAAGTGCTTGTTAAGGAGAGCCGGAAGGGACCGACCAAACCTGCGCAAGTTCCCGTGACAGAACTGAGTCCAGCCTAGATTCCATTCAGAAACGCAGCTGCATCTTGCTTCATTTGACTGAAGCAAATGCAGTCAGTTTTCATCCTCTCTGACATTTATTATTTGAGGAGGGGCTGTCAGGGGAAAGGATAATAGCCACAGATATGACAAGGTTAAAAGACAATGAGCCTGGTCTGAAGCATTGTATTCCGACGGTTGACATCCTGGGTTCATCCATCAATATAATTGACTTAGCGGAGCTGCAGGGTGGAGTAATTTCTGTAATGCACTTTAGCCTGTGCCACAAAATGGCATGTCTGGGTTAAAATGTCTGAAGCCAGTCGTTTGGGCAACGTGCTTAATCTTAAAGTTAGAACTGCTTGCATCCAGGAAGATGCTTAATTAGATCCATCTAGGAGCCACCAGCTGTTCCTAAGACACACAGAAATGTCTGAAGTCTCCTCTGGTTCTGCGGATATGGGTAGGTGTCTCCGCATTTGCAAGCCAAGGCTGAGAGACCCTTCAGCAGAAAGCTCTCTAGGCCTGAGTGGCCAAGCTTGACACACAGAGCTCACATTTTCCTCTTCCTCCGTCCTCTCACTCTGCCCTCAAGACCTGAGGACTTCTTAGCCACAATAGTAATACAGCTGCAGAGAGATCCTGCCCTGGAAAGGGCCCTGTTGATCTGTGCATGACCGGCCATGTCCCTCCTGTCTTCTCCCTCAGAATCTCAGAGGTAAACCGTGTCTTCGCCAGACTGATTTCTGGACCTTGATGATGCAGTTGTGGACAGGGAGAGAATACAGATGAAGGAAACCGATAGGCAGGAGGGGAAGCTGGAAAGGGTTTTTTCAGAAAGGCTGAGTCGATCTACAGAACCACAGTTTGGGAGAGAATAAGAAGACAGTGTGAAGGGAACATCGTGCCGCTGGGACTGAGGGAGTTTCATGGTTTTGTGAATCCATGGCTCTTGAATTGTGGAGGAAAGAAAGGAGACTTTGATGTGTGGTGATGAGTTATGAACCTGTCAGGAAGATTTGAGATGAGTTACCAGCCTCACCGGTTGAGAGGTGAAAGGAGCCTTTGAAGTGATAGAGCTCAGCCTCCCATTCAACGCAAGAAACTCTTCTAGGGCATTCCAGCGGAAGGGCCACCCAACCTTTACTTGGAAGCCTTCGGTGATAGGAAATATGCTCTCGCATTGGCAGGTATAGCAGACTACTTGAGAACACAAATACTAGAGCCAGACTGCCTGGGTTCAAATCCAGGGACCACCAGCCACTGGTTGTGGCGCCTTAGGTGTGTTCCCTAGCATCTCTGTGCCTCAATTTCTGTATCTATAAATTGGGGATGGTGATAGTAGTGGGTTATCATGAGGATTAATTTGATATATTTTTTTCTTTATCCATAAAGGATATATGTCATTAAGAACAGTGCTTGGGGCTTCCCTGGTGGCGCAGTGGTTGAGAGTCCGCCTGCCGATGCAGGGGACGCCGGTTCGTGCTGCGGTCCGGGAAGACCCCACATGCCACGGAGTGGCTGGGCCCGTGAGCCATGGCCGCTGAGCCTGCACGTCTGGAGCCTGTGCTCCATGACAGGAGAGGCCACAGCAGTGAGAGGCCCGCGTACCGCAAAAAAAAAAAAAAAAAAAAAAAAAAAGGAACAGTGCTTGGTCTATAATAACAAGCATAAATATTTTCTATTATTATATTATTATCACTGTTATCAGGTTGTTCCATGTATTAGAAAGTTCTTTTTCAGATTGAGTACATTTGGCTTCTTTTACTCCTGCCTCTTTTTCCCATTTCTCAGCCCCTGAAATAACTCAGAGCAAGGCTGCTCTGCCTTCCACATTGGAACCCTCCAAACATCTGAAGAGAAGTGTCATGCCCCTCTTTGCTTTTCTTCCCTGTATCGTAGAGGAGAGATTTTTTTGCAAATGCTCTTTCTTCTATCCAGAACACTTTTCCCGGTCATGTTTTTCTTGTTCTAACTCAGATTCCTCCGTTTGCAAGATGCCTTCCCACATCTGAGTAATTTACACAATATTTTACCCGTGTTCTCTGAGTATAAGTATAAAGATAAAAGAGCACAGTACAGATTCTCACAGCCATTTGAATGTGTTACAATTTTATCATAAGAATTGTTCTTCCTGGTAACCCAGCACAAAATGTTTATTGAATAAATTAGATGGAACATAGAAGTTGGATGGATATAAAGCAATGGCCTTCTTCAGAGACATAGAGCATTTCTCTTGGGGAAGACAGTCTTTGGAGCAAGGAGACAGGTGGAAAGATGCTTTCTGAAAATACTTTTCAAACATTTGTAGGAAACAGGCATGCCTGTGATTCCACAAGCTGACAATTTTATCCCTATTAGTTCCATCAGAGAGGGAAGGTTTCTTGGGTTCTTGATTTTGGATTGCTTGGTCAGCTTTCAGACTGCTTTGTGGTACGGATTCCTACTTAGGGAGGATTGAAAAACAAAAGACAAAGAAGCAAGAGAGGATAAGTGGATCCAGATGATAAAGAAATAAAGGCAGGGAGTGAAGACAGGGACAGCAGAGATGGAGGAACCGTTTAGGTCTGGATGTGGGGAGAAGGTCCCTTGGAAGAGGAGTGAGAGAAGACAGTGTTGTTTTTGTTTTTGTATTTTTTACAGTGTTTTAATAGAAGTCACTGGCTACAGGGTAAAAGTTTAAACGTGGAGCATCATGAAGAGAGGCTTTTTAAGGGAAATTAGGTTTGCACAAAAATGTTGTCTATTAAGTGTTTTCTTGTGAGACTGAGTAAAGATTTCAGTGGCGTTTGATGTGCATTTTCTCCTGGTGTTTGAATAGGGCATGGCCCGTAGCCCCAGCCCTGCGGGATCCCACTTGTATTCGGGTTGTATTCTGCTTTGGCTGGTCATTTGGGTTAACACCCAAATCCATGGCTGTTCTTGTTTTGTGGGACAGTGAATGATGCTTCACTGTAGCACATGGCAGCCCCAAGTAAGAGAGCAGCTGCTATACAGAGGCAGCAACATTGATGTCTATAAATGTGTGAAATAATTAGGCATGGGTGCAGTTCAAAAGAGCCCATAGGGCTTCCCTGGTGGCGCAGTGGTTGAGAGTCTGCCTGCCGATGCAGGGCACACGGGTTCATCCCCCAGTCCAGGAGGATCCCACATGCCACGGAGTGGCTGGGCCCGTGAGCCATGGCCGCTGAGCCTGTGCGTCCGGAGCCTGTGCTCCGCAGCAGGAGAGGCTAAAACAGTGAGAGGCCTGCGTACTGAAAAAAAAAAAAAGAGCCCATAGGCCTCTTAAAATTTTCTTTGTATTAATATGGGTTTCCCAAATGGAACCAGTCATTAGTTACAATCTTTACCTAGAGACCGGCCCAAAGAGCAAATTATTTTGGAGGATAAGACCAGAGCAATGATATATCCTTGCCTTTGTTTCTATAAATTAATGGTTGAAATGTTATTTGAAATAGAAAATTTACGTAAAATACCAGTATTCTTTTCCAGGCTGGGCTACTGGTACAAAGTCTTTCGTCAGTGAACCTCTTATGAAACCTCTGTCCATCCTTGGACAAGCCCCCTGTCATAGGGAATATATCCAATACTTTGGCTCCCTGGAATGTAAAAGGACTAGCTATCCCTATCTAATTTTAGCCAAGTGTTCATGTTTTCAAATTGCTGTTTTAATTGTACAAAGACAGGAAAGTTGGCATTCTTCAGTTTTCCAGCGGAAAGGTGGTGTATGTGCCCTTCCCAATACGAGATCCTAATTTTAAGAAAAGCATTGATCAAAAATATAAAAGAAATTGCATTATGGTAGTACATGGAAGTAGGATCCTTAAAAAGAATTCCCTATTTGACCATTTCTCTTAGGACGTCAGTTTCTGCCCCTGTTACACAAATCCAGTCTTCTTGCAGGTTTCTAAGCTTGGTACTCTTCTGGGGTTAAGCTCTTCCACCTTCATTAAAGAACACTTAGCATAAATACCACTATGAGAAGCTTGGAATTGTGTATTTTAGCTAATCTTCCCAGACAGCTCCATCAGAATTGGCCCCAGCTTTTTAGGAATAAGTTCATTGTAAAGTAATTTTTTTCTCTCTCTTTTTTTTTTTTTTTACATCTTTATTGGAGTATAATTGCTTTACAATGGTGTGTTACATCTTTATTGGAGTATAATTGCTTTACAATGGTGTGTTAGTTTCTGCTTTATAACAAAGTGAATCAGTTATACATATACATATGTTCCCATATCTCTTCCCTCTTGCGTCTCCCTCCCTCCCACCCTCCCCATCCCACTCCTCTAGGTGGTCACAAAGCACTGAGCTGATCTCCCTGTGCTATGCAGCTGCTTCCCACTAGCTGTCTATTTTACGTTTGGTGGTGTATATATGTCCATGCCACTCTCTCACTTCGTCACAGCTTACCGTTCTCCCTCCCCATATCCTCAAGTCCATTCTCTAGTAGGTTTGTGTCTTTATTCCTGTCTTACCCCTAGGTTCTTCATGACAGTTTTTTTTCTTAAATTCCATATATATGTGTTAGCATACGGTATTTGTCTTTCTCTTTCTGACTTATATAAAGTAATTTTTATTTGACTGTTGGAATTATTTCAATTTGCTACCAAATCTTGACTTCATTTTTACCATTAAATTTGACTTCAAAATTTATGGAAAGCTTTTACCACATTCTCTGTGTTTATGAGAGACTAGGTGGCTGGGACTTCCCTGGTGGTAAAGAATCCGCATTCCACTGCAGGGGACGTGGGTTCGATCCCTGGTTGGGGAACTAAGCCCACGTGCCACAACTACTGAGCTCACATGCCTCAACGAGAGAGCCTGTGCACCACAACTAGAGAGAGAGAAAAAACCCGCACTCCACAGCTAGAGAGAAGCCCGCGCACCACAACAAAGAGACCGTGCGCCGCAACTAAGACCCGACGCAGCCAAAATAATAATAATAATAATAAAAGAGAGACTAGGTGGCCATACACACTAACATGGTAACAGTGATGATCTCTGAAAGGTAGAACTACAGACAATTTAAATTTTCTTCTTTTGGGTAATAGTAAGACATCTAATTAGAAGAAAAATTAAATGTTATTTTGTTAAGTATCTTTTTAAAGAAATTATAGAAAGAAACTTTTCTTTGTGCTCCCAGGCTTTCGGAGGAGGTGGAGTGCATATTTCTCTGACATCACTTACATGTGTTCTAGATTGTTTATAAAGGGATCAGAAGAGAAAACTCAGCAAAAAGAGGGAAGAGACAGGATAAAAAAGAATCGCTCATGGAGTCATGCAAAAACTGGTTGTCTTATAAATGTCTGAAAATGTCTGAAAAGCTTGAAAGTGATTTAAGCTGGATCTATGCAATTATTTGACCAACTTAGGTCAAAAGCCACACTTTAAAAAAACCCAAGTGCTGACAATTCTAAGCAAAAGTATTTTATCTGCATCGATTTCTACTCCATATAAATGTAAAATTGGCCCAAAATGTTTAAAAGACAGAACAAAACCAGAAGCATTCTTGTGCTCTCTCTCTTGCTCAGAATGTGAGCACATTATAGATTAAAATAAACCAGAAGAAGGTTGGAGTTTCAATAGGCATTATCCCAGGCAATCGAGGGATGGGAGAGTAGGTGGTGGGTGAGTAGATATTAAGAATAAAATCTAAAAAAAAAAAAAAAAAGAATGAAATCTCCTTGGTTGCTGAATTATCTGTGGATTTGTGCCCACCCTCTGCTTCGCTTTGGTGGGGAAGCAGTGCTCTCACATGGCTGTGTGACATTCCGTGACATGCACTGCAAAGCTCAGAGATGTGGCAGAGAAGATGTCAGTGTAAGGGCAGTCTGTCTCCAGGCAGTGTGACCTGGCCATCCGAGGTGCTGCTTGGTGACTGAGAGATTCGTCTGAACAAAACACTGAGCGCTGTTGATCTAATGACATGGCACTGCCGAGATGCGTGAGATGCTCATATCAAGCCTGGGGAACACACACCAGAGAGGAAAAGCCAGGACAGCAGGCTCTGTACAGGCAATAGAGGTGATGACAGTGCGTGAATAGCCGTGTTTTGTCAAAGAGTGACAGTTGTTCATAAAGGGCACTCCCCAGAACAAACCAGAACAAGTACATACCTAAATGAAGTCAGCTGATACTCAAAGGTTTTCAAGCTAAAAACCAGATTGCTTCACTGCAGGCAAAATGCTCCATTGAAGACTCGTAATTGGAAGGCACTTTATCGACCTACTTATCAGGAGGAAGCTGATTATTAGAAATGCCTGCGTTATAGACGCTAGGCACATTCTGCATTCAGTTCGGAGTTAAAGTGAAAATAATGAGAATTTTCTTAAAATACAAATCTTAAGTTCTTTGTGGCGTTTGTGTTAATGGGTCTTTTGGAGTTCAGCCTTGGGTAAAGTGAGCGGAGAATAACCCAGATGTGAGCGTGGACACTGGATCCTCCTGCACAGAGAACTCGGTGATTCCTGCAACATAAGCCAGTCCCATCTAAGCTTGTTCTCACCGGCAAAAGCAGCTCACACGGCCAACACCCAGCGCGGCCCACGGCCCTGCCCTGCGTTAGAGCCACGGCAGAGAACTTGAGACGGGTCAAAAGGGAGCTACTATAGAGATATTATGAAAACCCACCACGTTAATGTTTCCTCAAGTTTGTGGTGGCATAAGAAGAGAAGAATAAAGTGAAATACGGAAACAGAAGGAAAACCAAACCTTGGTCTGTTCACAGTGACGAATTAAGGGCTGCTCTAAGCTACCCACTCTCCTCTCGGTTTTCTCTCAATTATCTGTATAATTGAAGTGAAAGTGGTGCTTGGGGTCTGAATTATCAAGCTGATGACTTCACTTTCTCTAATTCACCCTAAATACATCTACTTAGATTTTCTAAAATAACTTAAAATAGCAACTTTGTGCCTCTGTTAAGAGGTGTCATTTTTTTATTTTTTTTTTTATTTCTTTTCTCTTTGCGGTACGCAGGCCTCTCACTGTTGCGGCCTCTCCCATTGCAGAGCACAGGCTCCGGACGCGCAGGCTCAGCGGCCATGGCTCACGGGCCCAGCCGCTCCGCGGCATGTGGGATCTTCCCGGACCGGGGCACGAACCTGTGTCCCCTGCATCAGCAGGCGGACGCTCAACCACTGCGCCACCAGGGAAGCCCAAGAGGTGTCATTTTTTGATTGGAACAGAATGATGAGCATATGCTGCCTGACACCTGATAGGTACTCACCGGCTATGAGTGTGTTCCCCACCCCACCCTGATTATACTGTCCTTAGACAATGAGGCTGGAGGCCGGGAGGCCGGGTAGAAGTCTCTCATGTCCAGCAGACAATAATAAGGTAGCGCTTCGGGGACCGTGGGTTAATATTTCAGGATGTCCACCCATTTTTGTCAGGCACCAGAGCCTCAAGATCCATTTAAGAAGGAATGGATAGGACTTGGTGACCAACTAGATAGCTGTAGAGGGAAGGAGCCAGGAGAGAGTTGATTTCTCATGCTGGGGCAGCAGAGTGGATGGAGAGGCCGTTTCCATGGCAAGGAGTGAAGGGCTTCGGGTCACCCCTAAGAACATCAATCATTGTGCCGTGCGGGGAAGCCCTCGGGAGGTTATTGAGTTATGTGGGACTTTGGTCGGCTTTTTAATTTTCTTGCTTCTTCCTTAGCTGACAGACTGTCCCCTGTCACTTCTTGATACTCTCAGTGCTCCTGCTTCTAAGCGTTTTCCTCCTTTACTTTCTCATTTGCTGCTTCTGGAAAACCCAAGAGGCAAGGTGGCTAGAAATGTATGTACAGCAAGAGTCTCTAGGGGCAAAGTGATGGTCCACAGACTGTGCATTATATGGTCCCAGGCTTTGCGACTTCTCCCCCGGCTGCTCCCAGCGCAGCTGTCGCTTTAAATGGATTAGGTCTTCACAGATCTGGCATTCAGAGAGCTGCGGACGTATTTATTTCTGTTTTTAATATCAACTTTGAGAATAAAACAGCTCCCTCAAGTCATCAGGTGATTATAAATTTTTAAGGTACGATTTTAAAATTTCTTGGCTGTCACATAATAAATAATAGCTGATGTTTCTTGGGCACTTAGTAGAGACCAGACCCTGTTCTAAGCACATTTCATGTGATATCACTACGGATCAGACAGTATTATTATTATTATTATTTTTTTTTTGTGGTACGCGGGCCTCTCACTGTTGTGGCCTCTCCCGTTGCAGAGCATAGGCTCTGAACGCACAGGCTCAGCGGCCATGGCTCACGGGCCCAGCCGCTCTGCGGCACGTGGGATCTTCCCGGACCGGGGCACGAACCCGCGTCCCCTGCATCGGCAGGCGGACTCTCAACCACTGCGCCACCAGGGAAGCCCCAGACAGTATTATTATTATCCAGTTTGTAGACAGGAAATCGGAAGCATCAGGAGGAAATCGGAAGCATCAGGAGGTAACTTTTCCCAAGGCCACACAGTCCATAAGCAGCAGAACCAGGATTCAGATGCAAGCAGGACTCCACAAAGCAGGACCCTAACCCAAGTGTACTCTAGTTCCCTGGTTGAATAAGTGAATGGGGCTTAGAACCAACTTGCAAATGGTTTCTGTGAATCTTTAGGGCATAAAGATTGTAGTTGGTTAGTAATACAACTCAGGCTTAACTCCCCTGCTCCCACCTTCCTCTGATTTCACAACACACAAGCATCAACCACATCAGACACGTTTGCCATTCCCTGACTCGGCTACTAATGCAGAAAAGCAAAACAAGGACGAAGCAGAGTTCACAAGTTAGGTGACTGCTGGCCCAGTCACAGAACATACCTGGTTAATTCACTGAGGCATATTAACTTGTGTTGTTGTCACCATATCTCTTCCTCCCCTGGTCCAAGAAAGTTCTCCCTGTGTGTTTCCACTGTGTTATGGGTTGAATGATGGGCACCCCCCTGCCCGCCCCCCGCCAAATTGATACGTTGAAATCCTAATGCCCACTACTTCAGAATGTGACTATGTTTGGTGATAGGCCTTTAAAGACGTAAAGTAAGATGAGGTCATATGGTGGACCCTAAAACAATGACTGTTGAGAAAAGAAGATTAGGACACAGGCACAGATAAGACCATATGAAGACACAGAAAGAAGGCAAGCCATCTACAGGCCAAGTAGAAAGGACTCAGAAGAAATCAACCTTGCCAACACTTTGATCTCAGACTTCCAGCCTCCAGAACGATCAGGAAATAAATTTCTGTTGCTTAAGACACCCAGTCTGTGGTACTTTGCTATGGCAGCCCTAGGAAATGAACACAGTGACCAGAGAGGTTTGTATTCAGAACCTTAAGTAGAAATTGCCTGAAAATAGCCTCCCTCACTAGCTTTTCCCCAAAAGTTTAAGTTCATTGAGGAATTACCTTAGGAAGAGGGGAGGAAGTTGAATTTTGGGGGCAGTGGAGTGGGGAAAGGGCAGAAGTTCAGAAGGCTGATGGGCAAAGAAAATTCTCCAAGACTAGAAGGGCGCCTGGCTTAGTACTAGACACAGTGGCTCCCCTCTTTTCACCACCCCCAATCCCCCTGCCCAAGAATGACCCAATTGAATTCCATCCATATCAGTCAGAAAGAGATTCAGAGGTAGATATTACTGTATAATTTGACTATTCTATTGATTTGAACATAATGACATAACTTGCGTCCTCAAGCTTGCTGAGTAGAAACTTGAGTGAAATCACACCCTTTAGGAAAACATGAATCATCTAATCACGAAAAGGCCCCAAACAGAAAGCTGACAGCAGCGACCACCATTGCTCCTTCCTCTCCAGCACTGTCCCCTCTTCTGCTGGGGACACACCTTGACACGTCATTGAAGAATGACCTTTCCCCCAAGTGCATGGGCCTGGAGGACTGTCCATCAGGATGCTTGCCTTGCCAAGGACAGGCGTTGGACCAGCTGGACTAATTGGATTCTCCCCACTTTTTGAATCCTGAGAGAAGGGATATAAGGCAGAACAGATGCTGAAATTATTTCTTCCCAACTTTCACTCCCTGAAATCACTGGCCAGATGGCTGGAATTCCTTGGAGCTCCCATGATGAGACCGGTCTCCAGGCTTCACTTGCTTCCTGCGAGGATCCACATCTCCCTTGAGTAAATTTCATTTTTGCTTAAGGCCGCTAGAGTCTGTTTCTGTGGCTGACAGTCCTGAAGCCTTAGTTAATACAATGCCTGTGGAATCAGATCCCAGATGTTAAGGTGGAAACAGCAGATACAGCACATTGATCACCACTCTTTGGGGAATGTCATAGTCCGTTATTTATTGAGATTTTCAGCCACCCATTTCCTCACAGGTGGTTCAGTTTGCTAAATTTAAATATATGAATTTTGAGATTAGAGACAGTTTGCTGCTGAATCTGAGGTTGAAACCATGATTGTCATGTGCATGCCAAAAGGTGCGTCACTTCAGAGGCATTTGTCAGAAGCAGTGGTTCTAATTCATTTACTCATTAGTTCAACAAATATCTACTGAGCAACTATTATGTGCCAGACACTGGTTTCAGCAAAGGGGATACAGCAGTGGCTAATCCATTGAAAAATCCCTACACTCATGGAGTTGAATTCTACTGAGAAAGATAGGCACTAAAAGAGAGGAAGTAGATATATAGTATGTTAGATAAGGGGAAGTGTCGGTGGGAAACAATAGGGAAAAGAAGATAAAAAGTATTAAGGAGTAGAATGCTGTAATTTTAAATAAGTTGAGACATCGGGATTATATAAACTTGTCTGTTACATACCTGTGAAGACAATCCAGGGGACTAAGGTCTTCCTTTTATTTATTTTCATAACAGTTTTATTGAGATACAATTCAAATACTATACAATTCACCCACATTCAAAGTACCATACAAGCACTTTTAGTCTAGTCACAGGGTTGTGCAGTCAACACCACAGTCAATTTTTTTTTTTTTTTGCGGTACGCGGGCGTCTCACTGTTGTGGCCTCTCCCATTGCGGAGCACAGGCTCCGGACGCGCAGGCTCAGCGCCCATGGCTCACGGGCCCAGCCGCTCCGCGGCATGTGGGATCTTCCCGGACCAGGGCACGAACCCCCAACTTCCCCATCACCCCAGCCCTAAGCACCACTAATCTATTTTTTGTTTCTGTAGGTTTGCATGTTCTGGACATATCACATAAATGACCTCGTATAATATGTGGTCTTTTGTGATTGGCTTCTTTTCACTCAGAATAATCATCCATGCTTTTGTATGCAAATTCCTTTATATTGTCGAACTGTATTCCATTGTATGTATATACCGAAATTTGTTCATCCGTTCATCTGCTGATGAACATTTGGGCCATTTCCAGTTTGGGGCTATTACAAATAAAGCTTCTATGAATAGTTGTATCCATGTTTTTGAAGGCATGTCTATTCTCTCTGGTAAATATCTAAAAGTAGAATTGCCAGATAATGTGTTTAACTTTTAAGAACCTGCCAAGCTATTTGCCTCGCTATTGTAACATATTACATCCCTACCAGTAGTGGATTAGAGTTCCAATTCCTCCACATCCTTCCACCGCTTGTAACTGTAGCCATTGTAACAGGGATCTCCTGAGGTTTTAATTAGCATTTCCTTAATTAATGGTGTGGAGCATTTCTTCCTATGCTTATTTGCCTTCTAGATATATCTTCTTTGGTGACTGTTTAACATCTTTCGCCCATTTTGTGTTGGTTGGCTGGCTTTGTTGAGTTTTGAGAGTTCCTTGTATAATCTGCATACAGGTCTTCTATCACATACACACTTTCCAGTGAGTTTCTCCTAATCTGTGGTTTGTCTTTTCATTCTCTTATCAGTGTCTTCTGAAGGCCAGAGATTTTACATTTTCATGAAGTCCGACGTATAAATTCATTCTTTTATGGATTTGGATAATAAATCTTTGTCTAACCTAAGGTCAACAAGATTTTCTTCAGTGTTTTCTTCTAGAAGTTTTATAGTATTGGGTTTTAACGTGTCGAGAGGCAGGGATTCAAGTTCACTTTTTCTGCATATGGAAATCCAACTTTTCCAGCATCATTTGTTGAAAAGTCACCATTGGTTGCGTTGCCTTTGTGCCTCTGTCAAAAATCAGTTGTCTAACGGGGAGGGGGAAGGGGAAGCTGGGATGAGGTGAGAGAGCGGCATGGACATATATACACTACCAAATGTAAAATAGATAGCTAGTGGGAAGCAGCCACATAGCATAGGGAGATCAGCTCGGTGCTTTGTGACCACCTAGAGGGGTGGGATAGGGAGGGTGGGAGGGAGATGCAAGAGGGAGGGGATATGGGGATATAAGTATATGTATAGCTGATTCACTTTGTTATACAGCAGAAACTAACACACCATTGTAAAGCAATTATACTCCAATAGTGATGTTAAAAAGAAAAATCAGTTGTCTATATGGGTGTGGCTTTATTTATGAACTGTCTAGGCTGTTCCCCTGATTAACTTTGTCTGTTTTTATACCGATACTATACTGTTTTGATTACTGTAATTTATGGTGGTAGTGCCATATATGTATGTGTTGTGTGTGTGTGTGCGTGACATCATGGAATCTCATCCCTAAATATCTTAGCATGAAAGTTTTAAGAATGAGGGCATTGTCATAGTTAACTTGCAACAGCAATACAAATTAGTGATAATCCCAAATATTATTTAATATACAGTCCACAGTCACATAGCTCTAATGTCTCCCAAATATTTATAGCTTTTTAAAAAAATTTTATTTATTTATTTATTTATTTTTGGTTGTGTTGGGTCTTCGTTTCTGTGCGAGGGCTTCCTCTAGTTGCGGCAAGTGGGGGCCACTCTTCACCGCGGTGCACTATCGCGGCCTCTCTTTGTTGCGGAGCACAGGCTCCAGACGCGCAGGCTCAGTAGTTGTGGCACACGGGCTTAGTTGCTCCACGGCATGTGGGATCTTTCCAGACCAGGGCTCGAGCCCATGTACCCTGCATTGGCAGGCAGATTCTCAACCACTGCGTCACCAGGGAAGCCCCATATTTATAGCTTTTAAAGACATTTATGAAGGTCTTTTATCAATATCTCTAGCTTTTCTTTGATATTTCAAAATTCTTAATTTTTTTGCTGAGTCGATTTTCACACTTTATCATATTGCTAGGAATCCATCCTTTCTAATTTTGAAAACTGTTGCTGTAGAATTGATTATTCTGTTCTAAATTATTTTAATCGCTTCTGTCTCTGTGGTTATTTCTCCTTTCTACTCTTACCCATATTTGCTCACACTCTCTTTATCTCTCTTGCTGTCTCTTTCCTTTAAGGGGTTTATCTTTTTCATAAGTCTTGGCCAAGAAAAGCAACATTTGGATTTAATTTATCCTCTGCTATCCTCTTATGGTACCTTATTACTTTGGGGTTTTATCTTTATTTTATCTCTCTTCCTAGTTTCTTTGGGTTTCTTTTGTTGTTCTCTTTAGGAAATTATAAAAATGAATTCTTAGCACCTCTTGGTCTTTTTTCTTTAGTCATAGATGCGTTCAAGACCATGAACTCTGGGGATGGGTCTCACTGTGTCTTACAGGTTTTGTATGCTGTGCACTGCTTTTTGTTGCTTTCTAGATAGCTGGTAATTTTTCTTCTGGGGTTCCTTTTTAATCGACAGATTATCAACAGCTCCTTTTTAGTTTCCAAATGGATAAGATTTTTGGTCATTTTTGACACTTGTATCTTTTAAAAAAATTTTTATTGAAATGTAGTTTACTTACAATGTTGTGTCAGTTTCAGGTGTACAGTAAAGTGATTCAATTATACATATGTAGAAATATATATATCCTTTTCTTACATTCTCTTCCATTATAGGTTATTACAAGATATTGAGTATAGTTCCCTGTGTTATGCAGTAGGTTGTTGTTGGTTATCTATTTTATACATAGTAGCGTGTATATTTTAATCCCAAATTCCTAATTTATCCCTCTCCCCCACTCCCCTTTGGTAGCCATAAGTTTGTTTTCTATGTCTGTGAGTTGCTTGTATCTAATTTTATTTGATTATGAACTGAAAAATTGTGATGTTTAAAATCTCAGTGCTTTTGAATGTTTAAGGTTTTAATGGTGGACTTGCGTCACTTCTTTATGATAACTTTTAATAGATATTCTTGGACCTTTGAAAATAATGTACATTCCCTATTCAGTGGATGTAAGGTTCTCTATATAAGTACCAGTTATATCCAGCTCATTGATTGTATTTTTCAATTCCTCTATGTTCTTGCTTATTTTTTTCCTGTTGGATATGCTGTCTCAGGAAGATATCTAGAAGACTCTGACTATAATAGTAATTTTATCAAATAGTTCTTGAATTTGTCATCGCTTTTGCTCTGTGCTTTTAACTTGTAGAGTTTGGGGCATAAATGCTGTGTCTCTTATACTGCTTTAACAAAAGTCAGCTTTGTGTTTATAAAAAGGCCCTGTATATCCTTGAGGGGTTGAGTGGTTTGGACCTCTGCTATTCATCTTCTTCCATCTTGAGACCTCTCTTCCGTTTCCTCTGTGGTTGGTTTTGAATCTTAACTATTTCCTTGGAAAGGGGTATTTGAGTATCATAGTTTCTGGCTATTTGCTTATCTTCAGATAGCTTCCTGACTGTTGGAAGATCTTGGCCAGATAGAGGATTCTTAGGTTGCAGCCCTTCTCTCTTAGGTGCTCCTCCACTATGTCAGAGTAGCAGGTGAGAAGTCTCAGCCTTTTCTGCTGAGTTTTTGTGTGTGCGTGTTGGTGGGGGGTGGCTGCAGTGTGAGGGTCTTGGGGGAGCAATATCAATCAGGGCTGTCACCTTGCCCAATGCCAAGAGCACCATCCATGTCAACTTTCGTCACAAGAATCGCAGATGACTGCGGGCCCACCTCTTTCCAGCATCTGCTGCTATCTTGTTCTCATCCTTGGTCTTCCCAAGCCTGGGCTCCAGGTACTTCCCCAGCCCAAGGGGAAAAATACTTCTGGTGGTTTTCTCCACCCCACAAAGCTGACGGCCTCACCTGGCCCCCACTGTCCTTAGGCTTCTGCAAGAGGACCCCATGAGAAGCAGATCAATGGAGGTGAGCAGATCAATGGAGGTGAGCATGGAGGCAGAGGAGGTTGCTTTCTTGGTGCCATAGTCCCAGAATCCCTCCTCATCCTCTCTGAGTGTAGAGTTCTTTTGACTGATTGATTGATTGATAGATTTTTTTTTATTGATGTTTAAAAATTGAAGTAGAGGGCTTCCCTGGTGGCACAGTGGTTGAGAGTCCGCCTGCCGATGCAGGGGACACGGGTTCGTGCCCCAGTCCGGGAAGATCCCACATGCCGTGGAGCGGCTGGGCCCGTGAGCCATGGCCGCTGAGCCTGCGCGTCTGGAGCCTGTGCTCCGCAACGGGAGAGGCCACAACAGGGAGAGGCCCGCGTACTGCAAAAAAAAAAAAATTGAAGTAGAGTTGATGTACAATGTTATGTCACTTTCAGGTGTGCAGCAAAGTGATTCAGTCACATATCTATCTATTCTTTTTCAGATTCTTTTCCATTATGGTTTATCCCAGGATATTGAATGTAGGTCCCCGTGCTCTGCAGTAGGACCTTGCTGTTTTGAGTGCAAGGTTCTTGGAGTAAAGCTTGCTTAAGACTCTTCCTGCGGACATATGAACTCTTCAATTTTAGACATCCCACAGTGATAGCAAAGCTGCTGTTCAGTAACTGTAGCATCCTTTTAAACAGAGTAGGCGTTCAATTATTTTTCCCTAAAATAAAGCTTAAAGTGTGGCATCAGTGTTCTCCACTAAAAAAAAAAAAAAAAAAAAAAAGAGGGATGTTAACATGTTCAGGCATTTGGCGGTTACATACGGTCGAGGAAATCTCCCAGCCAGCTTGCTTTTGAAAAGGGAAGGATAAGACCACAGTGCATGGCGTGACGGTCCAGAGCACTCATGACCTCCTTGGAGAAAGTAACTCCATGAGAGACCACCTATCTGGTTAGAAAGTGGCGTCCATGACATGAACTTGTTTTGCTATTTCTGTAGGCTTTTATTAGAAGGTCTCACTGAGAAGAAAGAAAAGAATGTTCCTATAAACTTGGGACAGAAAAGCAATAAAAGCCACTAGAGACAGTCTGAATTTTTTTTTTTTTTTGCGGTACGCGGGCCTCTCACTGCCGTGGCCTCTCCCGTTGCAGAGCACAGGCTCCGGACGCGCGCAGGCTCAGCGGCCATGGCTCACAGGCCCAGCCGCTCCGCGGCATGTGGGATCTTCCCAGACCGGGGCACGAACCCGTGTCCCCCACATCGGCAGGTGGACTCTCAACCACTGCGCCACCAGGGAAGCCCAGTCTGAAATTTTTATTGTAATATTTCACTGATCAGAAGGAGGAAGCCGGAAGCCTCACGAGGTTCGAGAAATCATAGACGATATGGACAGACCATTTTTTTTCTGCCTTGTGGAAAGGTAAAAATTAATCGGGGTGTGTGGTTCAGAGCAGAAGAAGCAATTGGTCTAGTTGTGCTAGAATGAAGTATACTTTTTGTGAATTTTTTTTATTGTGGTAAAATACATACAACGTAAAATTTGACATTGTAACCATTTTTATGTGTCTCATTCTGTGGCATGAATTACATTCAGTGTTGAATAAACCTTCACTATGATTTCCAAAATGTTTTCGTCTCCTCAAAGAGAAACTTTGTAACCATTAAGCCTAACTCTCCTCTTCCCCCAGTCTTTGGTAACGTCTTTTCTACTTTCTGTCTTTATGAATTTGCCTATGGAATGAAGTACTTTTGTGAACCAGGGAGCTGTAAAACTAAGTTGGAGCTTGGGTGAAAAGACTGATCCTTTTTTTTTTTTTGCATTTTATTTATTTTTTTTACACAGCAGGTTCTTATTAGCTATCTGTTTTATACCTATTAGTGTATACATGTCAATCCCAATCTCCCAATTCATCCCACCACCACCTCCACCCGCCGCTTTCCCCCCTTGGTGTCCATACGTTTGTTCTCTACATCCGTGTCTCCATTTCTGCCCTGCAAACCGGTTCATCTGTACCATTTTTCTAGGTTCCACATATATGCGTTAATATACGATATTTGTTTTTCTCTTTCTGACTTACTTCACTCTGTATGACAGTCTCTAGGTCCATCCATGTCTCTACAAATGACCCAATTAGAAAAGACTAATTCTTGATGGATTCAGTAGTTAATTTTATAGACAAGTGAAGCCGTGCAAAGTTTCAGAGCAAGAAATATGACCTGATCTATACGTAGCTTTCGTAGCTTCATCTGGAAGAGGTTTGTGGAATGGATCGGGGTCTGGAGACCAGTTGAGAGGCTGTTATAAAGCCCCAGGCTGGGGGTAAGGAACACTAGTAGCTGCTACTGAAATGGAAAAGAAGATTTAGGAGACATTTTAGGGGAAATACAGGAGGAAGCCACTACATGACCTGGCAAAATTACCTTGGGGATAAGGGGAGGGAGGATAACAGCTGTTTTGAGTCTGGGTAACTTGGGTGATTAATTTTTAAGCTACACTTAAATGAGACATTCTATTAAGAAGTCAAGAAAACAGTTACTTAAATTATCAACACAGTACAAGGAAAAGGTCTGAAAGAGGTGTGATGTTCTTTTAGGATAAACCCAAACTAAAGAACAAAAGAATTCTATCTTCTCTTAAACGTCATGGTTCGTGTGACATGGCACTTCATAGGAAGGGAAAGAGGTAGGAAGGATGGGTGGTCAGTCACTCTAGGGTGATGGAAAGTAACAACTCAGGGAGGGAGTGTGAATTAATTCTATGTGGAAGATCAGTCCTCGTGGAGGATTCTGCTATGGTCAATGCTTGGCAGTGGTAAGCGTGATATCATGGCTAGGAGCCTGGAGTTTGGATCCAGACGTCTTGAGTTCAAATCCTACTCTGTCATGTACTAGCTGTGTGGGCTTGGTCAAGCTACTTAACCTCTATGAACCTCTGTAATAAGGAGTCATAAGAGTATCTCACTGGGTTGTTATACACAGATTAAATGATTTAGCATTCGTTGAGTGTTTAAAGAAGTACCCGGCTCAATGGTTAGAGTTAACGAAGAATACTGGCCTCCACGTCAATGCTAATTATTCATTTTATGGTTAAAAGTCAATTTTAAAATACATAATTGGTATCATCATAACTCACTTTGAAAAATTCATTGACTTGGATTGTTTGTTTCTATGGGGTCTACGTTTTTTTTTTTTAATTTGTTTATTTGGGTTTTTTTTGTTTTTGGTTTTTTTTTTTTTTTTTTTGCCTACAACGTGTAATATTGAGTTGAGCACATAGTAGGGCCTGAATCACCATATGGTTGACTAAATGAAGGAAATAATAAATTATCTTTATCCACGTCTAAAATTAGGAATACGGATTTCTAAGGATCTTTTGCTTCACTTGTAACTAAAATCAGGGGCACTGTTTTGAAGGTCATATTCAGCTTTTAAATGAGAGGGTTTTTCTATCATTTTTCTCCCAGGAAATTTAGAAGACGCCCAAATTGGCTGTGATTAATACCAAGTGCCTCCGTGCGGTACACGCTTACCCCTGGACCAGCTAGCTGCACGCCGCCTTGCCCACCGCCCCTGGAATTCCTGATCGCCAGGCGGACCTGGGGCCCCCGGGAGCCGGGCTCCTCCGCAGGCTGGGCTCTGAGAGATTCGGTGGGCGCTGCTGCCCTCTGCTGGTGACCGCACGAAACACCGCTCTCCGTTCCCTTCACCTGGGCTTCTCGGAGGAAAGGGACTGAACCTGTGAGTACCTCCGAAACCTCCCTCACCCGCACCCTACGCCCTGCAAAAAAAATGTTCAAAATCAAAGCACTACTGAGTGGTATAGATGAGCAGTAGGAAGTCTGACACAGTTCTGATTTTTCCCATTAGACCACAGCTCTTCTTTAAATGTTCACTATTTAATTCTTTCCCAAAGTGCACTTTCCTGTGCCTCTGCTTTGTTGAATTGGCTGGATACAGTGCTGTTTCGATGTGTCCAGTGTAGTGTTTTCAAGTTTATCTTAAGAAGAAATTGGAATGTAGGTGCCGTGTGTTCTGGACTGGTCGCACGATGTTTAGCAGTGTTCTGTGGTTGTGTCCTAGACTCCTGATGACAAAAATCAGAGACTCACCCCTTTTTTCCTCTTTCAGTACTTATGGCCTAGTAGTTAGCTTTGAATTTATACCTTTTGTAGTGCCTTTTGCCTTATGCCTCTTGATCATTTTTGTTGTTAAATGATAACCTTTGATTTCTGGAAATCATATCAGTTCATAAGGATTTTCCTTATTCTTTTTTAGCTCAGCCTAATGTTTCATCGTGTGTTATGTGCTGTAGCTTATTCGACGCCTTTCCTATATTTGGGCATGTAAATTGTTTCCAATACTGTACAACTTCACGTAATGCTGCCATGAATAAGCGTGTGTGTGTGTATTTTTGTATGACTGGGGGTGTATCTTCAGGGTAGTGATTAGAAGTGGGATTGCTGCCTGAAAAGGTGAGGGCACATGTAGTTTTGTTCAATTTTACCAGACTTACTAGGGGCAGAGGCTCACTCTGAGAGGGTTAGTGACTAGCATTGATTGTGAGGATACTTGTGATGAAAGAAAGAGAGAGGGAGAGAGAGAAAGAGAGAAAAAGAAAAGAAAGAGAGGAAGAAAGAAAGAAAGGCAGAGGGAGGGAGGGAGGACCACATGGAACTTTAGCCATGTGGTCCTATCTCATGAGGACTTAGGAAAATAGTCTGGTTGGCAAGGAGGGGGAGGCATGCACTAGACCTCTTGGGACAATTAGAAACTGTAGCACGACTCAGCTCGTAGAGACCGATCTGCTGCTTGCTGGTTCTGGCCGTAAGGCTGACCTTGGTCCCTGCACAGCCTGGGTTGATGAATATTCGTTCTGGTATGCCTGTCCCTGTTGGTGACACCACTCTTGTCTGTCTGGCTACTCTTCTTCCCACCACCACCTGAGTCCTTGGCTCTGTGAGACATTCATCCCTTCCTCCTGCTCTTTCTTGCCAGCTCGCGCCTAACTTTCTGATCTGATCGTGGCCACTCTAACTGCACCGCCTATTTCATGCTGTGCTGTGTACGTCCACTACTAACTGGGGAATCCCACCACGTTTCTAATTCAGGTTCTGATAAGTAAGAGTCTCGGTGCCCCGTACTTCCCTTTGGGACAGAACTGGTCATGCCAGGGCGTCTCCTAGGCCACCTGCAGTTTACACGGTGTGTCATGTGTCCCCCTAGGGCAGCCTCTCCAGAGGGGCTCATGGGTGGCACTGGAGCTATGACAGGTAACAGGATTGGTATTTCTATAATTGAGCAGTTCACCAGAAATGGGAACATGGCCGCGCTTATGACGTTACCTGTTATGTCCTCAATGGCTGCACAAGGCCAGTTGTAAATCCGTGCTCTTTCCTATCGCACTCTTGTTTTTAAACTGTCAAGAGGGAAAAAAAAAATGCTATCACGTGTTTCATCACTTGTTTTGTATATGAAGGGAGGTAATTACTAACGGAACTGAGAAAGTTGGTACCAGGTAACTTCCTGAAAAAGTGATCCTAAACCAAGTCCATCATTTGTATCTTACCCTAAATGTCCCCTTGTCACAAAAGCCTCTCCTTACCATCGCTATCCCAAGAATGTGTTCACGTCCTCGCTATTCTGGCCACTGTCTGAATAATTTACTTAGTGGTCTGTTGTTTGTTTACCTTTCCCCATTCCTTCCCCACCAGAACATAAGCTCCATGAACTTAGTGGCTACCGGTCTGTCCTATACCCACAGCACCCAGAACAGGGCTCGGCACACAGTAGGAGCTTATAAATATTTGTTCAGCAAATCAGTGCAATGACGGCGAGGCTGTGTGAAAAGTGTCATGCTGTGTGACACGTTCGACACTTCCTGCTGTGTGCAAATGGCTTTTAGTAATCAAAAATTAAACCGATCTTGTTTACATCAATTATTCCAGCTCGATAACCCAATCCAGAAACAAGAGCATTTTGTAAGTACTCTTCTTCCTCCAGAATGCTGCTTTGCAAAGGTATCTTCTAGCGAGGGCGAAATGAGCGTGCTACGTGGATTGATCATTATGCCGCCATAACACTGGAGTTTGGTGTGTTTGGCGCAGGTGGTCTAAGTCGGCATCCTCTGAGGTGTCATCAGTAGCTCTCTCCAAGGAAGGACGCTGGCAGTGGCAGAGGTAACTGCGCCTGCTTAAACCCATCTCGGACGTAAACGGGGAAGCTGTCATCAGCCTCTCATATCAAGCCTTTGAAATTCAGTCAAAAAGCTGAAAGTGCATGCCATTAAAAGTGAGCATCGCCACAGCCAAGCAGATGAAGTTAATTATACGCCAAGAGGACCGTTTTTTTAATGCAGTGGGCATGGTCGTCATCCGCATCAGCAGCCTGCGGGGCCTGATACAGCACACTGACTACGTTCTGCTCAGAATGAAAGAATCCAGTCCCCTGAAACAGAGCATCCTTTTCAGAGCCAAATGCTCTCACATAAAGGGAAAGTACAAAGGCTGAGAAGAAGGAGGGCCCACTTGATCGGGTTTCTAAATAAAACCAGGCTCCAATAGAAAAGAGCTTGTAACACTCATCATAAATGAAGAAAGTATGATTTAAAAATAAACCCTAGAAGCAGGGCTGATAAAGGAGACATCCCTGCCCTGAGCTCACCATAGCCCGTGTCAAGTCAACGTTTTAATTTCTAGGGGGCTGGATTCTACAAAGAAGAGGCATGTTTATTTGTTCTCCAAGAGGCAACAAACACCCCAGACTTCAGGCTTCTCTAGCAGGGTCTTTGTGAAACTAGTTAATCCAGTCAAATTGAGTTAATGGCTACAGAGAGGTTGATGGAATGGGCAATTTACTGTTCAATAATGAGCTGTCAATATGGGTCAAAGAACCCCTTTGATCAAGCCAATCACGGCAACCGTTCAGGGTTCCATTGATTTCTCTGCAATTAGTGGGCACGGTGCTAAAAAGCAAAGACGAAGACAGACCTGACTAGAAATGTGTCTCCTCTGTGCCGAGCAGAGAGCCTGACAGCAGGAGCTGGGCACGTGGCCTCAGAGAGCGTTGGCACCTGGCGATGAGTCCCAGAATCCCCTGTGATTTAGGTCTCTGGGCAATTGCAGTCAAAGTTTGGTTATGAATCTACAGTAGGAAGAATTGGAAACCAGAAAATACCAGTCGTGTATAATTTAAACGGCTCTCTCTGCCTCATTGACTATGTATACAGGTTTTCCCTTAAACTTAATAATGAGTTTTTTTTTGTTTGTTTTTGTTTTTGTTTTTTTTGCTGTACGCAGGCCTCCCACTGTTGTGGTGTCTCCCGTTGCGGAGCACAGGCTCCGGACGCGCAGGCTCAGCGGCCATGGCTCACGGGCCTAGCCGCTCCACGGCATGTGGGATCTTCCCGGACCGGGGCACAAACCCGTGTCCCCTGCGTCGGCAGGCGGACTCTCAACCACTGCGCCACCAGGGGAGCCCAATAATGAGTTTTTGATCATACATCCACTCCTTATCAAAAATCTGAGTCTCTGATGATCATTTTTGGGAGGTTGGGAGGATACTTTAGTTCTTTGCTGATGGACTTGAATTTATCTTCCCCCTTCTTTGAATTGAAATACTTCATGTCTTAGCTCCAGGTTTTAAAACATTGGCTAATAATTTATACTGGATTTTGTTTAAAGCTGGGCTTCACCTGAAATCATAAATCAAACGACAGAAGTGAGGATTTTCACATAATTCCCTGAGAGATTTATCTTCACATAAAAATGTGAAAAGTGAGGTGAAAAAAAGAATAAATGACAACTAAAAGCATCCCAAGTATAAAAGTCAAAATTTTTCCTGCGTTCATTGTCATCAGTCTGTTGTTTTCATCCAAGAATGCTCATCGCCGTCAGAGTTCACCCTCTTGTCTGTGGGGTTAAAGTAATTCCTCAAGTGGAAAATCTCCACCAGAGATACGGGTTTCCAGAAGTGTCCACAATGAGTAACACATTTAAGAAAAAACACCCATCATGTATCCAGGAAGAAGTATTGTTTAAGGAGGCAAAGAGATTTGCAGATTCCAGACCTTCACAATTACAAATTCCAAAGCAGAGCCTTCAAACAAAAATGCAGAGTCTTGACTGCTTTTCTCAAATATTTAAATGTGTTCTTCAAATTATTCAAGTAGTATATGGTTTTTAAAGGTTTGGTTTGAAAAAACCCACAGTGCCTGGCTTCCAGCACCTTCCCCAATAGTATCCCACATCCAGAGGCCACCACTTTTAACCTTGTCTTGGGGGTTTGACCCCTGTCTTTCTAAACAACGTGCTTGTACTGCTTTTGAACTTCTTTTCCAGTCTTAGATATTAACTTTTAACTGCCCACCATGAAAAGTAAAGCTCCGTGCAGACACACATTTTCTCAGATCCTCTGAAAAAGTTTCAGTCCTGGCTGAAAAAAAAAAAAAAAAAAAAAGGACATGAAGGCAGAAGAATTTGTGCTGATTGAGAGCACAGTGGTCTGGGCCCCATTCCTAATTGCTGGGCCCGTCGTTTCCATGGATTTCCCATCCTGCTCTCATTAATTCCACGCCTGCTCTCCATCTTCTCAATCTGTTTTTATCCTAGCTTTGCTTCCATTTACATTGTTATAATGACATAAATGTTATTCACAATTGAGCCATGAGTTATTTCAGAGTTATATTTTCTTTCCTGTACAACTTTGGTGCAATTGGGGTTAATAATTGTCTTGTGGTTTTGGGCATAGTTTGGGCATAAGTTCCTATCTCAGACCTAGACTCTCAGGCAAGAGTATAAATACACTCTCAGTATTTTCAAACTCATCATGTATTTGATCTGTTTCTTCTTTTTGGAGATTCCCTTCTAGAAGCCTCCACTCTATTCATTCATTCATTCATTGATTCAAGAAATGTGTGTGGGTGTCTACTAGGTGCCAGGCCATCTTCTAGGCGCTGAATGTGCATGAAAGATAGGATTCTTGCCCTCCTGGAGTTTACATTGGAGTTGGAGGAGATAGAAATAAGCAATAAGTCTAATAAAACATATTATTTTAGATGTTGGTACATTGTATGGGAAAAAAAAGTGAGCTTGTCAAGATGGATTGGGAGTGCAGGAAGGGGGGGCGCTAATGATATTATGAACAGAGGAATTGGGAGAGGTGACATTTGAGCAGCCTTGAAGGGATGAGCGGGTCACGGGGAAGCGCATTCCAGGCAGAGGGAATGGTCGTGGCAAAGGCTCTGATGTGAGAATGTGCCTGCTGTGTTCAGGCCATAGCTAGGAGACGGGAGTGCAGCAGATGCGTGAGGGGAGAACGGTCGAAGAGGACAACACAGAGACATTGGGAGGCGGCATCTCGCAGGGCCTTGTGGGCCACTGTAAAGGGGAACTTGAACTTGAAAAGGATCACACCATGGTGATTGGTCTGTCAAGAAGAGCACCAGGGGCGACGCAGGGAGACCAGTTAGGAGACCAAGATCCAGGAGGCAGAGAGTGGCGGAGTGGACCAGGTGTTAGCAGGAGAAATGGTGGAAAGCGGCCAGACTCTGGGTAGATTTTGAAGTTACTGTGAGTATGATTTCCTAGGGAAGTGAATGTGAAGAGGAGAGAGGGGGAGAAAGAAAAAGAGGTATCACGGGGAACCCACTTCCTGCTCCAGTCTTTCTGGAGCTTTCGAGGTCATCGACAAGGTTGTCATCCTGAGATCTCTCTTTTTTTCTTCATTGGAAAAAAGCAGGAACCTCATTTTAAAAAAAGGAAAAATTGCATATAATTCTGCCACCCAAAGATAACTACTGGTAACATTTTGATGTATGCTTTGCCAGACCTTTTTTTTAATTGAAATATAGTTGATTTACAATGTGTCAATTTCTGCTGTACAGCAAAGTGATTCAGTTATTAATATATATACATTTTTAAAAATTTTCTTCATTATGGTTTGTCATAAGATACTGAATACAGTTCACTGTGTGTAGCACCTTGTTGTTTGTCCATTCCCTGAGCTCTCTCTTTATACCATCCCAGGGATTCCTCTTCCCTTGGGTTGGATTCTCCATTTTCTAGGTAGAGTTCATCCTCTGCGACTTCCTTCCTGAGAATGGACAGATGGGAGATATGTTTGAGATTTTTGTAGGTCTTCAAATGCCCATATTCATTCCACAGTAAAGGGTGAGTATGGGATTCTAGGCTGGTAATCATTTTACCTTGATCTCTGAAGGCCCTGTTTCATGGTCCCCAGTGTCCCATTTCAGAAGATATGAGCCATTCTGATGCTCATTCCTTCCTAAGTGACTTTGTTTTTTCTTCTCTTTAACCCTTGGCATTTTCTTGTTGTGCCCACTGTTCTGAGTTTTCACAGTGGGGCGACTTTAAAAGAAATCCCTGTTGCTGGGTACTCAGTGGATTCTTTCAAATTAGAAACGTGGTGTCGTTCAGCTCTAGAGTGTCTCTCGTCTTAGTTTTCTCTTTTCTCTCTGGAACTCTTACTCAGGTGGTGGCTCTCCTGACAGCTTCTCTCTGAACACCGTCAGGGAGGTTCCTAGTTCGGATTCTCCAGAAGAAAACAGAATCTGCCCAACCAGTTCATCTAGTTGAGACAAGACAAATTGGTCATGAATTGCTAACCAGCCAATGAATCAGTTTCCCTCAGCTTCACTCATCTGATCAGCTTTGGGTCACATGACCACAGCTGCCACTCCTGAGAGTTCCATAAAGGAGGATAGGCATTTGGGAACGGGCTTATGTCCCTAAGATAGAGCTAATTGCAAATATTCTTTGCTGTCAAATCTTATGTCAAGTAATAGATTCTGGGCTGGAAAATATGGTTTTATAGATATATATAATATATATATTAAAATATATATTAAAATATATATGTATAGTTTAAATATATATATTATAAATATATATTATTCCCCTAGTAAATTGTAAAAATATTTTAAATATGATATACCTTTCTCTTTAGATGTACATTCCAGATGGATCAAAGATTTAAGTGAAGAAAGAGAAAGAGAGAGAAAGGAAGGAAGGGAGGAAGGAAGGAAGGGAGGAAGGAAAGAAGAGCATAAATATACCAGAGGAAAACATGGATGAATATTTTTCAAACCATGGTGTTGGAAAGGTTTGACAATAAGAACAGAGACCATAAGGCAAAGAATGACAAACTTAACTACATAAACACTGTAAACTTTTATGTTGAAAAAAATTCCATAAAAATGTAGAAAAATAACTAGAGGAAATTTTGCAACAGTTGACAAGCATTTAGTTTCCTTAAGCTATGAAGAGTGCTCACAGATCAATAAGGAAGATTTCGTAGAGGAATTGATAAAGCAAGATAGGCATTTCATCAAAGAGGAAATATATAGCGTCAGTACAATTGTGAAGAGAAATTCAGCGTCATACTAATAAGAGAAATGTAATGGGAAAGCAACACTGTTTCTGTTGCCGAAGATTAAAATGGGTGATAAAAATGTCTTGGCAAAGGGGGAGACAGGCCCTCTGTTTAATGTTGGTGGGAATGTGAGTTGGTGTATAATTTTTAGAAAAATAATTTAATCCTTATATACTATGTCAAAATGCAAAACGTTCAGCCCTCTTATTCAGCAATTACACTTCTAGGGATTTGGGGTAAGAAATAATTACCCACGTGTGAAAATATATGCATGTAAGATGGTCAACCCTAGGGTGTTTACGAGAGTGAGAAAATGAAAATGATTCAAATTGATATCAATTAAGGATTGAAAGGGGAAAAGTTGGTACATAAAAATAATGGAATCCTATGTGGTCATTAGAAGTGATGATGTCAATCCATATTTACCGGCATGGAAAGACATCTACCATACATGGTGGGGCGAACAAAGCAGTTTATAAGGTACAAGTTTAGAATGATCCTATTAATATATATCTAGGTGAATTTCAGTGAAGCTAAGTGTCTCTAGAATGTACGTTCCCCCGAGGACAAGGCCTTCATGGTCTTCACTGCTGTGTTCCCAGTGCCTCAAACTGTGCCTGGTACTTTGCAGCTGTGCAATAATGTTTGCTGAATGAATGAACGAATGCAAGCGGTTTACAGAGTTCTTCACCAAAAGTTTAACATGAAGGAGTGCTGGTAATTTTTTCTGTGCTCTCTACATTTTCTCTGTCTTTTGAGTTGCCTTCAAAATGTTTACTTTTACCAAAACAGATGCAGTATTAAAAACCTATGGTAATGCCTTCTGCTGGTGAGAACGTGGCAGTCCCAAATGTTTCAGTGACTGTGTAAACTGGTTTAACTCTTTCTGAAAACCACTGGATATTCAATATTTGAAAATCACAAAGAGTTCCTTCCTTGTGCCTATTAATCCTGCCTGGGTATTTATGCTAAGGAAAAAAAAAAAACGTAAAATATGAAATGCTGTGTACATCCCAAGGTGTTCATCATGGTTTTTATATTAGGAAAATAACAACCCTGGACAACCTAAAGGCACTTCTAACGGAGGGAAGAGTAAAAGTAAATTATGAAAATCCACTAGGTGGAATTTCCTGTAACCATTACCAGTTCTGAAGACTCTGCAGCAACATGAACAAAGAGAGGCTGAAAACACAGGCACGCAACGACTTAAATTCTGCATAAACAAAGTAATGGTGCTTTGGTATTAAGAGTGTGGAATTCTGGGAGCCGTTTTCTGAAAAGAGCGGAAAGAACATGAGCTTTCGAGCTGCAGACAGAGGTTTTTTAATTCAGGCGTAGCTGTTGCATAACCTTGGCTGGTCATATTCCCTAACTTCTTTGTGCTTCATTTTTCTTATCTACAAGATGGGCTAATAGTACTACTTCCTAATACTGGGAGAATTCAAATGAGATGCACATAAAAGTAAAAGCCATCACAGATATAGAGACAAACTAATGGTTACCAGTGGGGAGAGGGAAATCCAGCCTTGGAGTTGGGCACAACCCACTCTGGGACTCTCGTGGCTGAGAGCGAGGGAAAGCCACCGGCGACCACACGAGGGCGCCCGCATTCGGGACGGGTGACGCATTCCCGGGCGTGTCCAGCAGGAGACGCTATGGGCGGAGAGGGACCCTGGACCGGAAGCCGGGCTGGAGGCGTCCGGGCGCAGTCGCGGACTCCTTCCACTTCCGCCGCCGCCGCCGCCGCCGCCGCCGCCGCCGCCACGGGACCGGGCTGAGTTGCTGTTTGTTCCGAGCCGCTACCCTCGCCGTTGCGATGCCGCTGGAGAACCTGGAAGAGGAGGGTCTGCCCAAGAATCCGGACCTACGCATCGCGCAGCTGCGCTTCCTGCTCAGCCTGCCGGAGCACCGCGGGGACGCGGCCGTGCGCGACGAGCTGATGGCAGCCGTCCGCGATAACAGTGAGGCCGGCGCGAGAGCCGAGTCAGCGGCCTAGGCCTGGGCGGCCCCGCGCTCCCGAGCCTGCGGGGTTTTCCACAACGGGGCTCGCGACCCCGGGGCGCCCCTGCGACGGGGTCCCCGAGACCAGACCTGGCCTTTGCGCCCCTCGGGGCTTTCCTTTTGTCGGGGGCGCCTTCTGGGACCTCCAGCCTTGCCCTCAGAGGTTTGCGTCTCTGTGCGCCTCCCCCCCTGGGGCCAGCCTCGGGGCGGGGGGCGGGCGGATCCCGAGGTATTGAGCCCCGTGCCAGGCACGGAAGAGAGACATGACTTACTGTCATTAGCGACTGGTCTCGGGGACTTCAGCATTGCGGGTGGAGGGGAAACTTGGGTCGGTTCCTTTCGCCCTTCCTAGTAGTGAATGGCAGCGGGCCCTGTACCCTTGTACGCACGGGTCTGAGTGTGTGTGTGTGTGTGTGTGTGTGTGTGTGTGTGTAAACAAGCTTAGCCTTTCCCTTGTTGGAAGACTCTGTGAGAACAGAAGCCGCCGAGAGGCAAACCGAGGTTGTCCTCCCCCCGGCCCTAGTAGAGGGCGGCGGTGACAGGCCTGGCCCTGATGCTGACCGCCCAGCCCTTTACCAAGCTCTGTCCTGTTCCTTCCTCCTGGCAGGTAGGCGACTGGTGGATGACCTCGCAGTCGTGTACGAGGAAGGAGTGGGTAGACACTGAGGTTAGGGCAGGACGGGGCCTCACTCCTAAGCCACATCCCTCTCGTTCGCTCTCAGACATGGCTCCTTATTACGAAGCCTTGTGCAAATCCCTTGAGTGGCAGATGGACGTGGACCTGCTCAGTAAAATGAAGAAGGCAAATGAAGACGAGTTGAAACGTCTGGACGAGGAGCTGGAAGATGCGGAGAAGAATCTGGGAGAGAGCGAAATCCGAGACGCGATGATGGCAAAGGCCGAGTACCTCTGCCGGATAGGTGACAAGGTAAGTGAGATGGCCTCCCCTCTCTGTAGAGCCTGAAATGGGCACTGTGCAAGGTTAGTAATGTCTCATTTTAAAAACTAACGTCCTTTTCCACCAAGTGCAGAGGTAACCTGCTTGCCTGAACTAGTGAATCAGTGCAAAAAATTAATAAAGAAAAAGTTAGTAGTCTTCTTGCTACACCCATTCTGTCACCTGCCCCCAGACAGCCACCGGTGTGTAGTCTTCCCCCTCCCTCTCTATGCCAATAAAACAAAGTGCCTGTTCGGAGGTGTTTGTTTATTTATTGTTTTTACAAAATTGGGATCATTCTCAGTAGTTCACTTTTGTAACGTATCCTGGTTGGGAAGCATTGGTTCTGGTGCATTTTGAAAATTATTGTTTACACAGATAATCATCTCCTTGTAAGAAACTAAAATATTATAGTTAATGGTGAAGTTCTATTTGGTTTTTCTTTATTCTCTATCTCCTCAGATAATCCTTTAAATTCTTTTATTGTACATTTCCAGGCATGTGTATGTACTTGTAGAAATTAGGTAGTATTGGTTTAAAAAGTTTGTTTTACATCAATGGAATCGTAGTGTACTCATGTTGTCCCGTTTACTTTTTCATTCAGCATTATATCTGAGTGACTTCCCGTGTTAATGTTCCTAAATCTTGCTCATTCTGGTTGACTGCTAGCCAGTAGTCCATGGTAGGGCTATGCTGTAGTTTACTTAGGTATTCAGTGGTTGGGTATGTGTGTTGTTTTCAGCTGTTTTTGCTAGGACAAGCCACTGCTGTAAACACATGCCTGTGTGTGTGCCTCTTTGTGTATATATGCTCATGTTTCTCTAAGGTGTATTCTGTGAGATGAAATCTCTGGGACGAAGAACAGTTTTTATCTTAGTATGTGTGGCCTGTCCTCCTTCACAGCAGCCAACGTAATTTATACTCCACTATCAGGGCACAAGAGGGATACCCACAAGCATTGGATCTTTTAAGTTTTTTAACTTAGTAGTTCTGTAATAGTGGTTAAGAGGATGGGCTTTGAATGTCCTAATTTTAAGCAGTGCACCCTGAAGTATTTACGTAATGGATGACACGGTGTCAATATAAAAAAAATTAAATAGTGTGAGCTCTTGGATAAGATTGCTTGGGTTGTATTTCTGACTTCAGTAATTATATGATTTACTCCTCTGTATGAGTTTCCTCATCTGTTAAATAGGGATAATGATAGTGCCTAGGGGCAAAGAGCTTAGACTAGTCCCTGCTGCAAAGTGCTGAAATGTTAAATGGTACGAGCTATTATTATTTAGTTTAAATTTAAAACAAGTTTTTTTCTTCTGATTATAAATTTAGGGTTTGGAAAAAAAGAAGCTTTGGCCATTGTAAAAAGTTGGAAAATACAGAACAGTTTAAAAATAGCTAATAGTTTGTGTGGCTTTCTAGGCTGTGTGTGGTTTGCTTTGGTTTGGTTTTAAAGAGGATGAATTATTACACGTGAATGAGAAACTTAAAGCTTTTGATTCAGGCCTTAAGGAATTTCAACAAGGATGTTTGAATCAACATCAGGGGGTTGTAAATCGGTGATGTTCTAATAATATGTTCCGTATTTGTTAAATAGCCTTCTTCTAAAAAGAAGAGTTGTCTTTTTTCCCTCCTGTTTACTTTCTTGTTTTAATATTTTATTTTGTGTACTATTACTAAATAATGGACTTAGTGCATTTTTATTATTCACTGTGGTGTATTGATTACAGTCATTATTCTTTCCGGTGCTCAATTTGTTACAAGTTTGTTAGTGCAGGTTCCTTCAAGATGGTTTCTTGGTCCTTTTGACATGATCTCCTTGGTCTTCCTTAAAACAAGATGTCACAGGCTCACCTGTTATTTTCACTCTCCAAACCTGGAACCATCCATTTCTCCTAGGATCCCTGGTTTCTTTTACTGGGGGATAGTATTTGAAAACCGAGATCTTAGTACTGGGTGTGCCCATTACTGTCCTGCCAGTCTCTTTTTAGAAATGTATGAGGCATAACTAATAATTACGTAAAACGAAGCCAGACACATACTAAAAGGTACCAAGTATAAACAAATGATTTTATTCATGTTCATTTTTTTGTTTTGGGGGGTGGGTTGTTTTGGTTTTGTTTTGGTTTTTTTTTTTTTTTTTCTTTGCTGGTGGTGGTAGTGGTAGTTTTTTTTGCTGTTTTTTGGCCAGGCCACGTGGCATTGTGGGATCTTAGTTCCCCAACCAGGAATCAAACCGCATCCACTGCAGTGGAATCTCAGTGTCTTACCACTGGACTGCCAGGGAAGTCCCACATGTTCATGTTTTAAAAGCAATAAAAACATTTTATTCCACAATGATTTGAGATAGAATTGTATATTTAAATACTCAATTGTGTTCTAGTAGTCAGTGATTAAGATAAAATATTTATTACCCTTTAGGTGATAAGATTGACAGTTTACAGTAACTTTACAGTAGTGTATTGTAATTGTTAAAGGAAAAAATATAGAACAAAGAAGAATACTGAAATAATGGTGAATGAATTATGAATGTGTTTCTTCCATTGTTTTCTAGAATATAAGTATATGCTTAGACACAGTTGATGTGTTTTTTATAAAAGTGGAGAGAATCGTATAAGGAGCCCCATTGCAATTATCCCCTGGCTTTAACAAGATCAGCTCATGGCCATACTGTTCTATCTCTACTCCTACATGCTTCCCCAACTCCTTGCTAAGAAAATCCTAGACAGCTGTTAGCTTTTGAAACTTTTAACCTTTTCTCACCTGTTGCCTTGGTTCTCTTGACAGGAAGGTGCTCTGACAGCCTTTCGCAAGACATATGACAAAACCGTGGCCCTGGGTCACCGACTGGATATTGTGTTCTATCTCCTTAGAATTGGCTTATTTTACATGGATAATGACCTCATTACACGGAACACAGAAAAGGCCAAAAGGTGAATTTTATTTTTTCATTTTTTTAGTGTTTTATTTATTTATTTTTTGCCTGTGTCGGGTCTTAGTTGCGGCACACGGGATCTTTGTTGAAGCACGCAGGATCTTTTTGTTGTGGCGTGCTGGCTCTTCGTTGTGGTGTGTGGGCTTCTCTCTAGTTGTGGCATGCGGGTTTTCTCTTCTCTAGCTGTGGTGTGCAGGTTCCAGGGCGCATGGGCTCTGTAGTTTGCGGCACACGGGCTCTCTAGTTGAGGCGCGCAAGCTGAGTAGTTGCGGCGTGCGGGCTTAGTTGCCACAGGGCATGTGGGATCTCAGTTCCCTGACCAGGGATGGAACCCGCGTCTCTTGCATTGTAAGGTGGATTCTTTACCATTGGACCACCAGGGAAGTCCCCAGAAGGTGCGTTTTAGCAGTGGGGATTTATTCCCTCTAAATTATGATGCTACAGATAAGAAATTGATGTAAGAAATTTACCTGTTTTTTTTGTTTCCAACTAGTAAATTTGGTCAAATAATTAATGTTCTTACTTACAGAAATGTTCTCTTTAAATTTTTCTTTTTGGTCTAAGTTGTTAAAAGCTGTTTTCTCTTTCATAATAACACAAAACTTGTAAAAAGTGGCACTGTTTATTTCCAGATCGTCACCTTACTGTTTTGTATTTTATAGCTTGATAGAGGAAGGAGGAGACTGGGACCGGAGAAACCGCCTAAAAGTATATCAAGGTCTTTATTGTGTGGCTATTCGTGATTTCAAACAGGCAGCTGAACTCTTCCTTGACACTGTTTCAACGTTTACATCCTATGAACTCATGGATTATAAAACCTTTGTGACTTACACTGTCTATGTCAGCATGATTGCTTTAGAAAGACCAGATCTCAGGGAAAAGGTAATGACCGGATCATATTTAAAGAATACCCCTTAAATACACAAAAATACACCTTAAATACACAAAAATCATTAAAGCACGTATTTGTTTTTTAAAAAAATTTCTAGGTAATTAAAGGAGCAGAGATTCTGGAAGTGTTGCACAGTCTTCCGGCAGTTCGGCAGTATCTGTTTTCACTCTATGAATGCCGTTACTCAGTTTTCTTCCAATCATTAGGTAAGGATAGAGTTGCTCGTTTTGACTGTCTGTCTTCATCTTATTCCTGACCCTGTTTGCAGATAACCTAAGATGATTTTTCACATACATGAAAAATATAGTGTGCAGACAGCTGTAGGTCTTTGGTCAGTACAGCTAATCTTTTGCCCATCTTGTTTAGAGGGGGGTTAGCAGACTTTGATCAAGTGCTTTTGTGTGGTCCAGGAGGTAAGATTGATGTTTACATTTTTTAAGGATCGTTTAAGAAAACAGGACAAAGAAAACTACATGACAGCTCTATGGCTCTCAGCGGCTAAAAATATCAACCATCTGGCCCTTTGCCGAGGAAGTTTGCCTGACCCCTGGTTTAGAGTCTTACTGGGATGTAAGGCAGAAAGTGAGCAAATGGTTCGAAGTACTGAGTTTTAGAATTGAGATCTTGAATCTCCGTTTGATTGAGTTGATGTTAATTGAGTTGAATTCAACAATGGGTTATTTATGCAACAGCTAAATCTTTGTGCCGATTTGCAAATCATTTTCAAGGGATGTTGTTTGAGAAAATCTGTTGAAAGTGCTTGCGGTGTTCAACCCAAGGGTCCTTCCCAGATGATTTTCCTAAAACTTAAATAACTTGGCATTGATAATTCTCTTGTTTGTGCTGCAAGTTTCAGTAAGTATTTGGTTAATAAGTAGGTAGAATTTACAAAACATGGGTTAGGAGGACTCCAAATGATGGTCTTCTGTGTTTGGAGTAGGTTTTGGCCCAGTGTTTATGGAGTGCTTTCTGCATAAAGTTAGGCTGCTTTATGGGAATTCATACTACTCCCGTCATGCAGTGTGGGAACAGGGCTCCTCAAGTGTGAACGACCTGCATGGCCCTGTCTTCCCATATGTGCACGATGGGTGGGTTTGCACCCAAGGTTGTACTTCAGAATTGCCCTTCTCCCTTTTTTCTGCGTGTGGATCTCGTCATTATTCTGCTCAAATGTGGCGCTTTTCCCTTCTTCCTTAAGTCCAAAAATTTTAAAAATCCCTTCTCTGCATTCCTAGTCTTATTTTATGTCCCATCCTCTTTTTTTATTGAGATGTCAATCACTATAAAATTCAGTATTTTAAAGTGTGTAATTTCAGTGGTTTTTGTATATCGACAAGGTGTGCAGCCACACCACTAATTCCAGAACATCTTCATCACCCCAAAAGATGTTCTTTACCCATTAGCAGTCACTTCCCGTTCCTGGTTCCAGCCCCTGGTCTTTCTGTCTCCATGGATTTGCTTATTCTGGACATTGCACATGAATGGAATTACACAATATGTGGCCTCTTGTGCCTAGCTGCTTTTGCCCAGCATAATGCTTTTACTGTCATCCGTGCTGTAGCGTGTATCAGTGCTTCATTCAGTTGAGAGCTGAATGATAACGCCATTGCATGGATATACCACATTTTATTTATCCGTTCATCAGGTGATGGATACAGTATAAATAACGCTGTAATGAATGTTTATGTACAAGTTTTTGTGTGGACACAATGTCTAGTTTCTCCTGGGGATATACCTAGTAATGGAATTGGTGTGTCATATGGTAACTCTTTGATTAACTTTTTGAGAAACTGCTGAACTGTTCTCCAAAGCAGCTACACAATTTTACATTCCCACCAGCAGTGTGTGAGAGTTCCAGTTTCCCCACATCTGATACTGGTTATCGTGCGTCTTTTTGATCATAGGCGTCTTAGTGGGTGTGACGTGGTATCTTACGGGGTTCTGATTTGCATTTCTCTGATGACTAGTGATGCTGCATATTTTGTCATGTGCTTATTGGTCAAATGCCCTATTTTTACTTACTTATTTAATTTTTTTTAATCTTTATTTTTTTTATTTTTTGGCCACACCGCGTGGCTTTCAGGGTCTTAGTTCCCCGACCAGGGATTGAACCCACACCCTTGGCAGTGAAAGTGCAGAGTCCTAACCACTGGGCCACTAGGGTATTCCCTGCCCCATTTTTTAAACAGCAAATTATTTTGTGATTCTTTTTTAGAGTTTTTCTCTACTGCTACTTGAGATAATTAAGAGTAGACCTTACGCTTTTTTCCTTTGTAGTGATCTTGACACCAGCACAGTGCCTGTATGTTATTGAGTGCTCTGTGTAACTGTAATTTAAGAGAAAAATGGGGGGAAGTGCTATCCTAGTGTGATGAAATTGATGGCTTTTGGAAACTTTTGAATGGTTAAGGTAACCTCTTCCCATCTTCCCCATCCCTACTGGCAACCTTTTAAAATTTACTCATTTCCCAGATAGTTTTTTATTTTTATTTTTAAAAAATATTTTAATTTCATTGGAGTATAGTTGATTTACAGTGTGTTAGTTTCAGGCGTACAGGAAAGTGGTTCAGTTATACATATACATATATTCATTCTTTTTTAGATTCTTTTCTCATATAGGTTATCACAGAATATTAAGTAGAGTTCCCTGTGCTATACAGTAGGTCTTTGTTGGTTATCTATCTTATATATAGTAGTGTGTGTATGTTCAACGCGAGCTCCTGATTTATCCCTCCCCCTCCCGTTTCCCCTTTGGTAACCGTAAGTTTATTTTCGATATCTGTAAGTCTGTTTCTGTTTTGTAAGTAAGTTCACTTGTATCTTTTTTTTTTTTTTTGCGGTACGCGGGCCTCTCACTGCTGTGGCCTTTCCCGCTGCGGAGCACAGGCTCCGGACGCACAGGCTCAGCGGCCATGGCTCACGGGCCCAGCCACTCCGCGGCACGTGGGATCTTCCCGGACCGGGGCACGAACCCGCGTCCCCTACATCGGCAGGCGGACTCTCAGCCACTGCACCACCAGGGAAGCCCTGTATCTTTTTTTTTAAATTAGATACCACGTATGAGTGATACCATATCTTTATCTTTCTCTGTCTGACTTACTTCACTTAGTATGATAATCTGTAGATCCATCCGTGCTGCTGCAGATGGTATTATCTCATTCTTTTTTTGTGGCTGAGTAATACTCCATTGTATATGTGTACCACACCTTCATTATCCATTCCTTTGTCAATGGACATTTAGGTTGCTTCCATGTGTTAGCTGTTTTAAATAGTGCTGCAGTGAACATTGGGTTGCATGTAACTTTTCAGATTATGGTTTTCTCTGGATATATGCCCAGGAGTGGGATTGCTGGATCATATGGTAGTTCTATACTTAGTTTTTAAAAGATCCTCCATATTGTTCTCCATAGTGGTTGCACCAATTTACATTCCCACCAACAGTGTAGGAGGGTTCCCTTTTCTCCACACCCTCTCCAGCATTTATTGTTTGTAGACATTTTGATGATGGCCATTCTGACCCTTGTGAGGTGATACCTCATTGTAGTTTTGCTTTGCACTTTTCTGATAATTACTGATGTTGAGCATCTTTTCATGTGCTTTTTGGCCATCTGTATGTCATCTTTGGAAATGTTGATTTAGATCTCCTGCTCATTTTTATTTTTATTTTTTTGGCTGCATTGGGTCTTTGTCACTGCGTGTGGGCTTTCCTCTGATTGCGGCGAGCAGGCTTCTCATTGCAGTGGCTTCTCTTGTTGAGGAGCACAGGCTCTAGGCACATGGGCACAACCCTGCAGGCTCTAGAGCACAGGCTCAGCAGTTACAGTGCACAGGCTTAGTTGCTCCATGGCATGTGGAATCTTCCTGGGCCAGGGCTCGAACCCATGTCCCCTGCGTTGGCAGGCGAATTCTTAACCACTGCGCCACCAGGGAAGCCCTGCCCATTTTTTGACTGCATTGTTTGTTTGTTTGTTTTTGACATAGAGCTGTGTGAGCTGTTTGTGTGCTTTGGAGATTAATCCCTTGTAGGTTGCTTCATTTGCAAATATTTTCTCCCATTCTGTGGGTTGTCTTTTCCTTCTGTTTATGGTTTCCTTTGTTGTACAGAAGCTTTTACGTTTAATTAGGCCCCATTTGTTTATTCTTATTTTTATTTTCATTACTCTAGGAGGTGATCAAAAAAGATATTGCTGTGATTTATGTCAAAGAGTGGTCTGCCTATGCTTTCCTCTAAGAGTTTTATAGTGTCCAGCCTTACATTTAGGTCTTTGATCCATTTCAGGTTTATTTTTGTGTATGGTGTTAGAGAATGTTCTAATTTCTTTTACATGTAGCTGTCCGGCACCACTTATTGAAGAGACTGTTTTTTCTCCCTTGTATATTCTTGCGTTCTTTGTTGTAGATTAATTGACCATAAGTGCCTGAGTTTTTATTTCTGAGCTTTCTATCCTGCTCTGTTGATCTATATTTCTGTTTTTGTGCCAAGTACCATATTGTCTTGATGACTGTAGCTTTGTAGCATAGTTTGAAGTCAGAGGGTTTGATTCCTCCAGCTCCGTTTTTGTTTCTCAGGATTGCTCGGGCTATTCAGGGTCTTTTGTGTCTCCATATAAAGTAAAAAAATTTTTTGTTCTAGTTCTGTGAAAAATGCCATTTGTAATTTGATAGGGATTGCACTCAATCTGTAGATTGCCTTGGGTAGTACAGTCATTTTGACAATATTGATTCTTCCAATCCAAGAACATGGTATATATCCTTCCATCTGTTTGTGTCATCTTCAGTTTCTTTCTTCAGGGTCTTACAGTTTTCAGAGTACAGGTCTTTTGTCTCCTTTGGTAGGTTTATTCCTAGGTGTTTTGTTCTTTTTGATGTGATGGAAAATGGGATTGTTTCCTTAATTTTTCTTTCTGATCTTTTGTTGTTAGTATATAGGAATGCAAAGGATTTCTGTGTATTAATTTTGTATCCTGCAACTTTACTGAATTCATTGATGAGCTCTAGTAGTTTTCTGGTAGCATATTTTCTATGTATAGTATCATGTTATCTCCAACGGTGACAGTTTTACTTCTTTTCCAGTTTGGGTTCCTTTTATTTCTTTTTCTTTCATTGCCATGGCTAGGACTTCCAAAACTATGCCGAATAGAAGTGGTGACAGTGGCCATCCTTGCCTTGTTGCTGATCTTAGAGGGAACGCTTATAGCTTTTCACTGTTGAGAATGATGTTAGCTGTGGGTTGGTCATATATGGCCTTTATTATGTTGAGGTAAGTTCCCTCAATTCCCACTCTGGAGAGCTGTTATCATAAATGGGTGTTGAATTTTGTCAAAAGCTTTTTCTGCATCTATTGAGATGATCATATGGTTTTTATTCTTCAGTTTGTTAATGTGTATCACACTGATTGAGTTGTGGATATTGAAGAATCCTTGCATACCTGGGATAAATCCCACTTGAGTATGCTGTGAGATCCTTTTAGTGTATTGTTGGGTTTGGTTTGCTCGTATTTTGTTGAGTATTTTTGTGTTTATGTTCATCAGTGATACTGGCCTGTAATTTTCTTTTTTTTGTGGTATCTTTGGTTTTGTGTCAGGGTGAGGGTGGCCTCATAGAATGACCCTGGGAGTGTTTCTTCCTCTGCAATTTTTTGGAAGAGTTTCAGAAAGACAGGTGTTAATGCTTCTCTAAATGTTTGACAGAATTCACCTGTGAAGCCAGGACTTACGTTTGTTCCAAGTTTTTAAATCACTGTTTCAATTTAAGTACTTGTGATTGACCTGTTCATATTCTGTATTTCTTCCTGGTTCAGTCTTGGAAGGTTGTATCTTTCTAAGAATTAGTCCACTTCTTCCAGGTTGTCCATTTTATTGGCATGTGGTTGTTTGTAGTAGTCTCTTATGATCCTTTGTATTTCTGTGGTATCCCTTGTAACTTCTCCTTTTTCATTTCTCATTTTATTGATTTGAGTCCTCTCCCTTTTTTTTCTTGATGAGTCTGGCTACAGGTTTAGCAAGTTTGTTTGTCTTAAAGAACCAGCTTTTAGTTTCATTGACCTTTTCTATTGTTTTTTTCTTCTCTATTTCATTTATTTCTGCTCTGATTTCTTTCCTTCTACTACCTTTGGGTTTTGTTTGTTGTTCTTCCTCTGGTTGCTTTAGGTGTAAGATTAGGTTGTTTATTTGAGATTTTTCTTGTTTCCTGAAGTAAGAATGTATTGCTGTAAACTTCCTTCTTAGAACTGCTTTTGCTGTGTCCCAAAGGTTTTGGCCCATCATGTTTTCATTGTCATTTGTCTCTAGGTAATTTTTGATTTCCTCTTTGATTTCTTCAGTGAGCCATTGGTTGTTTAGTAACATATTGTTTAGCCTCCATGTGTTTGTGTTTTTTACAGTTTTTTTCCTGTAACTGATTTCTAATCTCATAGCGCTGTGGTTGGAAAAGAGGCTTGATACGATTTCACTTTTCTTAAATTTACTGAGGCTCAATTTGTGGCCCAAGATGTGATCTGTCCTGGAGGATGTTTAGAAGAATGTGTATTCTGCTGCTTTCGGATGGATGGAATGCTCTGTAAATATCAATTAAGTCCATCTGGTCTAATGTGTCCTTTAATGCCTGTGTTTCCTTATTGATTTTCTGTCTGGATGATCTGTCCATTGATGAAAGGGGGATGTTAAAATCCCCTGCTATTATTGTCTTACTGTCAATTTCTCCCTTTATGGCTGTTAGCATTTGCCTTATATATTGAGGTGCTCCTGTGTTCGGTGCATATATATTTACAACTGTCACATCTTCTTGGATTGATCCCTTGATCATTATGTAGTGTCCTCCTTTGTCTCCTGCAAGTCTTTATTTTCAAGTCTATTTTATCTGATATGAGTACTGCTAGTCCAGCTTTCTTTTGATTTCCATTTGCATGGAATACCTTTTTTCCATCCCCTCACTTTGTCTGTATGTGTCCCTAGATCTGAAGTGGATTTCTTGTAGATAGCATATATACGAGTCTTGTTTTTATATCCATTCAGCCAATCTGTCTTTTGGTTGGACCATTTAATCCATTTACGTTTAAGGTAATCATCAGTATGAATGTTTTATTGCCATTTTGTTAATTGTTTTGGATTTGGTTTTGAAGGTCTTTTTTTCTTTCCTTCCTCTTTTGTTCTCTTCTCGTGATTTGATGTCTGTCTTCAGTGATGTGTTTGGATTGCGTTTTCTTTTTTGTGTCTCTATTGTAGATTTTTGGTTTGTAATTCCCATGAGGTTTTGATATGGCAGTCTGTATATGTACAGGATTGTGTTAAGTTGCTGATCTCTTAATCTCAAATGCATTTCCAATATCCTGCCTGTGTACTTTCCTCACAATTGCTGGTTTTGATATAATATATACGTGTGGATGATTTCCTACCGTTACTTTGTATTTACCTCTACCAGTGAGCTTCTCCATTTGTAATTTTCTTGATTCTAGTTGTGGCCTTTTCTTTTCCGCCTAGAGAAGTTCTTTTAGGATTTGTTGTAAAGGTGGTTTGGTGGTTCTAAACTCTGTTAGCTTTTGCTTGTCTGTAAAGCTTTTGATTTCTCCATCGAATCTGAACTAGAGCCTTGCTGGGTAGAGTAATCTTGGCTGTAAGTTTTTTCCTTTCATCACTTTAAATATATCATGCCACTCCCTTCTGTCCTGCAGTTTCTGCTGAAAAATCAGCTGATAATCTTATGGGGGTTCCTTTGTATGTTATTTGTTGCTATTCCCTTGTTGCTTTTTATATTTTTTCTTTGTCTTTACTTTTTGTTAGTTTGATTAATATGTGTCTTGGAGTGTTCCTCCTTGGGTTTATCTTGTATCGGCCTCTCTGTGCTTCCTGGATTTGAGTGTTTCCTTTCTCATGTTAGGGAAGTTTGCAGCCATAATCTCTTCAAATATTTTCTCAGGCCCTTTCTCTCTCTTTTTTTCTTCTGGAACCCCTATAATGTGAATGTTGGTGCATTTAGTGTTATCCCAGAGGTCTCTGAGACTGTCCTCATTTCTTTTTTTTTTTTTTAATTAATTAATTAATTTATTTTTGGCTGCATTGGGTCTTCATTGCTGCATGCGGGCTTTCTCTAGTTGCACAGCGACCGGGGGCTTCTCTTTGTTGTGGTGCGCGGGCCTCTCATTGCGGTGGCCTCTCTTGTTGTGGAGCACGGGCTCCAGGCGCGCAAGCCTCAGTAGTTGTGGCACTCGGGCTCCAGAGCGAAGCCTCAGCAGCTGTGGCGCACGAGCTTACTTGCTCCGCGGCATGTGGGATCTTCCCGGACCAGGGCTCGAACCCGTGTCCCCGCATTGGCAGGCGGATTCTTAACCACTGCGCCACCAGGAAAGCCCTGTCCTCATTTCTTTTCATTCTTTTTTCTTTATTCTGTTCCGTGGCAGTGATTTCCACCATTCCGTCTTCCACCTTACTCGTTCGTTCTTCTGCCTTAGTTATTGTGCTACTGATCCTTTCTAGTTTATTTTTCATTCCAGTTTTTGTGTTGTTCATCTGTTTATTCTTTAAATCTTCTCTTTGTTAAACATCTCTTGTAACTTCTTGGTCTGTGCCTCCATTCTCTTTGAGATCTTGGATCACATTTACTGCCATTAGTGTAAATTCTTTTTCAGGTAGGTCGTCTACTTCCTCTTTATTTAGTTGTTCTTATGGATTTTTATCTTGTTCCTTCATCTGAAACACATTGCTGTCTCGTTTTGTCTGATTTTCTGTTTGTGGTCGCCTTTCTGCAGGCTGGAGGATCGTAGCTCGTCTTGCTTCTGGTGTCTGCCCTCTGGTGGGTGAGGTTGGTCCTGAGGCTTGTGCAGGCTTCCTGGTGCGAGGGACTGGTGCCTGCTCACTGGTGGGTCTTGTCCCTCTGGTGGGCAGGGCAGTGTCAAGGGGTGTGTTTGTAGGTGGCTGGGAGCTCAGTATGGCTTTAGGCAGCAGGTCTGCTGATGGGTGGGGCTCTGTTCCCATCCTGCTGGTTGTTTGACCTGAGGCTTTCCAGCACTGGAGCCTGTAGGCTGTTGGGTAGGGCCACGTCTTGATGCCAAAATGGTGACCTCCGGGAGAGCTCATGCTGATCAATAGTCTCTGGGGCCTCCCCCCAGAGACTAGTGATTGGTGTGAGCCACAGCCAGCCCCTGCCTCCCCAGGAGACCCTCCAAGACTCACAGTTAGGTCTAGCCCTGGCTCCTGTGGAGTTGCTGCTTTGTGCTGGGTCCCAGTGTACATGAAACCTTGTGTGCGCCCTCCAAGTAGTGGCGTCTCTGTTCCCCCCAGTCCGGTGGAGCTCCTGTACTCAAGGCCCACTGGCCTTCAAAGCTTTTGGGATTCCTCCTCCCAGTGCCAGACCCTCAGGCTGGGGAGCCTAATGTGGGGCTCAGGACTCTCACTCTTGTGGGAGAACCTCTGTGATATATTTATTTTCCAGTTTGGGGGTCACTCGCCTGGCAGGAATGGGATTCGATTATGTCACAACAGTGCACCTCCTGCCGTCTTGTTGTGGCTTCTTTTCACTGAGTGTGAAATATCTGTGTTGGTAGGTTCCAGTCTTCTTTATCAGCGCTTGTTCAGCGGCCGTGATTTTGGTGTTTTTGCGAGAGTAGGTGAGCTCAAGGCCTTCTACTCTGCCCTCTTCTCTGGCATCGAGTGGTGGCTTTTAGTTTGGATGCTTGCTGCCTCTTTGCTCAGCGTGTGCTGGCTGTTATCCACTCGATATGGGTGTGCAGGTATAGTGGCCCTTCCCGGTATAGCAGGGTTAATTAGCACTTGGTGCCTTGTGGCGGGTCTCATATGGGTGGCTGCTGTTCGCACACTTCTGGGACAGCGGGGACAGGGCCTGGTGCCTGCTCGTGATTTCCCAGATATTTAAAATACAAAGGACAGATAGTTAAATCTTTTTGACAACAGTCATCATTTGTATCATTTACTCTCTCCTTTTATGTACTAAGGCATGTAGCATTTATTTGGTTTTATATATAAATAAGCCTTTTTGCTTCTCCAAATATACATAGACTTTGTACTATAAAATATTTTATTTGAAAGATAAAATAGCATCCTTTTCTGGGTAATACCTGATGGTTTTCAAAAATTAAAAATAAACTGAGGTGAGACAGTCCTAGGTCCAAATTCATTTACACGTTCACATACACAGAGTTCTTCCGGAATAGAAACATTTTAAGATTGTTATATATCCTTCCAGAACTTTTATTCATTATATGTACTTTAAAAATCAGAAAATAACACACCAAAAAAAACCCCAGTTTTTTTTGTATACATGGAAAATTTTCAAACTGTATCATAGAAAGAAGAAAAAGTTTCTCTAGCCTTTGATTGCCCAGGTCATTTCTCTAGAGGCAACTACTGATTTCACGTTCCAAGGGTGTCCGTCCAAGGGCATTTGTATCCAGACGTATAAGCACGTAACACCTTTAAACATGTGTGGGTGTATTTTACATGCAGTTTTGTAAGTAGTTTTTTTTTTTCTTTAAAATGTATCTGTATGTCTTTTAGAAATAGCTGGTATTGAGTCAGTATTTTTAAGTGGCTGTCGGGCATCAGACGCTGTGTATGTAGTGGCAGATCAAACAGGCAGAACTCCTTGCAACTGCCAGTTATCCTTTTTTAAGGACCTTAGAACTTCAGTGTATTGAAATAATGTATTTTCTCTGGACCTACTGCCTCATCCTTTGTTAGGCCTCTCAGTGACTAACTGGCCCAGGCTTGGTCATTGCCCTTATCTCTATAATTCTGTCATCAAATACATACGGATGGCAGTGATTTCCAGATTCATGTCTCCAGCCCCACACTTGCCAGTGAGCATCAGACCCAAGCCTTGGGATCTTTGACTTGGGTGTCTGACAGGGGAATCCACCTCAACCCTGCTGAAGTGTAATGTATGAATCCTTCCCTCCCCCCTCCCCCCCCCCACCACACACACACACACAAAGCAACTCAAAAAAAAAAAAAAAAGAAAAATTCTCCTTCTCCAGGGATTTTTATCTTGTTCAAGCCAGAAACGTAAGTATATTCTTGAATCTTTTGTCTTGCTTACCTTCTGTATCCTTGTAGCTGTCCTCCTGCTACGTTCTGAACCTGCTCTCCTTTCTGCTCTTGGGCTTAGCCAGGCTCTTCCTGCCTTGGATCTTTGCATTCTTTGTGTTGCTCTAAGCCTCCTGCTCTCTGCAGGGCAGGTTCCTCAGAGAAGTCTTCTCCTGTCGACTCCAATCCCATGGAAGCCCTCCTGTTCACTATCACATCAGTTTTATTTTCCTTACAGAACTCGTTCTTTTCAGAGTACCTTCTTTATTTGTTCATTTATTTATCTCCTCTCTTTGAAAATTTAGTTGCTGTGGCAGCAGAGATCTTGTCTTTTGGTTTCCTACCGTATCCTCATTATTTAGAACAGTGATAGATAGTAGTAGATGTTCAGTAAAATAATTTGCACGTGTGTGTGTGGATTGCTCATTAATACTCTGTATACACTTTGTAGATAAAGGCTGTTAATTTCTATCATGTTATAAATCCATCCTCCAGTTTAATCAGTTTATCCAAAGGGAGGTCCTTATAATTGTCATGTTATTCATTGCAGCTGTTGTGGAACAGGAAATGAAAAAGGACTGGCTTTTTGCTCCTCATTATCGATACTACGTGAGAGAGATGCGGATTCACGCATACAGCCAGCTGCTCGAGTCATACAGGTCATTAACCCTGGGCTATATGGCAGAAGCCTTTGGTGTTGGTGTGGAGTTCATTGATCAGTAAGTTTAAATAACATCATGTCAGTTTACTTTTTACACTTACCTTTGCATGTGTGAACTTGTATATTTTCTCCATTTACATTGCTTCCCTCAATTATAAAAACAAGATCTAAGAATTTTCCTTTCAATATAAAAACAATCATATCCGTTATCTCTGCTTTCATGTGTTTCTACCGTAGTAGCAAAGATGGGACAGAAGTCTACTTTTAATAGTAACTGGAGCAGAAGTCGTCTCTGTTACGTCTTTGTGAGCCACACTGCTGCTACAGCAGTGACTCTTAGGACCTAGTGTGAAGTATAAGATAGATAGAGAGCTATTTCCTCTGCTAATGCCTTCAGTTTTTTGGTTGCTACTGCAATTCTGGGCAAACTGGTTGTTCAAAATGGAACTTCCAGCGCTTGAATCAGATTCATCAAATATGTATTAAAGCCTTAACTGAATGGGTTGGCATTGTTTCAGGTCTCTGTCTTCATGGAGTTTCATTCTAGTTATGGGGAGAGTTGGCAAGTAAGCAAATAAACTTGTAAGTCAATTCAGATAGAAGTGAGTCTACAGAGATAATACAGTGGCACAGAAAGATGCGTAGCTGCAGCATGGTAGTGGGGGTAGAGGGGTAGCCGTGGGAGAGTCAGGTGGTGTACGGTCGTGTAGGGCCTGGTGGGGAACTTGGGTTTTAATCCAGGCGCTGTGGCGAGCCACTGGAGCATTTTAAGCCTCCGGTGGGTAACACGGTTCCATGCTGTCTTAACACACACTGGATGGGGAGACCAGGTGGTCTGTTCAGCAGCTCATGGAGGAGATGTCCCCGTGTCTTGGACGCAGGGTAGTGGGTGTAGAGTTGGGGAGAAGTAGATGTTCAGAATGTGAGCTGTCCAGGGGTATCTAGATATTTAAGTGGTTCCCAGACATCAGCCTTTTAACTTTGAAGATGTAGTTTGCAGTGGCTCACAGTGAAAAACGCACTTTTTAATGAAGCTGCATTTCATTTTAAAAGACCACACTCTCTTTAGCCATTTTGGGTTTTTTTCTAATATTTTATTATGAAAAATTTCAAACATGATGAACATTGTAAAGAGTTACACTGTAAATTCCCATAGATCCTTGATTCTGTAATTTATTAACATTTTGTTTGTTATATTTGTTTTATCACCTTCCATCTGATTTTTAACCGCTTGAAAGGAAGTGTCAGACACCAGTACATTTCACCCCCAGTCATCTTAGCATGCATAGATGACTGGGGGGTGCTTGTTTATGGGTGGGCGGGTTGGTTTTGAGTAATCTTTACGTTCAGTAAAATGCACAGATCTTAACCGTACCCAAACTATGGAGCCAGAAATGTCCTCCTTCTCTTCTGTGAAAGAAAAAGAGGCAGTGATGGTGGTTTTTGTTGGTTATCCTATCCATACCAAAATAGAAGGCTGCGTTCCCTCGGTTGGTTTGGTTTTGTTTCACTTCTGAATTGAACTCGTGTGTGAAATTGGTAACCACTGCCCAAGAGCAGTGTTGTAAACGTGCTTCTCATGCGGCAGTGTAAGGAGTGGCTTCCTGTGGTGGGCAGTGCACAAAAAGCAGGGGCTGGTCTGGCTTCCTAGCCTTTAGTTTCTTAACTGTGCTGTGGTGGTGATAAAGCCGTGTCCACTGGTTGGGAGCAGTGCGAGGCTCAGTTGAAGCTGTGGATAAGATGCACAGAAGCAGGGGAGTACCAGTTAGATAGACACACTGCAGTGTTCTGCTAGTCATTACAACGGCATCTGAATTGATGCTATGTGGTACATTTCTGGTGGTATTTCTTAATTGTTCCCCATGGTCTCAGACCAGCTTTAGAGGCGGAGGTTGTCAAGTACATACCGAGCTGCAGTTGTTGTTACCAGAAAGGCCTTCTTTGAAATATCTGATTCACGCCTGGGTTTTCACAGATTGTTTTCTTCCCTCCTAAAATGATTTTGGATGATTGAACAACGATTGTACTTCCACTTCCTTAGACTTAATAAGATATTGTCGGAGAAGGGGACCAGGCCATTATTTGAATAAACCAGGCCTTCTGTTGACATATGTAAGGTTAGAAACCATACCCATGGGCTGTATTCTCCCATTTTGTTGGTAGGTGGTTGGTCTGGGGAAGATGAGTCATCTTGGGATATGTTTGATTGATTAGCACACGGGGAGGCAACAAAAACGTCGCCTAGGGAATGGGACTTGAACACGGATTTAGGGCATTAAGTAGTTAAACTTTGGTGGTGTAACCAGAAAGGAGACTCTGCTTACTCTTAGTGTACATAGTTCAGAGTGAGCATAACTAGGAGTCAGAAAAAGTGCCCCCGAAATGGGCACACCACAGATGGCTTCCCGTGGGCATTGAGACTGGCTGTCATTGCGTATTTAGGATTTTTATAGGAAGTGGTGGGGAAAAGGACATTTCAGATGGAGGAAATAGCAGAGATAGATTTAGGAGCATGGTTGAGAAACCAGCAGCCTAGGTGCACGGGATGGAACGTGTGGTGATGGGCACAGGGAGGTCCAGAGCAAAGCATGGGAGGAAGATACTAGGTTGGATCTGAAGGGATGTTGTAAAGTTGTTGAAGGGATGTTGTAAGTTGTTTAGAGTCTCGTCGGGGGCGGGGGGGGATGGGGGTGGTAAATGAAGGGCTGAACTAGTCTGGTGATGGTGGGCAGGGGAAGAAGCAGTGGAATTGTCAGCCTGGGTGTCAGCAGTTGACTGGGAGGTCTTACCTCAGGGCATTCTTGAGTTAGAGTTTGCTTGTACGTCAAGTCTAGTGCTGTTCTCCTAAGATTCTTCTCCCCTGCTGTTCTTTGGATCTGGTTTAGGACTCACAAGGCTGGTTATATCTGGTTGGGTAGTTTTCTCTGTGTACTTCGGTGCCAGTGGGTTTTGCAGCTGCACTCTGGAGATGCAACTATGTACACTGCTGGAAAATGAACACAAGTGAGTTTAGAAACAGTGCTGATCTCTTTTAATTTTTAGATTTTTACCTAAAGCCACTCAGTAACATAACTCAAAAACCAACAGTTGAATTTTTAATGAGTACAGCACTACAGCATGCTCTATAAACATTGTTACACATAGTTCTCACTAGTTTTAAGATAACCTCTAGCTTAAAATCTTCACTAGCATAACTTCCCCATCGTTCAAGCCCATCACCAGATTTTCCAAAATTGCACATTTCCTTATTGAAAAGGAATAGTGGGGCTTTCACCACTGACTGACCAGTGGCAACGACATACTGCAAACATCTTTTAGCCACGTTTTCATTTGGTTTTGGACTTGATTTTGGTAGTGTTTTGCTATGTAGAAATTGTCTTTACATAATCGAGTTTATCGTTTTCTCCTTACATGGTTTCTGGCATTTGTGATAATTAGGCTGCCTCAACACCATTCCGTAAGCCAACCTTTCCCCACTGACTTGAAATGGCACTTCCGTTCGAGATTTGGTTCTTAAGATTTGGAGTTCCTTTCCTGTTGGTGTTTATGTGCTAGGATCAAGATGTTTTAGTGTCTGTGACAGTAATCTGTCACATAATTTTTATTTGGAATCAGATTTTTCTTAATTAGGAGGACTCCCCCTAATTAATCTCCAAATTTAACATCATTCTATTATAAATGGATTATCTTAAAGGAGTCAGCTTTCCGTTTATTCTCTTCGGCAGCATTGGAAAGCTGTCTTCATGTAGCTCTAGTGCATTTCTGAGCATTTTCTTTCTTCTCTGTGTCATATGGTGGTAGACAGACCTGGATGGCGGGCTTCACTGCTGATGCTGCTGTGGAGCCAGGTGTGTGACTGTTGTTTAAGTAACTGTCTTAAATTAGGGGGTTTGGGTTGTGACGGGATATACTCACAAATGCCTTTTTTCACATTCCTAATCCGAATTTATTGTGGCACGTTATTCCGTCTTAAAAATAATTGGAAAGCTTTCCTTCCCTCTGTGCTCTGAAGGATTTTGAAAATCCTTAGAGTTCCCTGCTCCGGAAAGGTTAAGTGGAAGGAGACTGGATGGTTTCATCAGGTTCTCCCGCCCCAGTAAAGCTCATTATTTTCCTCATGTTTAATTTTTCTAACCCCTTCAGGTTTTTTCCTGAGCACTTCTGTACCTGTGAATGGCTTCATTCTTTGACCACCTACGCTTCATAGGAATAGGCACTTGTAGGGTCACGTTAATGCTGGTAGATAAGACACCTGCAATACACTGGAGACCATCTTCTCAACTACTGCGCAGTGCATCAAAATGTTACCTTGAAAGGCAAATCATGTGTTTATTTATATTTTTCTAAGAATTGTCTATAAGGCTAATGCTAAAGGCTTTTTTTCCCTTCTCTCTCAATTAGGGAACTCTCCAGATTTATTGCTGCTGGGAGGCTACACTGCAAAATAGATAAAGTGAATGAAATAGTGGAAACGAACAGGTACTCTTTAAGTTTGTGTATCAGTTGTAATACTGCACAAAATAAAGGGCACTCTTAAAAGAAGAGTGCCTTCTTTTTAAAGTAGGTCAGCTATTGTTATGGAGTAATGTGACTGGTAAATAATTCATTTTTTTCTTCGATTTATTTATAGACCTGATAGCAAGAACTGGCAGTACCAAGAAACTATCAAGAAAGGAGACCTGCTATTAAACAGAGTTCAGAAACTATCCAGAGTAATTAATATGTAAGAAAAAAAAACCTCATACACCAAGGATTTCCTGTAGAGGTGCTTACTTTACTTTGTGCCCAGTTGAACTGTATAAAATAAATACTGCATGGTTTCTTTCAGTTTACTTTTTTTGACATCTCTAAGAATGGGGTCCAGTAATGTTAAAATAATGTCACATTTGCATCATCTGAACAGCTCTGGTTTATGGTAAATGGTTACAGAGACTACAGGACCTTAGGTTCTAATCCTGACTCCGCCTCTTCAGTAAAATAGGGGATCATGCATGTCATCTCTTACCTTTAAGCCTTCTGAATTTTACGAAGAAGATGCTGTATGATTAAACGCGGTGCTTAGTACATAGAAGACAGACGAGAAATGCAGTGTATTGTAAGCTTTCCCTCAGAAACAAGTATCTACAGAAGATAGATAGATAGGAAGTTACTCCTCCTTTTTTGAGGCTACCAAACCCTAGATTCTAGAATCTGCCGCCAAAGCCAGTCTCACTGAAGATTTTAGCTATATTGGCAAAGGGAATCTTTTTTCCCAATTATAAACTTAGTGAGTCAGAGGGGGAGAAGTGCTAGGAAGAAAGAAATACAAAACCAGATAAAGGTGATTAATAGGGCATGAGAGCTCTCTGCTATAGGGTGTCATAGAAGGCCTCTCTAGTACCGTGATACTTTACTTACAGAAAAAGGAGAGAGAGACCACGAGAGCAAGTATCGAGGAAAGAAAGTCGCTGGAGGTTTTCAGCAGAGGAATGGCCCAATTTGACCTACCTTTTAAGTGTCACCATGGCCCTGAGCTGCAGGGACGCTGGGGAGTGGTGAAATAAACTGTAGAGGCAGCCGGATTTGCTAAGAGGATCCCAGGCTTGCTGAATGGTGACCTTGACAAGAGCAGTTTTGGTAGAGCTGAGTTAAAAAGAGAATGGGAGATGGCATTTTACTGTAAAAAGGAAGGGGAGAGAAGTATGAGGTTTTGATTCATTTTTTTAAGAGAGCATGTTTACATTGCTGATGGGAATGATTCATTAACATATTAGAGGAAAAAACAAAACACATGATCTCAGTGGATAATCTGTTGAAAATAACTTGAAACAAACATTCATTCTTCATTAAAAACTTGAGTAAAACTACGAGTAATAACAGGTTGGGAAAGCAAAGCCCTCTTGCAAATGATATACTTAATGGCAAAGTATTAGAAGCACTGCCTTAAAAGTCAAGACAGTGGCAGCCGTCAGTACTGTACTGAAAGAGGGGCCACTGACTGCCAAGGAAGCAGGGACCAGAGCTGTGCTCTGACAGGAGCTTCCTGCAGGTGCTGTGGACTCTTAAAATGCGGGATGGATTTCTAAAAACGCTTATTTATAAAACCTTATTAACAATGATCACTGTAATTTCTTGAAGAAATTGGTAATATGGGGGCTTCCCTGGTGGCGCAGTGGTCGAGAGTCTGCCTGCCGATGCAGGGGACACGGGTTCGTGCCCCGGTCTGGGAAGATCCCACGTGCCGTGGAGGGGCTGGGCCTGTGAGCCATGGCTGCTGAGCCTGCGCGTCCGGAGCCTGTGCTCCGCAGCGGGAAAGGCCACAGCAGTGAGAGGCCCGCGTACCGCCAAAAAAAAAAAAAAAAAAAAAAGAATATGCTCATTGCAAAAGAAATTCAGGATACTAAAGTGGACTTGCCTTGTCATTCTACCCTGCAGAGGTAATAACGCCTATTAATATTTTGATGAATATTCTCTATATTTAGTCCTATGCATTTGTATTTTTTAATACAAAATCAGAGTCTCTGTGTTAGCTTCAGAGTATCAGTTTGGAAGTGAAAATAAAACTGGAACCTAACACATTTCTTTTTAATGTGGCCATATGGTATAGGAGAAATGAGCACTGGACACTGCAGCTGGAAAACCAAATTCTGATCCCAGCTCTCCTCGTGCTGGCTCTCTGATGCTGGGAGAAATTACTTCCTGGAGGAGAAAACCAGGCTTTATTATGAGGTTCATTTATATGAAAACATTACAAACTATAACACATGCACATTAATTACCATGAGTGTTGGCAGAAAGCTGTCACATAAAATTAATAAACTGGGCCATCTAAGCCATGTTTTATGGGAAAAACTGAGAATTTTTTTGTATTTCACCACCTCACTGATGTTTTTCACTTATGTTTGTTATGTAGTAAGACTACGTAGAATGCCAGTTTCAAACCTTGGTTCTCTGCTTTTTGACCAGTGGGGGTATTTTAAATCTTGATAAAATCCTCGTCGAGGAAGTTTTAGGCCCAGGCCCTTATTTCTCACAATTGCAGAAACAAAAGGTTCAGAAACCTAAAACAAGTCAGGACGCCAAAGGAGGCTTCCTGAAGCTACCAAGCTGCAAAGTGGTCACCGATGGGCAGCAACTGTCATCGGCCCCCTGACCCCCATACGTTTTTTAAGAAAAAAATGTGTATGGTTGCCATCTAAAAATTGAAAGACAATTCAAAAATCACCTATTATCTAGCTTCTCTGGAAAAATGGACAGATCAGGTTAACTCTGAGCTCACGTTTCCACTCCAGCCGAATGGCTAGCACATCTCCTCCAGCAGGCCCGGTGCATCCGGCCTGCCCTGTTTGTTACCTTACGGTATCTGCCTGGCTCCACTGCCATTTGAGTTTGTTGTCCCGGTCCCAGCCCCCTACCATACACCTGGGGTTGATGATCAGCAGCCTCCGTTAATCACCTAGGAGAATCCATCCAAAGAATGAAAGTCTTAATTTTCTGGTTAGTCATGAAGGGCACACATACCACAATATGAAAATAAGATTATCATCAAATGATAGTTCTATTTGCTAAGTGATAATAGCGCTAAAACACTTTCACTGTGTTTAGTCCCTTTTCAGTACTGATCAAAGTTGGCAACCTGTCACTTTTAGCAACCCTAGTCTCATAATACACTATTCAAGTACAAAATGAAGTCACTGGGATGAACGATTTTGTCATTGTTCTCTAAAGCCATAACATCTGTGCATCAAATTTATCCAGTGAAATAAGTATTTATAAGCTTTGTCAAATTTTGGTAATCTATTTCCTAAATGAGAAAAAAATAGATCAATTTTTCATTGACTAGCAGTCTTTTAGGAGTGGAAATACTGTCTACAAGCATTTTTGTTATTAAGTGTCTACACCTAACTTTTACCTAACCCAGTGGCTGCAAGGATAACCTACCTCATTTGTTCACGGAGCACACACAACTGCAGTGCACGTAACGTTTTGTGACTGAACACAGGTAGTCTTCAGTAACCTGACCAGGCATTAATAGTAATTGATGGATGGAAGGTTTACTGACCATTAGCAAATCAACTGTATAATTAATTCTAAATTAATCCCTGGTGCTGTCTGAAACCTGTTTTTGAAGATTAATAGCTGATACTTGACATCTGTCCCCCTGATTACAGGGTAAAAAAGGGAGAGGGGCTGTGATAATCCCTCATCCTTCTAATTCTACACAAATTTGTAGTTGTTGGTAACTAACGTCACATCTCCACAACAGCTATGGGGGAAGTGAAGTTACATGCCTGTCTGGAAAACATGAAAGGCTCTAATTATCACTGGTTTTGGTTTCAAAACCATTTTGCATTATTCTTCTGTCTCGGAAGACCTACAAAGGGTATCAAGAATGTGGGTCAGTTTGGTCCAGGCCATTATAATAACCTTGAAGTGCACAGTACCTCTCATCATTTGGAAATCTCCTGTGGTGGCATAATTTTCCCTGTGCAGACTGGATGGATGTAAGAAATAAAAGGTACAACTTGCCAATGAACCATCAGCCTCCTGCCCGGCAACTACATATCCTAAGACCTGACACTGCCTTGGGGAAGGGACCACTTAGTCAAGACTACCAGTAGGTGGCGTCCTGACAACGGTACTAACCCTCCCTTTTAGAAGTTATCAGAGACCTGCTTTTCCAGAGTGTCTCTGCAATTAGTGGATTATCAACACTGGTATAACTCTACACTTGGTTTTGGAGGACTCAACTTTTCTTGAAGTGCTCTGGCATAGAGGCTTTTCTTTCATCTACACCTCAGGAACTTGGGGCCAAGATGAAGTCCATGTTTGCTACTCCCTGGATCTCTCTCCTGGCCATTATGTTTCCACCCTCATTCAAAACACCTTTTCTTTGAAGCTGCTCACCACCCAGCAATACCACCAAACCACTGTGCTCACTGCCCTCAGAACTGTAAGTTACCATGTCTCGTCCACTCCAGACCTGAGCAGCTGGCCCCGTCTTCCCCTCACCCCTCCCGACTCTGAAATGGACAACGTGTGCAGCAACAGCCTAGTTCCCTGGCCTTAACTCCAGTGCTCTTTTCCTCCGTGCCACTTCCATCCACTGCCACGGGCTCACCCAGGTCCCAGGGATCACAAGCACCTCTGAACAGCTCTGCTTTTGAAACAAACCTGGAGTGCCCCTCGGACTCTCTTATCCTATTCCTATCCTGATCTATTCCTAAAAGTGCTGTGCCACCATCATAACTCTGGATCGGCCTTGTACATAGTCCTTCTTCATTACTGGCTATATCAAATTGGACTTCGCTCTGTAACTCTGAACAAATCACTTAACTGGTGTGATCACAGACAAGTTGCCTGGAAGGAGGATCGTAAGACGTAACAAGAGGGAAACTGCAAATACCACTTCACTAGGGGGCCAGCATGGACTTACACGGCAGCTTCCAGTTCTTCGTTGAAAACCCAGGCGAGGCCATCACTTAGCCACACTCGTACTTCTTAATTCTTTGGCAATCTCCCTGCCCAGGTTCTTCTAACTTTTCATCTCAATACCGATTCCAGTTATCCTGGAGAAAGCAGAAGAAAAAAATACCTAAGTGGGTTGATGGGTTGATAATTAAGACAGAGTCAACTGTCTGAACTTCTAACTCAACCAACTCAACTTCATCCTTCTCTGTCTTCCCTGATCTGATTTTCTACTCTTCAGTACCGCTTCTCCATCTGTCTTTACCACAATACTCTCTTCTCCAGGGTTTCATCTTGGGCTGCCTTCTCTCTCTGGGCCATGGAGCATGGGCTTCGTTTGTGAAATCCTGGAAACGGAACATAAAATGTGAGGTGCCTGTGCCTCTGTCAGAGAGAACCTATGATTTCTTCCATGTGATTCTAAGCATCTACTGGAAGGGGGGAAAAAAAAAGACTTAAGAAGACAGACCTGAATTCAAAGCCTGGCAATACCCCTACTCATTGTGGGGCCTTAGGCAAGACACCTACCTTTTTGGAAGTTCCTCATCAGTATGATTAGGATCAAAGTACCAACTCTATTCGGGGCTTTGTGAGAGAGAAGGCAGATAAAGTGCTTGGTACCATATCTGGCACATTAGGCCTTCAACTTGATGAGTATTATTTTAATAATAAGCCAGATAGCTACCTATTTTTCCTAGGTGAACTCATCCACTCCCAGTGAAAGACAACCCTCCAATTCTGTTTAGGCTCAGACCTCTCTCATAAGCTCCAGACTACACAGATAGCCACTGGGTACTACACTTGAATTTCCCATGGGCAACTCAAATTCATTAGAGTATGTTTTCCCTTCTCTATTGCCATACCACGTATTTCATGTTAAGGCGCCTCAACCAGTTTGGCCAAGCTAGAAATCTCTGAAGTTCTGTTAGACTCACTCTTCCCTTGAATGTTCAATACAATGAGACCTCAAGTCCTATTGGTTCTACCTTTAAGAGATCTCTGGAATCTGTCCCCACTTTATCCACATGGTCACTGCCTTAGTTTGGAAACTTAACAGCTCTTACCTGGATCACTGCAACAGCTTTATGAATGACTTTTGTCCCAAGGTTCTCACCTGTCCATTCTGTCTTCCACATTTATTGGAGGGCCCTACGTGATGGGGATTTTAAGAAATTATTAAATTATAAGTGTTAGATTCTCCCCTCCCCCCGAAAACTTTCTCTTTGGCTGATGGTCTCGCCCTCCCCTGGAAGAGATCCTCTGCCAGTGCCACCTTTGTTCCATGAGCTCCGATTATGGAAAGTGAAGACAACGGGTGCAAGAATCACAGCCTTACCAGGCGAAGGACTCGTTTCAGTCCCACTAGCAACAGGAGCAAGCGTTTCTTATGAGAAAGGGAGGACTGAGAGGGCAGAAAGTGGAGTAAGAAGGGGGAGGACCCTAGGCTTGATGTAGGGGAGAGCCCTGTGATGAGGACTTGGGGGTCGGGGTTGGGGGCTGAAGACAGAGTTTGAGGCCAGGGTGAAAATGTGAGAAAGAGGGACAGAGATTTAGTTGCTTCTTTGATTTGCCAGAGTCACCACTAAAGATGTGAACGACTATTATTTCTGCATGTGCTGGGACGGGACCATGAAAACCTCTGGGCTCTGACAGTTACATCTGGTTAAACTGCATGTTCCTGAGGATGAAGGCCCCATGACATTTAAGGTCCTTGACCATCTGGTGCCAACTTCTCCCACCCTGTCCGCCCCTCCCTCCCAGCAAGCTTCACCCAGTTCGCCCTCCAGTCTGCATTTCTTCACACCTGTGTCAGCCCAGCGTGTTCCCTCTGCCTAGAATGGCCTCACCCTGCCTTTCTGCTGGTCACTTCCCACAGGCCAGCATCCAAAACTGCCAACCTCCATTCCATGAACTGGGATAGCCTCCTGCTGTCCAGAGCCAGGTTATCTGCAAGAGAGCTGAAGTAAAAAGCGTAAAGAGATTGAGTGATTGAAGCTTTTCCTTGAGTGAAGGTTAAGGAGGACATCCGAAGTGAAAGGAGTCATCCACAGGGAACTTATCAAGAATGACTTTGAGCCGTCCGTCGGCTGATCTAAGGACTGAACGGAAGTCCACGGGGCAGGGCAGCGGCGACTGAAGCCAGCCTCACTCCTTCCTGTAATGTATATGCACCTTTACTCCAGTACACAAATCCACTGCTTCCTTCATTGTTTTAAGCAACAAAAATAATTTGTAATTTATAAGAGTGATATGCAAATGGTAAAACCGGCCGAACTTCTAGAGGTGAAAGATTATGCTGTGCCTGATATCAAAATGTACTGCCAGTGAGGGAGGTCTGTAAAAGCAAGGAAGAAACCAGACCAGCTCTGGTTAAAAAACTTACCTCTCTCCTCAGCATTCTGTAATAACTTAAATGGGAAAGGAATCTGAAAAACAACGGATACTTGTGTAACTGAATCACTTTGCTGTACACCTGAAACTAACACATTGTTAATTATACTCTAACACAAAATAAAAATTTTTAAAAAACACACAAAAAACTTACCTCTAATGAAAACTGACCACATGCCATCAAACAGTACAAACAGAATGTATTTCTCAATCTATCAACTTCCCTTTGTTGACAAACCTACAGGGCAAGAATACAGTAGTGGTCACTGTTTACCCGGTTATTAATTTACCCAAGGCAAACCTTTGTGCCCAAGAACAGAAACATCCTAAGCCCTTAGAACCTTTCAGGTGGTCTGGAAGGGAAGCTGAGCTTCATAAGGGTGTCTGATGCTACAAATGAAGAAAAGTCAGACTAGATTGAAAAGGGTTTAGTATCACAACGAGGCAGAAACATGTAAAATATTTCATGCAGCCAACCTTCTTTATTGAGAAATCCTGGTTTTATTGCCCGTTAACATGTTTGCTCCACAAACTAATTTCTCATAAAGCAAAGCACAACTTTTTCTTATAAATAGTATAAATTATTTTATTTACAGAACTTGTTACAAAACAAATAGACTATTATATTTCTTCTCTTTTAAATATCCAAAGTAATTTTCTATCCCTTGACATTTGTTCATGTTCTATACAGCAGCCAACACAAAGTCCAGCTGAGATGCTCTTGATTATGTGTACAAATGATCAACCTATTCACACATTTTAACACAGGAGATTGCTTTTATAACCAAGCTCAAAAACAGAAAACAAACAAACAAAAAAACACAGCAAAATGCTTTCAAGGCCCTACATTCACACTGACAGTATGTAGTGCTCATTTAAATGATCTGAAAATGTAAAAGGTTTTGCACAAAATGTAAAAATGATTATTTTCTGCTAAACAATGAAACTTTTAACAATCATTTTCCAAAGCCCAACTTTTTCCCCCGCAGGACAGAATGGGAGATATTAAGAAATTCCTTGGCAACAGAACTCTCGCAGGAAGACAGCTGCCTTTATAAGTTACATTTTTCAAATTATACATTTTTTTCAGTGTTCTCAGAGGTACTTTGTATATTTTTGGAATACAAAATATTTTAAATATTCTATTTTAAACTCTGCATTTCATGAGTGAATAACAAAACAGACACATTGTGTAAGTTGCTGGCTGACAAGAAGATCTGTAACCCTTGGTGCCACCGGGCAATCCATCACCAGTTGAATTCCTGTGAACCAAAAGGTCTTAATTTTAAAATACCTTATAAAATTACCAGCATTTGGTGGTTTTCGACTCCTCCCCTAAAATTTTAGTAACAATATTTAGGTGGAAAAAGCAAACTCCAAAAGTTCAACTGAACGTTCAAGTCTTTTTAAAGTATCTGTCTAAGCTTAAAACTAGGTTCAGGCACTTTCAGTTTTTTTTTGTTTTTTTTTTCCCCATTAGTTTTAATCACATCACATACTAACGCACATGTGCTCAGGGCACGCGCACACGCGCGCGCACACACACACACACACACACACTCTCTCACACATAAAACACTAACAAAAGAAAAGCAGTGTGTCACTTATTACGTGTAGTCTATTGGGAAATCAGGCAACTAGGGAGAAGCAATGCCCACTTCATCTGTATGAATCCACTCCCAAGACACTGAAAGGGACAAAAGACTTTCACAGAACAGAGGCATCCCTTAAACCGTAAAGGAGGCAGGTTCTAGAACTATTGGCTTGGCAGTGAACCACTTCAAATTATAAAAAGGTATTTACTTTTATTAATTAATAAATAAATACTAGATGATCTCAATTGTACCAAAACAGGATATCCGAAAAAAAGACCTGTGCAAAAATACATATTTAAATATGTACAATTCATTTTTAACAAAATATGTCTTCTCAAATAGGGATACTTCCATATTTATAATAGAACAAGAAATTCCAAAATAAAGATACAAAAGTAGGTTTTGTATAATTCTTTGTTCATCATTGCAGCACTTTTTTTTTTTTTGTAGGTTAAGAAAACTGCAGTTGTCATGAAATTCTATTGGAAAGAATATAAAAATTATCTTGGTTTTAAATTGATACCAAAGTCTGTCTAGAAACAACCCAACCACTGCAAATTTGGTTTTTGCAAGTTAATTTAATTCAAAAAAATACTTGTACTCCCGTGTTTTAAATGGTCTTAATTGTTCACCATAATAAAAAGTAGTTGTAGGAGAAAATACAATATTTGAACAACAGTCTAAAATTTAATAGCACTGTTTAGGTCTGTTTGTGGCAGGCGGAATCCAAAATGGCTAATTTCCTAATCCCGATGCTCTGTGTACTACCGGGAGACAATAATGAAATTTCAATTAAAACCTCAGTCTAAGAAATCAAATGATCAAGACTCGCTAATCTAAATATCTACATTATTCTGCATCAACCTGCTAGCGTGGATCCTATTCACATCTTTCGGAACAACATGATCTGTCTATAAATTCCATCACTAAAAGCAACTTTATTTATAACCATCAAGTCCCCTTGGCTCTGAAAATAAATTCTACCCATACCCCATTGCACTTGTCACCAAGGAATCAACTAAGTACGTTCTGATTCCCTCTTACCTCCTTCTCTCCATCTCCTGGGATGAACAACCAGACTGATCTCTCCTAACGACACCAAACTGGCCCATCCGTGCTTTCTTCTTATACAAGCTCTCTTACAGTATCATTTTTAAAACATTTACTGACTGATTGCATAATAGGTGAACAAGATACTGTTCTCCCCTTCCTTTAAAAAGAAAATCAATATTTTACATCAATTTATAGCTAAAGTATCTGAATAAAGTTTTTGTTACCTTACATAATAAGAATAGTTCTGTAGCAATTCACATTATTAGGCTGGTAACCAAGTATTTATTCATTCTACCTGTTGTTGACTTAAAATTCCCTGAAACTGAAGTTTGTAACCCAAGAATTGTAAGGAAAACGGATGCACTGACTGGCTCTGTCCCAGCCCTGCCCAGGGCCATGATCAGAACCTTGGGAACTTTACCCTGTGTTCGGCAACTTCGTGTGTTCTTCTAAGCAAAAGTGCCCGGGTTCTCCTTTCAGGAGCTGTGGTGGTGGAATCATCTGTTAAAGAGCTCCAGCTCATCCCCTCAAATTCAAGGACACCTTCTCAATCAGTGCTGTCTGAACCTATCAAGCTCTTTCTTTTGGGGTGGGGTACTGGAAACACTATCCTGGAGGCTCTCTGAAACTCTCCGTGAGATGGCAGGCGTAAATCCCCAGAAAGGAGGTGTGACTAGCAGACACTACACATGCCTCCTGCCATCTCCGCGTGGGCAGGTGTGCACAGTCACCAGCGCCCCTCCCTGGGTGCCCGCTCCCCATGCCAACGGCATCCACATAAACGTGTAGAGGCAGGAAGGGGTGTGCAGACCCACACAGCATGGGGAGTGCTCCAAGCGGAAATTGACACTTAGTCCCAGGACAGTATCCAAAGAAGAGGTTGCAGGCAATGCACCGAGTGCCTTGGAAACATTTAAAGTATATCAGTGACTTTGTGAACGACAGAGTCTGCTGCATCCCAACTATTTCACGTTACAAAGGCAATTTTTAAAAACAGGAGACTGGGCAGGACAACCAACCTAACTGTATACTGTTTAACATGAAAACAAAGGTTAAAAAAAAATTCAATCTCTTTGGAAATCTTGGAAAATTTTCCCCCATAGTGATTTCTGTCTACCTCCCCACCCACCAGAATTTGGCTTTCCATTATCAAAATTGTTTGCATTTGCATTTTCTTTAAAGAAAAAATCACACAATTGCTTTTGTACCATGAAAAGTAAGCCTCTAAACTGGTGTATACTTGCTCTCTGGCCATCAATGGCTTTAAACCAGTTTGTACATTAGAAACTTCTGACGGCTTCTGATCCCAAATTACTTGCAAAAGGCTGGGCAAAAACACAGGCTCTTTTGTCATGGTGCCTCTCACTGACGTCCATATACCATTCCCGGCACCTGCTATAAAAACCTAGCTGCAGACCCCCTTTCTCCAGAGGGCTGCTTGGGGTGCAGCTCTGCTCGCCCCTGGGAGGTGTCTCCAGTTAAGGTGCCTGACTGCTGGAGAGGGACCTACAGACGACAGGGTGAGGAAAGAACTAGGCAGGGAGAGGAGGGAGGGAGAAAAGTCTACAGTCACGCTCTTGCCAAGACACTCTTGCCAGCCAACCTCCTCCAAGAGTGGCTCCGTGAAATACTGCAGGTTCAACGAGACAGGAACTTCTCACAGATTGTAGCAAGTAGTCCAGACCACTCTAACACTGATAAAAGCAATTCGGTGGCTGGACTTGATCCAGTGTCCTTTACGAGTACTCACTGCTACAGACAAAGCTTCAGGGACATCCTGGTTAAAACAACAGCCCGGCAGATTTCTACCCTCGAGGCCCACAGGAGGTTGGGAAAACAGACTCAAAGGCATCGTGGAGTCCAGAGTGCTGAGTGGAGGTGTAACTTGTCGTCAAAAGTGTCCAGATTATTCCTCCCCGTGCTATTTTCAGCTGTCAGGGACGTGCCTTTGGCTTTCAAAAAAGAGGGGGTGGGGAGACAACGAAAGGTAAGTAAGCGGCTGTACACGGCCCCGCCCTGATTTCTAAACAAGGTATTCCCGAGGCCACTGCGTCTCCAACCGACTGGGCAATGCCAGGAGCAGGCAGCTCTAGAATTTGGCTTCAGCTTTCAAAAGCCTTCTGTGCTCTGGGGCACAATCCTTCTAAAAGACTGGCTTTTAGAAAACTGTCCAGAAGAGAAGCAGCCTGGGTTTCTAGCTCAGAGAAAAGGCTCACATGTTTGCCTTTTGGTTCTATTTACTGATGCTGTTTCCTTGAAGGTATTCCAGGTTGTCAACTGAGACGTGAACAAGGTCAAATGGGCCACCACACAGGTGTGAAAACTCACACCCAAGGCCGTGCTGAGGCGGGGAGAGGGGACTCTGGCCTTCACAGTCCCACATGAGCTATTTTTAGGTCCTTGGTGGCAGAGCCCAAGAATCAACTCGGGGGCTGGGCTCACACCCAGCCCCATCTCCTAGGCTCCCCAGCAGGTCCCACTGATTCCGTTGCTGAGGGGATTCCAACCAGTTCAGTTATCTCTGCTTTAAAATCAGCTCCGTGGAGAACAGCGAGCTCAGGTCCCTACTGGTCTAAGAAGCAGCCTTCTTTACAGCATTTGGAGTCATGGGTCCCTTTGATAGTCTGAAGAAAGCTACAGGATCCCTCTTGCAGATAAATGATCACAGACGTAAAAATACGCAAGGTTCATCCATCCTCTGATCTGTAGCCATGGGCCCCCCTAGAATCTGTGCAGCATAATAGAAAGTATGCCACTGCAGAGAAAATCTTTCTCAAATACAAATTTAACATGAAACTGCTTTTAAGGAAAAGAACCCAAACTTAGGCTGTTTGTCCTAGTGGGACACAGTCCCCCACCCCCGCCCCCCAGACGGTGGAAATCAGAGGTGGCAAACTGGCAGCTCATGAGCCAAACTTCGCTGGCAAACGTGTGGGCTTCACCAGATCAAAACAAAAGGAAAAACTACAGAGCTTTAGAAAATGGTCAAATTTCTCACGCAAGTCCAGATCAGCAGTTTCTCTTTGCAACTGGTAACAAGCTTCTGGGAGCAGCTGCTCTGTGTAGACGAGACCCCCACTCCCCCAATCCCCACAGACACTGTCACTCTCTGCCGCACCCGCCCTGCCTCTTCCTCGCCTTCTGACACTGGCGGGCAGTAAGGTCCGCAGCGGCGTCTACGTGAAGACGGCGTGCTCAGTGACACTGGCGTGGGCATCCCGAGGCAGTGGGACATCCCTCCTGGGATTCATGTGCATCAGGAAACTACACCCAGAAGGGAGTTATTAAGGGATGGATTCTTACAGTGTTTGCACTGCGTTTTTATGCTTATCGTTAAACTAGAAGGAATAAACTACAAATCAAGAAGGTTTCACTTGTCCAGGAACCCCTGTTCAAAGAGACCCAAACAACACACGAATAAGCCCATATGTATTTGTGGCTCAGAGAGAATTGAAGCAGCTGCTACCTAAATTTGTGCATAATTATTTTCCCCATACCTTTGGCACTGAGTATTAATTCACACAGATATTGGAGGGAAACTTCTATCACGTGAACAAACTTCTTGGTATTTTCTGGAAAAGTTCTAGCCTGGCATTTAAGTTCAGTTTTGAAGATGAGGAAGGGAAAAAAACAAAACAAAACAAAAAAGAGGCTCACATTTTAAAGTAGGGCTCTGGGGGTGACACCGCTGAAATTCCTGCTTGTAAGCAAGGACAGGAGGTATCCTGCTGAATGAAATAACAAGATGAGAGAGGACCTGGACAGGCGAGAAAGGAAGCTGGAGGAAGCGGCCACAGAAGGGAAGGCCAGGAGGAAACAGCAGCAGGGGGAAGAGTGGGGAAAAGACAAGGTAGCGCCCGAGAAAGCCATGGTCAGCAATGAATCTGAAGGCCAGAGAGCCCTCCTCTACAAGTGGGTCACGTTCAGATTTTTTTCAATCTGTTAACTTAAACAAGATTTTAGTCTTCTGCTCTGCCCACAGTAAATGCTGTTTTCCTGCCTCCTCGGAAAACAGGGAGGAGGAAAAACAGGGAGAGAATTAATAAGGAAATTAAAATTCTGAAATTCTTTGATGGGAAAAATATTAAACGGTCTCTTTCAAATTTAAATCATCCCTTTCTAGATCAGTTTGATTTTAGCCCAGCTTTCTTCAGAAAAACACACTGAAGGACTGCTCTCCGGGAAACACGGCCCGCCGGCCTCAGGGAGGGGTCTGCCGTCACGCATGAGTGCCGAAACGCACTTGTCGTGGCCTCCTCACCCAGGAGCGTCCTCCGAGTCATCAGAGTCAGGCAGAGAGGAGCCTGTTTGACCTCCATCCGGCCATCAACTCATCCTTTTCTTAAAAGACCCCACGAAGCTGGACATTGGCTTTTAGGCAAACCCACCAACCCGACCACACAGATCTCCGAGCTGACGAAAGATCTCAAGGGAGGGGCCACGGGCCTCCCCACGGGGCTCCCAGGCCCTGTCCTACCTGATGCAGGAGGGAGCTGTTTGCCAGTCCTGGCGGCCCCGGGCTGGGGCCCGCGTGCTTCACGTGGACGTTGTTCAGGGCCGGCAGTTTGGCCACCTTGGTGGGCCTGCCGCTGCTGCTGTTGATGCCGCTCGAGCCGGGCGAGCACTTTCTTTTCTTGCCTAGGAGCTTGTCCAGAGGAGTGTGCGGGTGGGAGCAGGCGCCGTGAGAGCTGACGGGCAGCTCGCCGGCCTGGTGCACGAAGGGGCCGAGGGAGAGTGTGGAGTCGCCGCTGTTCACCATCACGCTCATCCTCTTGATGGACTCGCCGGGGCTCCCGCCGGGGGCGCCCCGCCCGGGCTGCTCGTGCCGGCCGCTCACCGAGTTCGCTTTGCCGGCCACGCAGTTGAGGCCGATGCCGTGGGGAGAGGCTACCGCCGTGGGGTGGGGAGGCCCAGGGTGAGCCACACAGTTTTTCCTAAAAGACTCCATGGAATGAGAAGAGGGGGAGGGGGAGGGGACTACCAGCGGGGAAGTGTTTTTGCGTTTCTTTCCTGAGCCGCCGCTGCCGGCACTGCTACTCGCGTGGTGACAGTTAGTGCTGTTACCAGAAGGCTCCTTGGGCCTTAAAGACTTGCTAGATTTCAACTTCTGAGGTTTCCTGGCCATGGGGGAGGAGGGCACGCAGGACAGGCCGGAGGGCGTGCAGGGGGAGGGCGAGGAGGAGGACACCTGTCTGGACTGCATGCTGCACGCGGGATCCACGGCCCCGGAGGCGGCGGGCTGTGCGTTCAGTGTGGTTCCATGAGCTGGTACCGACTTGCTACTGGGGGAGATGCAGGAGGATGAGAGCGGGGCAGGGGAGGGGGATACGGTGGCTGCCGCCAGGCAGCTGACCCCACAGTGTGATGTCGGCACAGAGTTTGTCCGGTGAGGAACACGTGTGGAGACGGGCAATGCGGTACTGGGCACTGGCGGGATCTTCCTGCGAAACAAAAGAGGGCCTGAGCAACGTCCACCACCGCCCTTCATGGAAACTTTCAGAAGGACACCCCCTTCACCTCTGGCACCGAACACACCCCTTGGTCACAGGGATCGCGCTGAGATGCTGGGCCACACAGAGGGTCACTTTTCCCCTTCAAATTCTTAATGGCTTCCTGCGCTCTGAGAACAACGGCCTGTAAGGCCGTGCGCCTCACTGGTGCTGCAGCCGCAAGCATGTACCCCGCACCCTCCCATCCGGCACCCCGAACTCCGTGATCCTGGCTACTGATCTTCCTTCAGTTCCGAGAACGGGCCGTGAAGCGAGACCCTGGGTATCTTCTGCCTACAGCACTCCCACCCCAACTTCTGCTCACACTTCTGTTTCAGCCCCCATCGTCACTTTCTTAGGAAAACTGCCCTGACCGTCCTGACTCGCTTCATTCCCGCACTGCCCCCTGTTCCCAGACTCTGGAAGACTCTGGCAGTTTTAATGTGTGACCGATGATCACTGTCTAGCATCTCCGCAGACGGAGAGATCCACAGCTGATTTACCACTGTCCATCCAGCACGGTGCCTGGCACATAGAAGGCGCTCAAACGCTGAGACAACTCATGAAAGAACGAGGAAAAAGCAAGGGCACAGCTAGTTAATAACAACTGCTCGGTCCCAGCTACTGGCCTGAGAGCCTGTACGTGCCTGTACAAGGGAACAAAGCCCCCAGATCTCAGGGGGACTTCTGCTCACGGTGCGCTAACAGTGTATTCTGTCTATAATATTTGGGTAAAGTATGTATTCAAACAGTCAAACCAGGAAGGACCCCCCCACCCCGCCGCCCTCACCCCGGCTTTTATTTTAGCTGTGATTTTTAAAACGTGACGGTGCCAAAATCTCAGAAACCCCTGTGGCATAATGAACACTGAGATGCAAAACAGCAAACGGCCTGACTGGAAGCCAAGTGCCAAGACTGCCCGGCTCCCGGCCTCCACGGGCAGCTCTGGCTGATCGGGCGCCGTACCAGCGGGGGCCGGGTCCCTCATCCTTCAAGTGAGAGTGCTGGCCTAGACTGCTGCCCAAGGGCTTTCCACATGCGTTTTGAGAAGGACTATAGTTATTAATAAACGGTATCAACAACTGCAAGTGTGCAGCCCAGCCTTAAAACTCCCACTCAAAAGTGTGGCTCTGGCCCTAAGTCAGTGCTTCCCAACTGTGTCTGCACATCAGAATCACCTGTGGAGTTCAGGCCACACCCAGACGGGCCACACCAGAATCTCGGGGTGAGGTCCAGGCGTTAGTAAATTCCAAATCTCTCCAGGAGACTCCAGCCAAGGTTGAGAAGCCAGCCTCTACCCCCATGCTACTCACGAAGGATAAGCACTGACATTACCTGAGAGGCTTACTAGAGACGCTGAGTGCCTGGGCCTCACCCCAGACCTCCTTCATCGTGGTGTGTATCTCAACAAGATCCCCAGGGCAACGGCACCTGTGAGAACCTCTGCTCGAAACGCAGCACAGGGGCTCCGGCTCCCTGGGCGCAGTGGCTTCTCATGGCCACCAGGTGGCTTAGGAAGACGGGCCTAAGGGCCAGGCTGCTACAACCAAATCCTGTGAAAAGGAAAGGCTTCCACAGGGGCAGGGATGTGCACCTCTCTGGATGACATGGCTGGTTTCTCTTAAAAAAGCTCTTTTAAGTCATTTCTTACCTTCTGCATAAAGAAGAGACAAAAAAAGAAGAGGTAGTCATATTGACCTGTGTTTGCACACATGAACTCAGAGACACAAGCAACTGATAAAACTGCTTCTGTCTGTGAGGAGTGGGTAGAAAACAGAGGAGTATGGGGGCCAGGGGGACTAAAACTTTTCACTGTATGCCTCTTTATATTCATGTTTCCTTTTTTAGCCAAGTGACTTTATTACCAATCTAAAAAATTAATTAGAAAAAGGAAAACCCAAACCACAAAACCTTTGACAGCCATCCCAACCCCTCCTTAGGGGAAGTGCAATAGTCGTCCCCAGTCACAGCACACAAGCAGTGGACAGAGCTCACAGGAGCTTGCAATGCTCCAGAAGAAGAGCTGGTCTACTTTCACTGCTGCCCAGAGACTCCACACACTGAAGATAACGTACTTCACTTCCAGGCTCAAATCGCACCTCCACTTATCCCGAAGTTAACCACAGTAACTCAAGGGTAAGGGGCTGAGAAGAGTGCTGCCGGGGCTCTTTGCAAAAGGGAGGACTTTCGGCTGAGCCAGTAGGATGGGACCTGGCCGACCTCAAGACCTTCCGTGAGTGCCTCAAAGATGCCACCTGAAGAAGAGCTCTCTTCCGGTTGAAAAGTGCCAAGCCACTCCCGGCAAATCTCAGGGGTGGCCTGCGCCAGGCTCCCCTCACTCCCCTGTCGGCAGCATTTACTCCCTCAAGCACCTGGCCTGGCACCTCTCTTCAAGCTCCTACCTGCCCCAGGCCCGTGTGCCAGCTCATCACTGAGTGGCCCGTCTGTCTCTACCGAATTGACTTTTTCAAAACCAAAGGTCATGTTAACAGAAAGAACAGTTTCCTCCTCAATGGGAGCAAGTGACGGACAAGGCAGTGAGCCTCTGACAGAACAGAGACAGACAGTGGAGTCAACTTCAGGATCTGCTTCTTCAGAGGTTCAGAGCACAAGGAAGAAAACCTCTCCAACGCAAGCCATTAGGAACCGAAACTCTCTCAACCCAAACCACTGGCCATAAACCACTTAGCAACATAATGGGGATAAAAATTCTGAGGACCCTTCTAAACCCTTAGGAGTACATTAAACCCATAGTTCTGTGAGCTCAATGAGCTCTCCAGGTCCCACCAGTAAGAAGCTGAGATTTCATGCATTTTAAGGTTTTCTGATGTGAGGCCACCCCCCAAAGAATCCCAACAAACCATGGCCCAAGTCTGTCTGTGGTTCAGAACACTGTTCCTTCAGAAAGGTTCTTACCTAGGAAGAACCAGGAAGAAACGTGAAATAAAGCAGAGCAACACTGCTGCGGGGCTGGTCTTCACCGTGAACAAGTGCAAGTCCTATCAACGAGCATGGGGATGGTTCTCTGGATTTTGGACTACCCGAGGTCTCTGACAACTCCCTCTGACTATATCAGGCAAGCAAAGCAGAGAGGCAAAAATAGATGTACTCGCAGAGTCCACTCAGGGAGGCACTAATAAATGACACCCAAATGGAGGGTTTGGGATGACTAAGTATTATCGGACAGCCCCCTTTAGCAAAGCTCAGTGCTTCCTGAAGTAGGTTCCACCAAACGCTAGTCCCCAGGATGCTCCCCTAAAAGAGGTTTCCAGGTCAAAAGAGCCTGGGAGACAGTCCGCATTATACACGATATCCTCTGCTTTGAGAGTTACGACGGACCGTGCCTATTAAAGGCTTTGAGAAGTCCTGCAGTAACAAAAACTATTTTACTTTAGGAAAGGCTGAGCTAATAAACCTTTCGGGCCATGGAACTGTTCTTCCACTTAAAATCATGTTGGGGAAACGGCGTGCATAAGGCCACACGAGATGATCGCCTTACTTTCAACTGTAAACCAGAGCAAATGGCTCCTTTCCCTAAAGCCCTCAGCAGCTCCTCAGTGCCGTCAATCAATTTCAGTGTCACCTGACCTCTCGGATCCCCTCTTGTTCCAGGAGCTTTCTTGCTCTTTCTCAAACAAGCCATGTTCTTTTCTGACTCAAGACCTTTGCACATACGGTTCTCCTTGCCTGGAACCCACTCCTCCCCGCCAGCCCCACGGCTGCTCTCTCTCATCCATTCATCTCAGTTCAAGGGCCCCTTAAGACAGGCTCTCCATGAATCCCTCCATCCTGTTATTTTCCCATCTCAGCTCTTAGGTGGGTGCAGACCCTGGCTCTACCTCTAACGTTCTGTGTGACCTTGCTTCTCAGTTTCATTACCTGTAAAACAGGAATAATCCAGGCCACGTGACACAGCAAGGTGTGAAAACTGTACTTGCTAAGGTGCCTGGCCTACCGTAGTCTCAGTAAGCGCTACAGGTTATTAGCGTTTCTGTTCTCTCCCTTACGGCAAGCTATGAGCTCTATGTTCTGTTGACTGGCTTTCGCATTTCTCCCTGACCTAGAATGTGAGCTCCGTCCATCTGGGAGTCCCTCGGCCTGAAACCCCAGCACCGAGAACAAGACACATTTGCTCCGAGAGTGAGTGGATGAATGATGAGGGCCCTTCCTCCAGGGCTGGTCAAAGGCCATGTGTTCATCTCAGAGACCACTACCTTCATTAAACCAGCCCCGTAAGAAACAAAGAGGATGCAGCCCTAACGCGCCACCCGCCCACAGAGGTGGGGGGGACGGGCACTCACTTCCACAGCTGCGCGTTCAGATGCTTCTCCACCATGAGGTTGAGGGCGCAGCGAAGCCGGTTCCACCTGGAGTCAAATACGTAATAGCCTCTTCCAATCTGCCGGCTCCCGAATGTGCAAAACTGCAAGAGAGAGAGCACACGCTCGGACTCGCTAACTCCGAGGGCGTGCGGCCCGGGAAGAAGCGGCCAGGACAGACGGCGCTTACTGAGGACCGAGGGCTGTGAAGCACGAGTGTGACAACGCCTGGCCCTGAGTGTCATGGAAGAGAACGGAAAGAGCAGGAGACGCGCCCGACCAAGTGCATGCCGCCTCGGGGCGCCCTGCTCTGAGCTGCACTCGCACCTTGACCTCGCCCCACACGGACCAGAGGGCATGCCCGGGTCCCCGCCGCACCCCCCCCCCTGCAGTGCCCCGTCCCTGCGGCGTGGGGAGGGTTGGCGCAGGGGCGGATGTGGAACTTACAGATGCTGGCTGAGGATGATGACCTGAATAATGACAGTCCAGTTTTTCAACAGACTCTTCTTTGTCATCGCCTTCTCCCTCCTCACTGGATAACCGAGAAGCTGGCTCAGTGGCAGGCAGGGGAGGGTGTGGAGATTCATGGACTGGAGGAGGGTCAATGGGGGCACTCCCACCTTGCTGAGCAGGGCAGCCTGGAGGCCTTGGTGAGTAGAAAGTGCAGCACTGATCAGATCACATCACATGTATGGGAATCAGCCGCCTTAACTCAGATACAACAATGGCTCCACCACTAGCACTAGGGACACAGATGCTGATCCGGGGGGCCTGGGAGTGAAGGGTCCTCTCTCCCGAACCGCGCGATGTCAAATGCAGCTGTCTGCCCAGTCTAACCAAAGTAACTTATAACCACTTCTCTATTCCACAGCCACCTGGTCCGCCTCCTATTCTCCCCAAAGAAGGCGAAATACATGTGGAGTTTAAGAGAATTCTTTCTTTGATTCCTCTTCAAATTTCACCTGGAACTGGGTGACTAAGGCAATCAATGAGGTAATTGGTAATGTGCTCGAAAATAACCTAAGAGGGACAGGAGGTGATAAAAGAAGGTAGCTTTACCATTTTATGTGGGTAATCTAGAGTGTGTAACTCAAGGACAGCAGTGTGCTTTTCCAACACACATAAAGGCCTGGTGTTTCTACACTTAAGCGTATTTTTTAATAGATGGAAAAACTTTAATGAAATTGGCCAAAGAAAGGACTTGCAAAGGAATCGACAGCCTGGGCCTGGCCACATTCTCGGGCACCTCCTCTGATCACTCCTCCAACCGTGTTGTTCGGAAACCAGGGGGCCCACGTGGGGACAGGCTCACGGGCACGCTCAGGTTTCCAAGACGGAGGCACTTCCACCCCTCACGGGACCATTTCAAGAATCAGACACGTGAGGATAAAAGGTTAATTAAGCAAGAGCACCCAAGGGTTGGCACATTCCTAAGCACAAGCCCTCGGCCCAGACTCAAAACCCTCGTTCTCTATGCCTTTCTTTTTCCCTTCTTTCTGCAAAGTGGGTACAGAGTCCTTTACTTCAACTGGGTTAAATATACAAGCACGCACACACATATATTCAGCCCACCATCACTGTCTCCAAGGGATGTGTCTAAGTTCTGACCTGCTGCTCACTACACAGCTCAAATGACTCCTACACGCTCAGGCCAGAGTCCCAAATGAATGAATGAAAAAACACGCTGTAAATGGATGCTGTAAAGACGCAGGCTGAATGCCTACCCCCAGCAAGAATCCCAACTGCTCTGTTTTGCAAGAAGCGAGATAAATGAATGGGAAATGGCTGCCAAAGCCATGTGAAATGTTCCCGTCACTAACTTGCATGCAGAAACCGGGCCGCAGCCCTACTCAACAGGGTCAGGAGACACCGAACGCTGAGCAAGGGCAGAACAGATAATTCTAGCTTTACTCTGCTGCTTGCATTTGGCCACAAACAGCCCTGGTTGAAACTCAGTGATGAACGTTCTTTTTTCTTAAAGTAAAACCCCATTAGAGAAACATCTCTTCTCGCAGCGAGCCTGATGTCTGTCCTCGACATCACGATACACCGGGGCTCTACAGTCTGCATGTCTATTCTCTGAAAGAGGGAGAGAGAGCTGTTGGACGGGGCTTACCTTGGAAGACTGGGGGTGTGAGGTTTAGGTTTACTAGCTACAAAAGGCTTTGATTCGGAAGGAATCACTCCGTGAGAGTTTTGGTGTGGCTCCTGTGAAGTTCTAGGAGGAGTGGGATGCGGGTCCCTGAGAGGCTGCGTTGGTTGCTGAGAGTCCGGATGGCGAATCGATTCCTTTTCCCTGGTTTTGTTTTTGTGCTCGGCTAACAACACATCGAATCGTTTTCTTCTACCCTGGACAGCCCTCCGCTGGGTTAAGGAATGTGTCTACAGACCAAAAACAACAACAACAAAAACAAACAACCAGAAATGGAGGAATCGCAGTCATCACTTTTTCTGCCATACATCCAAAAACACCAATGAAACAGCAATTCGGAGCATTAGCTCAATCAGAGGCTGCTCAGCATCTGACAGGCTAAAAATCTTGAGTATGATTTTTTTTTTTCCTAATAGTTAGAAGCAGATATTCCAGCCTCCAAATGTATAAGAACCTGGTGATGTTATTTCCACCAGAAGAAAGAAGAAATGTTAAATAACCATGCCACCAGGTATGTAACTGAGGGGCAAACAGTAGATACAAACAGGTAACAGGTCCTCGTGTTTTGTGCAACAGGAACCATTCATTGATCGGAGCTGTTACCAACTCCGCTAGAAAAGCCCCCTTTGGGCCATTTAGAGTTTTGAACGTTAACAGAGGAGAAGCACTTATTCCATAAAATACATATCACAAAGTCTTCTTTCACTAACTGCCAGAGAGTAAAAATTAAACACAACTGTTTCTTTCTTCCTGTGACAATGCCATACAGAGAGAAAGGGGCTCACAGCATCCTGGAGACAGGCCGAGGGAGACCTGGGGGGATTAAAGAGTAGGAGGCCAAAAGAAAGACAGGCTGTGCACAGGAGAAGACGCAAACCAGCATCTGAGTCCCCATCGAAAGACACTCCCTATGGGAATCAAGAAAACGGGATAGGATTTTTGGATCCAGAGACAATGTCTAACCTCAGAATTTAAAAATGGTCACACTCTTTTTACTGGAGTATAACTGCTTTACAATGTTGTGTTAGTTTCTGCTGTACAATGAAGTGAATCAGCTATATGTACACCTAGATCCCCTCCCTCTTGGACCTCCCCAAAACAGTCATTGTTGAGAAATGTGAAATTACTCGAGAAGAAGAATGGTCAAGTAAACCTGACCACTCCATACTGCTTAGGGCCTCCGTCTGTAAAGAAAAAAATGCAAGGAGCCACTAACCACAGCAGCGCCAAATCACACCTCCCAAATATGCGTTCATCTACATAAATCCTTCCCTCTTCTATGTTACAACAATACTACAAATGATACTTTCTGTGTGTTCATTATACACACGTTACACAAATGTATTGCTCTACAGGCTTACATTTTCGCTACAATTTAAGGGATTTTAAGGGGAGTTAGGCTTCTAATTCTCTTTTGCGGTTCAATAACATAACCTACGTCCGTACCACATACACTGCAAACTATGTTCGCCCAAAATCTAACCTGGCACAGATAGTTAGAAAACTGTGTTGAGGTTCTTTTTTAGATTTTACTTGGTTTTCTTTAATATGTAATATATCCACAAGAAAGTAACCCTAAATGAAGACAAGGACCTTTGCTTTGTTCAGTGCTGTACCAACACCTAGTACAGCACCTGGCACGCCATAAACGCTTCAAACAAAAACCAGATAAAAATAATGGCCCCCAATACACGTTGAATGAACAAACGAATATACAACATCACTGGGGGACCACCTGCCTGTCTCTCCAGACAGATGACACAGAAGCCTCTCCTCACCTTTGCGTGTCCCCTGGTGCTTAGAAGACGCGGAAAGACCAAGTGAAGAAAGTAGGCAGAGACGATCAGTATTTTCCCAGCTTGGTTTGAAGAGTACATAGCATTTGCCCTGAGCTCTGAAGAACCTTCCAGCCGCAACCCTGATGCCCCCTCCTCCCCATCAGAACTCTGTGGGGGGCTGCCAAAGGCGCGCAGGATAAAGAGCAGCTGTACGAGGCCCGGGCCCCGCTCGCCCTAACAGCCCCGCCCCCTGCTCCTCTGGCACCAGGTGCCGCCTCCCCCTCCTGGCTGCCTTTCACACCCTAAGCTGTTTGTCCTGCCCCGTCCCAGAGCCTTCGCAAAGGCTGTCTCCTCTGCCTCTCCCACCCCTTTCTGCCCAGACAAATCATATGGATTTCAGCCCAGTATTCCCACAGCAAAGGAGCCTTCCCTGACTCAGTTCCCCTAGTGAAGGCTGTCATTACACAGGCCTCTCTTTTTTTATTACCCCTCAGTGGTAACTTTTACAGTTACTTGAGTCATTACCAAGTTAATCTTCATCTCTTCCATTAGACTGTAAGCCCCAAAAGGGCAGGAGCCATGCCTTGATTTTGTTCAAGCCTGTATCCTCTGAGGCCCAGAAGGAGGTCTGTGCCCGCAGATGTGTGCAGTAAATGCTCCTACCCTGAGAGGAACCCACATCTACTTGCATGGAAGGCACAGAGGACACAGAACAGAACACTGGACAGATGAGGAAGTGAGGAGGGGACAGTGAGGGTGGCAGGCAGACGACAGAGGGACAGGAGTGGGCAGCAGCAGATGCCCTGACAGCTAAGAGAACGGACAACGTCCTCAGTCTAAGACAGGAGAGATCTGGGCAGCAGCGTGGGGGACATTCAGCTGGGTCCTTTGACACGCAAGACCCGCCGCTTGCATGTCAAGCATTCCAGTGTGTTTACTGGCCCACCGCTGAATGGATTCGGGCCGCAACAGAGGCAAGCAGAGGGAGAAGCACTGACAAACAGAACACGGGAAGAAAGTAAGGGTATTCTGTGCAAGTGCAGGCCAGCCACAATGCTGCATGTTTTGCCAGCTCTATGCCGAACTCATGGCACGCCTGGATGGAGATGCATACTAATGCAAAGACAGGCTTAGCACCCTGCTACAGATGGTAATGACACCCTTAACAGGACACATGGAGAGCATACACGACTTAAAAAGGAAGATGCGAGAAAAATGCAGGATCGACACAAAGCCAATGAAGGTTCAGGAAGAAGGCTGGTCAAATTCCTTGTGGATTTGGAGTTGATAAAGCTTTTGGTTCACCAGCATGCCTCACAGACGATTAAAAAAGAGCACCCTGGGTAAAGCTAGCATCCTTCATTGACCACACGTGTCACAATACTGAGAAATCTGTGTTTCTGAGAGCCAGGTAGGCAGAAAGAGAGCAGAGAGGGGTTGGCAGTGTGACATGGCGTGGAGCAGGGCTGAGGCACACACTCACAAGTTCCCTCAGGGGCAGCTGAACAGGACATGATTCTACAGAGCTCAACTGGCTACCGTCAAACAACACACCACTCGATGTGTTCAGTTAATACTATATAAAACAAAGCAATCTGTCCTGAGGAGTTTTTAACCTAGAGATTCAATGGTGCAACTGGAGTTGGGATGACCATCTACCTCTGAAATAAAATGCAAAATTCAGAATACATATGTGTATATATGTTTTCCTCTGGGAAGAGAATCCATAATTCTTTAAAAATTAGGTATTTAAAGGTGCTTTTGACCAACCTAGTTCCTCACAAGATTCAGTACCATTGTTGCAAGATAAAATCCACACGCTAAAATTAAATTAGAAATTGAAATTAAAATAAGAACTACCGAGAAATAACATTTCCCGTTTCTGAAGATTTTAACATTCCTCTACTGTTTAGGGCTGGAGTGGAGTCTGAATTTCTTTATTCAAACATAATCTTTGGTAAAACTTAAAATAATACATCAAAAATTTTATTAATTTTTAGAGAACAACACTAATTTTTAACCTCCTCCTCCAAACAAGTGTTTTAAAATTACTTCAAGGCAATGATTCTTAATACTTTTTGAATCCTTCTGCACAGTGGCTGGGGACATAAGCATATATGCTCATTTATGAAGGGGGTCTACTGAAGCCAGAGGCCACCCCCATGTCAACCCTTATTTTATAGCAAACATACCGCCTTCTCACTAGCATACTGGCATTTCAAAGGAAAACTCAGGATAGAAAGGGGGAATCTTTACATTTTCTTGGGTTTTACATATACATTAGATTATGTGGTACCTAGCATTTTTTTTAGAACTAAAAAAATAAAGCTATCTCAAAGTCACAGATATTTTTAAAGTAGCTGTAAAACTGAAGAACCAGAGATAACACAAACATTTTAAGAATATTCACATATATGCAAAGGAAATGTCTGGACTCATTCCAAGTCAGTACAATTTAAACCACAGTAAAGGGGAGCCTCTCAAATTAAATTTCTATGAGGAAATATTAAAAGGCTTTGAAAATAACAGATTGATTAGGGAAAAAACACCATTCCCCTGCATACAGTAAGGCTCACTGAAGGCAAAACCCCTCTTAAGATAGCAGTTTATAACAACAGGCTCCACGTTTTCTGAACTTGAGGCATTCTTCATCAAAACGGAGTCATTCCCTCACTTAAAAATTCAGAACAAAAAAAAAAAAAAAAAAAAAAAAAATTCAGAACAACCCTCAGAACAGATGCCCTGTGAGTGAGAGACGCTTGGGGCGCAGTGCTGTGCAGCCCAGGTCCCCAAGCTTCCTGGAGCATCGGGCTCTGCCCAGGAGCCCCCCTACCTTGCATGTCAAAGATCGGGTGCAGGGCTTCTTGGTGTCGAGATCGATGACCCCACAGTGGATGTCAGGATCAAACTCCCTTTCTGTCAAAAGCACACAGACATTACAATGTCAAACGCTGCTTCATTTATTTTGAAAATAAGAAAATAGGAGAAATCTGAGATTCTCCTATCTCAGACCAATTATAACTTGAAGAAGATCTACCACATTATCAATAAATATAAAATACACAATGTACGAGCGCCACAAAAAAACCATGACATCTCTAAGAGAGTGGGGACTTTCGCCACCAGATGACAGGAAAGAGACTGTTTAAGCCAGCATTACTCATTACTCCATTTAGGAATACACCACTAGAAAGCTACTTTTATGTCACCTACCTACACGCGTGCACTTTAAAACCAAGAATGAAGAGCTCGAAGACACTACTTAAGGAACTTCATCCTTAAGCTGAAGTTGGCCAGTTTTAAAAAAAGGACTTACAGATAACGGTTGATTTGCTCTCCCAAGAATGCCCAATTAATACAGAAAGGAATACTGAGAGAAAATGTGAAGTTACCTGATAATCTCTTATTTAAAAATTTCCTGTTATTGGAGTTATCTTCTGACTTCTTTTCCAGCGTAGGCGGTGCAGGAAGCCCTTTGCCATTCAGAATCTGTCCAGGCGAAGGCAAGGTTGGCTTTGGTATTGAGGGGCAGTTAAGGCCAGGCTTGACTGAGGAACTCACAGCAGCAGGACAGGCTGGCCCTACCGCAGATTTCAGTAGTGTGCCATCCATCTTCGGAGGAATCTTTTCCACTTTGACAGAGGGCGTCATGCTGTCGTAGGGGGAAGTGAGAACACCAGCACCTGAGTGCCCCAGCAGCCCAGGGTGACTGGTGAGCCAGAGGGACGAGGGCAGAGCCTGGGTCTACCTGTGCACCGCGCAGAGCTAGGCTCCCAAAGGTACATTACGAAAATTTGTTAGGGCTGCGCAGAAAACTCAGTAAGACTTTTACTCAGTCTGTAAGCCCTTCTGGAGAGGCAGAAAGCTCCAGAGGAACCATCAAATTTACCTGGTCTATCGTCATTCCCATTACCTAATGTAATTCCTGCAAGAAGCAAAATATGAAAAGGTCTAAAAGGACCAAAGACTACTGCAGGACCTTTAGAGGATATCTTTTGAGAGCTGTCATTTTTAAGAAATGATCCATCAAAATAAAGTAAAATGAGTGAGCAGAGAAAAGAACAACTGAAATTAGAGAACATTTCCAAGAAATGTCACTAAGGACTTGGAAGAACTCAAATGTGCCTAACAATGTATCTCCAAGAAGAGGCTCTCTGCCTCTGTCAATGAGGAAGACCAATGTTTAATTAGGATACGATGTGTCAGTGAAGTGGTAATTCTCCAGTCCCTGAAAAAGGTTTCTCTATAGGAGCCTGGAATCTTAGTGCCTGACACTCAGCTGGTGAGCACTGAATACCTGTATCGCTAACCAAGAACTGACTTTTTTCTGGAATCTTACTGATACTGTCATTTGGGTGGCAAATGTTGGTACGAAGCTAACAGTTAGCCTGGTCCCCGTCTAGAGCCCAGCTACAAATAAAGAAGATTTGGACTGATGAGGTTTTATACACTTTGCCCAGTGGCGTCAGTGCTCTAACAGCTGGTAAGCGGGCGAATGGCTTACACACTGTACTGGCATTTTCTTTGGCTCTCTGACAGCTCCAGGAATGAAAGCCAAGCTTCCTGTACTTGCACTTCTGACAGATGAGCAGAGGCTGCGGGCTTAACAACCAGGACAAATAGCACCAAACAGCTGTACCTGGAACAGCCCGAGAGCAGCAGAGACACTGCAAGATGCCACGGCCTCTCCCAGCTGGCAGGGTCCGTGTGCAAGAGCAGGTGCTGGCCGTTGCCCGAAGATTAACCAGGTTATCAGACCTTGGGACTGCGATGTGTGGCATACCCTCCGAAAGGGAGGCAGGCCAGGGAAAAGCCACCTGCCACCAAGGCCGAAGCATGCCGTGATGGGGCAAGATATATTTCCACAGGAGTGCACGGCCGCTCCCTCATGTCACCCACAAAGAGCCTGCCAGCCTACAGGCCCACCAGGGAAGCTCGTCAAGGCCTTGCCTGGTGGTGTGAACTTCTTCCAGTCTCCCCTCATCAGGGCTTGGATGTGAACCCAAGACTGGGGGTGGGAGGAAGCACTGCTTCCCTATTTGCTGTGCAGGCCCCAGAAAATCCTAGAACAGCTTCTGGGGATCTCTTCACCTTTTTATTCCTACTGTCATCCTCAGCGGCGGCACCAGCATCCGTTCCTTTAAGGTCTCCTGTGGGCCGGACACTAGCCAGGTGCTGGAGTCTAATACATGAATCCTGCCACCCCCACTAACCCTGCACAGGGGCCGTTATCTCAGACTCTGAGATAAACAGGGCCTTGGCCAGGCCCCTCAGCTAGGAAATGATAGAGGCGGGATTTGAACCCCAGGCCTGTTTGACCTGAGGGGCCCGTGGCTAAAGTTCTTCAATCTTATCACGCTTCCCTCTCCTTACCCAGAAAATGGAGATAACAGCAATACCTATTTCAAAGGGTTGTTGTGATAAGTAAATGACAATACACTTAGCTAAATTTCAATAGCTGGCACACAAGAAAGGATCAATAGATAAGTATTATTATTGCTATTATGACTCTATAAAGTCTCCCAAGGTATAATAGGGAAACAAAAAGAAACAACAACATATATTTGAATTTTCCCCAAAGTGGGCTCTCTTTCACATTATGCACATACACTCTCAGATGCTACTCGTGTACACAGTTCCACTTCTGGCAGGTGAGCTTTAAGAACCCTCTGGGCCATACTCACATTCTACCATGGGGGACTCTATTTTGCTGAATGGGATGCATTGGCCTGTTCCCCCTGAGCTGCAGTTTCTCTTTGGGCGATTTCAACAACTTGGAACTTAACGAGGATGCACTTAGAACACCTCCACTGGAAGAACGGCTGCTTCCACTTCCACTGCCTCCTTTGCTTTTGGACAGAGAAGGGAAGAAGGAAAATACTGAAGTGGGAGGAACGGCCAAAGAAGGCTTGCTGGATGAGCTATGTCTTCTTTCTGAAAAGGAACACAAAAGGGGCGGGGGGTGGGGGGGGGGGGGAAAGACACTGTTTCAGGCAAGTCTCCAATGGAACCCTGCGGGAGTCCCCGGAAATCAACACATTTAGGTTCAAATACGTGTCACTAAGTGAAAATATATTAAACTCAGCAGCTTTCAGAAATGGCTTATCTAGACCCCACAGACTTATTCTGGATTCTAGGAACTGGTCCTTCTGCTTAGGAAACGTCTCGGCATGAAGAGGTTTATCATACATAGACAACCATTAGGAAACAGACATTCTAACCCTGAGAAGAGTGGGTTTTGCATTTTAGAAATGAACCTCACTGCAACCTGTAGTCAGAGAGGGGAAAAGTATTCATTCATCTGCAGAGCTCTGCTAGTTGCCACTGCACGGAATTCTTTCTTCCTTTCTAGCGTAGTACCTCTCCAATTTTCAAAACAGCAAAATGTTAAGAAACAAGTTGTACCTTAATTTTTTTTTTTTGTCACTACCCACCAGTATATGACACCAAATAAGAATGTTTCTAGGGTTATCTTATCGTTCCCTAAGAATCTGTGCTGAAATTTTCCAGTGAATCACTTCACTCCCCACTCCCAACGCCCCCCCCCCCTTTTAAATAATCTCACTTGACTACAGATGGCACAGCTCTTGTTCACACCATAGGATGCCAAAGGCGCAAGACAAAAATACCACAAATAGCTAAGCCTGCTTTTTATACCAGGAAGTAATTCATGGTTAAGTAAGGACTACTCAGGCTTAACTGAAAGTAAGTCTATCCACTAGAGAATCAGGTTTTCTCAGAGTAAGGCAACCCACACTGAATAAATCGAGAGCTGTTGAAGAATGTTACCATCGGAAACAAGTAAATTACTTAGTAACTTTATCTACTTAAGTACCTCAAGCTGGTAGCTTCAGTAGTTGCCTTTAGTTGAACTTGTAATTTAAAATACGTTTGCTTTACTCTTAAGTTTTAAAATGTATGTGATCCAACATTTATTTATCACAATATGGAAGCTATATGAGTATTTTTTAAATTAAGCATATTAGAATCAATTTGACTACAACCATCATGTAAAGGATTTATTTCCAAAGGTCCTTTTAAATCAGTCCTGAGACTCTCTGTGAAGCTGTGCTGACTTATTCCCAGGAGGGCAATAGCTCAATGACGCTGTATGAGGTACTAAAGAGCCTGCTCTACACCAGGACAAAATCATTATGCTATCTACAGGCAGAATTCAAATTCTCCAACTAGACCACACAAAGGCTACAAGCAGGTTAGGAAGGCTAAACTGATAGTAATTTATAAGTGCCTGCTGCTTCCCCCCACCCCCGCCAGATATGAAAGTAGTGTGTAAGGGAGGGAAAGCTAAAATAACAAGTTTAATAATTTTCCAAATTTGGCACCTGAGGTTTTCTTTAAAAAAAATTAGTTTCCTTCTCTTCCGTGATCCCAAAACACTCTGAATATACTTTCAAGCAACAGCACTTGTCAGCCAGGACTGTAAAAATCTGTCTCCCGTTCTGCCGGGAGCTTCCTGTCTCGGAGCTTCCTGTCTTGGTCATCTGCCCCGACAGCGTGGCACAGAGTAGGCCTTCAATTAACATTTGCCCGATTGGTATGGCTCTTCTTATGAAGACAGTGATTTTCAAATGGTTCTAGAGCAGTGGTTCTCAACCTTGGCTACACATCGGCATAATCTAATGAGCTTAAAAAATACTGATGCCTCAGTCCCACCTTCAAAGATTCTGATTCTGATTTTTCTGTGGCCTGGGCATCCAGACTTTTACAAACTCTTCTGTGTGATTCCACTGCGCAGTCAATGGTGAGAGCCTACCCTAGACGAGGCTAATGCCTCAAGAACCATTAACCACAGCTGAGTAAATTACCATCTCTATGGCACTGAGAACACTGCCGGGCACGTGGCACTATATACCAGGGTTTGTTAAATGAAGCTCACCGCTACTACTTGTCCTCAACTAGTGTTTTCCAAACTTCCCTCAACTGCAAACTATTTTCATCATTCTTACCAAAGACACATAAAATACTATTTTTTACTCAACACTTTTATTCAAATTATCAACTCTACTGTTCCTTCCTCCTCCTCAATCTAATACTCACCAGTCTTTCACGGGGACAGCATTGGTATTTTGGACACAACAATCCTTGTACAGGATTTCAGGGTGGTTAGAATTCCTGTCCCCCAGCCCTTAATCACCAGCAAGTAGTGCCCCTCTATCAGGGGCAACCTGAAACTACCCCCAATCTGTTTTCAGATGGCCCAACTTTGTGAAGCAGGGTACCATACCACTCTTAGTGTTTTCCAGAACTCTTATTGTTTTCCAAAACAATAGCATCTATAAAACAACAGGTTTCAAAAGTGTGTAATATATATCTCTGATATACATTAAAATTATTAAATATTTAAATTAAAATGTTCAGCCACAAAAATCACCCCCAGTGGCAGTGTACTAAAGGAATAATTACCATGTCTGTGGTACAAAGAGGGGGAAAAATTCCAACCAAAACTTTGACTTCTAGGAAATACACTCTTTTTACTATTTGGGGGGTATCAGAATTCTCAAGCAGGTGTCTCAGAGTAAAAGTGATATATTTTCTCTGATATCAAATGATGTAAAGAAAATTCTCAATCGAATTAAACATAGTTCACTGTAATGCTTGTTTTGAAAACGTAAACTTATTCCGAAGTCACTGAACTACTAAGGAACAATTTGAGCAAAAAGAATTTTTGTATTTCCTTCTGCAAGATTTCATCGGCAAGAAGCACTAGGTAAATGCAGAAAACCACACCTGGCTAAACTGAGCCACGTGGGAATAAAAGCTCACACCCTCAGCCTGCCCAGCCACCCCCCCCGCCCCGCCCCCAAACATCCACCATCCACCTCAGTTCACCATGGACCTTAGGAGCCACACCATCCACACAGCTGGTGCTACACCTTTTCCTCGATATCAGATAATCTTCCTTCCACCACTTCACAATAGCTTACAAACTGAAACCCTTCCGACACCTACCTGCAAAAGCACATGTCAGGTTGTTTTCAAGGAAAACTGTCATGTTAGAATGAATATTTATGTATTTTTTAAACCATTTAATACACATAAAACTGTGCTACCATTCTTGTTAGGTTCCTATCTTTTTCTGGGTGTCACTGATAAAGTTTTGGGTGTTGTACCCATTATCCCATTTTTCTAATGAGTCTCCTATGGTTTTTATTACGTCATTTTGCATAATGCAGTAATTTCTTAGGAATGTGTGCTGTCTTATGGCAGAACTGGCTGCAACTTCCAGTCTGCCCTTTCAATTTTTTCTTTCTTTTTTTTTTTTAGCTGCATCGAGTGGCATGTGGGATCTTAGTTCCCTGACCAAGGATCGAACCAGAGCCCCCTGAAGTGCAAGCGCGGAGTCCTAACCACTGGGCCACCAGGGAAGTCCCTGTCCTTTCAATTTTCTATCCCCATCATAGTCCACTTTCCCTGTTTTCTTCTGTTAATGCTTTTTTTTTTCCTGAGTTGTCTATTAACTCTTTGATATGGGATTTTGCATTAGAAAATCAAGAGTGAAAGCTTTCTAACATTAAAGGTCAGCTGATATATCAATAACATTTCAGAAAAGTTGTACTTTCTACTGCAACATAAAAGCTATTTAAAAACTAAGAATGGCAATCCATCATGTGAACTTCTTTCATTCACTAGAACTTGAAACAGACTGCGTGCGTGCGTGCGTGCGTGTAACTGTGATTCTGGCTGAAAAGTGCCAGCTCAAATCCCTGTCATGCTGCTGAATTAAGTTGTTCCTTCACATCATGGTCTGGTAACTCATTCTCTGGAAAGGGTGGCATTTGGCTTTCCCTTCACGAGAAAGCAAAGAAGAAAACACAAATTAAATTATAGTTGAGTTGGACTCTCCCCAACCTTTCACACTGGGCCCCTATTTTTCTTAAGATTTTAAACTGGGCTTCCAGTTTTAAAAAAGTGTTTGTTTCCAGATCAAAAGGGAAACGGGCAAGTTATGGGTAGGGTTAGGGACCTTATATTAAGTGGACAAACTGGTGGCCAGATGCTAAGCATAACTGAAGTGTGGTTTGGTGAGGAGTCCAAGTTGAGTTTTCAAAGCACTCCTCTCTCCAGGGTCTGGCACCAGCCCAGAGAAAGCACACTCTGTCCCTGAATGAGCAGGGCACTGTGAATGGCTCCAGCAAGCAGGAGAGACAGGCAGACCAACAGACAGACAAACACAGATACAGTGAAAAGACAGAGCAGAGACAGAAGGACAGACACGGGTGAGTGTGCGGTGTATGTGTGGCAGTGCTGGGGTTGGGGGCGGGGGGGACCACAGAGACAGATCTGGAAACAGAGACAGGGAGAAAGAGACAGAGCAAGAGATGGATGCATCGGGCTTTCTTCCCTTGTGGCTGGAGCATGTGATACCACTGCAGGCAAGGGTAGGATTCCGAGGTGGCCAGGGGAGAGGACAGCTTTCAGTCTTCCAAAATAGAAAGCAACCAAGAACACTGGGCTTATAATTGTGGATTCATGCTGAGGTTTAAAAATATATATATGTAAGTGTTGACACCTAGGTACAAACCAAAAAGGAGTTCAAAGCAAATAATTAGATCTTTTAAAGGCATATACATTGCTTTGAAATAAAAAACTAAAGATAACTTATATAACGTGTAAGTGTCAAAGTTAGGACACAAACCTAAAATGCAGT